>NW_015090830.1:1158430-1306320 GCF_001431845.1 Calidris pugnax | reverse complement strand
TCTGTCATTTGTTATCAAATGCCTTACCAGAGGAGAGGAAAAAAGCATGACCGTAGCAAGACAAAAAAAAAAAAAAAAAAAAAAAAAGAAACAAATTTGAAAGGAAAGTATCTGGTCAGTAAGACATAAGCAAACATTGCTGTGGTATGAACAACTAAGGTAATTGCCATTCTCAAAACCAAATATGCTAACTGTGGTGGTGATGGCGTCACTTATCTTTCACTCATTCAGTCTTGAATCTCAGTCCTTTGGAATGAACCGCTGAGTTTTACATGCAACTCTTTTCCATCCCTACAACCTGTTTTCTTGCTCCACTATAGATTCTTCCCTCTAGGGATCACCAGCTGGCTACCAAAAATCACCAGCAAAGGTTGCTTATTATTATTTTCTTGTAAGATTAAATTCTGCATGTTTTCACTGTTAGAGTCATAATGACTTTTGAAAATGCAAGTTTACAGACCTAGTCAACTCACTCCCCCTTCTCCTATTCCTTTTTTCATTGTACTTGTGGAATCCTCTCTAATCTTAGATTGCCATCTCATTCTTTCACTTAGTGTGTGCTAAATATTGCACAAAATCGGGACTCGGTAGTGTCTGAGGAAGTTAGGACTAGTCTTTCCATATGTACTAGAACTGAAGCAAATCTGTTGTAGCTGAATATCACCAACTCTCTATCACCATCCTTCCCTCATGTAATATGCTATCTAACATGAGATCCATGGGGTCAGAAACTAATTAGATAATCTATATTTCTAAATTTAAACCTATTTTATTTAGTCTAATTCAATGCTGCAGAAAAATGCCAAGTGACATTGAATTACTCATTGGTAAGGTTCACTTGAAACAACACATATTTAAAGGTTTAAATTTCACAAGACGAACCATCAGAAAGAAGGTAAAAAAATCATACTTGAAAACAAGAAGATAAAAATAACTCATCATGGTGCAAAATTCTGTTTGGAAAATATATGATGTCTGAAAAAATCTATAGTCTATGAAGACTACCATTAGATCACATAGGATGTGATCTATTGAGCTATTTAAATTTATGAAATAAAATACCTCTTGTGTTTCTCTTATAAAGAAACCAGAAAGGATTCTTTCTGTCTTCCTGTTATTGGATTGATATTTAGATAAGTATTTTATTCCTTCCATAGTTGTAAATATTGTTGTGCTAAACCAATTTAATAGCCGTTTCTGCTTGGATGGGAGCCTGTCTGTGGTATTATGCAGTCTGCATTCACCATTTTCTAATCCACTCCATAACCTCTTTGTGACAGAAACTCTTTGGGTGCCACATCATTTAAGGGAATTCTCAAACATGAATTAGGTACCAGCTTAGCTGTATAATGCATGGGCAGCATTGCTGGTAAGTGCATGGTAAGTGTTAACAGAATCCAAAACCCTAAGCTAGAAGTAACTTTCAACAGCTGGCAAGAAATGCCAAGGAGAGTGATGAGACCTTGGAGCCTAATTCCAAGATGGGTCACACTTCCGTAGTTTAGAGGCTTTTATTTCAGGAAGGTGCTTTGACAAGGCAACTTACAAAGGTGCCTCCCAGCCAATATTGTTCATGAATCTATGATTCTGTGACTCCAGATGGAGGGAGGGACTTGTAACCATGACATCAGCTTTTGTGTCATATTGATCACAAAAATCTAGAATGCTAGTTTGTATGTGTGGGGTTGGCCTGGGACGACAGAACAGCTGCGGTTGCTGCTCTGGCCAGGGTGCACCGGGACCTAAGAGAGCATTTATGCTTGGCGTGTGGAATACACACACTGGCACCAGGACCAGCACATCCGCTTCTGAGACACCATCGCTAATCACTAATAACCAGTTTGAGCTCAGCAAGAGCACGCATAATGGCATGACTATGATAAACCTTCTCCTTCCCCTTTACCTTTGCCTGCTTCCCAACCAACTGCAGGATCTGCAGCAGCCTGCTAAGGTGCTCTCAAGGCTCAGTGAGCCTTGCTAAAACAGATGAGCAGTGCAGACAGCCAGCAGTGGTAGAGCTGGGACAAATGAAAAGCAGCTCTGGCTTGGCTTCTAAACAATGTTTAGAGCAAGAGGATGAATTGGGGCTGCATTAAATTCAGTATGCAGACAGAGTCTGGGTGGCTGGTACAAAGCAGTGCGTAGTGCAGAATCCAGGAAAAGTCAAAATCTGGTGAGCTTGGCCAGAGATAAAGGTTTGCATTAACAATGTCTGGAAGAAAGCAGAGAAAATCCGTTTTTGCCAGACACAAGGGAAGATTGAAGGTCATGGATGTTCATGCAGGAAGTACAGCTATTCAGCCACTGCCACACAGGCATGGGTGGCCTCCTGCTGCTGCCTTCCCTGTCACCAGCTCAGATACCTAGGGAAAGAATATAGAGAAGATATAGAAAGATAGATAGAATATAGATATAGAAAGATATAGAAAGAATAAAGAAAAGATATACTGAAGTGCACCAAATATTCCAAGGATTCACAGCTTGGGGACTTCCCAGTGCAGAAGTGACTTGTCCATATTTTACCATTCTATGGATTTCTCTCTCTTACACCATCTTGTTTTCCTTCAAAGCCGTGCAAACAATTAGCTCTCACCAACAGCCAGCAAGCAGTTTCATAGTTTAACACTGTGTGAAGAACCTCCTCCTTTGGTTTGTTTTGAACCTGCTTCCTGGTAGCCTGATTTGATGGCTCCTAGGGTTTTTTTTTTGATAGAAGCAGTGACCTGCATCCTCTCTCTTCCCAGGCTGTTTTGATTTCATAGGCTTTTTACGTACCTTTTCCATGACCTCAATCAGCTCCATCCTAAATTGAAGAGTCCTTGTCTAGTTCTTCTCATACAGAGCTTCTCCAGACCTTTTATTCTTACTGTTGACCTTGTCTATATGTTTTCTAATCCAACTATAGCCTTTTTGCTACAGCAAAAGGAGTAGAAGAAGAAGTTGGCAAGAAATATTTTAGAACTGCATAGCAACAGCATAACAATATGTTTTAATTTTTGTTCTTTTCTTAATAATTTACTAGCCCTCACCACATATTTTTGGCCATCACCAAGCACAGATCTGATGCTTCCATGCAATTGTTTATTTTCATGAAAGAGCCATGTAATATGCAAAACAAAAAAACATTAAAAACTGTTAATTTAAGATGGAATGTTGTATGTTAATGGAATTTGTTTAGATCAATCTAGATAATTCCCAGGGAGAAAAAAAAAAAAAAAAAAAAAAAAACACACCAAAAAAACCCACAAAGACTTCTGTGTTATTTTGTTTCTTGAGGGAAAAGCTGCAGCGTTTTATCGAGGCAATAAGGAAGAAAGTCAGGAATCCTGTACTTCACAGGTCAAGAAATGCTGTGGGGAAGACAGATTACTCAGAAACCCCACAGATTATTTTTGCCCTATTTACATGGAACTGTGTCATTTAAAACAGAAAAAATGGAATTACATTTTCTGAATTTCTCTAAGAGAGTCTCAACACCAAATAAATTGAATTCCAGGAGATTTTCTGTTTGGGTTTCATGTTTCTTTAGTTTTAGTAGTTTGATCTGCAATTTTATTTCAGGACAATCCCATTCTTTTTCTATACCTTTTTATCTACTGGCTTAAATATGAAAGGAGGCAAGAATTTGGGCTTAATACTTTGAACTGTAACCCGGAAGATCTGTGTTTAATTACATCTGTAATCTTAGTCATTGAGACTGTCTGATCCCTTTATCTATGAAACAGAGGAAAAACAATGAGAGTGAAAGAAACCTTTTCTACCAGCAGGAATACTAATGACCTATTCATGTACACTTCCAAAAGTGATTCTTTGACAACAATTTATATTTTTAATCCTCCAAAACTGGGAAATAAGCAACAGAATATGCTTCCAAACATCTTTTAGCAACTGGAAATGGGAAAACTTCCTTTAACACTTTGGAACAAAAGAGAGTTTTGGGGAAAAAATAATCGGGGGAAAAAAAGGTCTATAACACCTAGCAGTTTTCTGACCCACTCTACTTTGAATTCTTCATGTACACAATTTGTGCTGTGTCTCCTCAGAAAGGTGAAGAAACTGTGCTTTTATAAAACTCTAAATGACTAGTAAGGTAGTTTGATTTTTATTAAGTGATAAAATTTATTTTCCCTTGAACCGTGTAGTGAAGGACATTAATCTTCACTCAATGTCATGTTATATTCTTCATTTGGCCACCTGTTTACATAAATGAGATTATCAATATCACTTGTGTAACAAGAACACTAGTAACTACACAGATATCATTCCTGGATTTAAGAGTCATTGGCTTTATTCTGCATTCACTGAGGCAACTAGAAAAGGGGAGACCCTATTTTTACAATGCAACCTGCCTGGAGATGCCTATGAGACACCCAGTGGCACTGAATATGTCAGCCTGAATCTGTCTTCAGTTGAATCAATCTGACAACTCAGCTCCCAAATGTCCATCATGATCTATTGGCATAAATCCAGGGAAAGGCACTGGTGAAGCACATCTTGCAGAGAGCAGGATCTACACCTGTGTCCAGTGACTGTGAAAGATACAATGATGGTGTCTCCAGACAGTGAAGTAAAAATGGGGGGAAAAATATGGTGGTTATTCCAGCTTCTACTAAATTCTGCTTTTACTCTGTGAAAGAAACTATATGGGCACTGTAAAAAATCATCATTTCTCATTTCATACTTCAGCTTTTTTTCTTTTTTTTTTATGGTTAAGTCTTTCTGGTTTTGTCCTATTCCATTCTTTTTTTCCCTGTGTGCTTACTGTGGATAAGCATTATTGCTCTTTCTATTGTAGTAATGCCCAGAAGCCAAGAGAGATCAGAATCCTAATATATTTGGAACTGTATGTACAAGTGGTAGAAACAATTCCTACTTCTAAGCATTCAAATCCCAAAGGGACATAATAAACAAAGTGGGAAGAGAAAAGGAAAAATTACTGTGGTTTGGTCTTCTCAGAATTACACAGCTGGGTAGTGGAAGAAGCAGGAATAGATCACAAGACAATGGCTGCTATAGTCTTTGCAGCACAACAGAACAACTGGAGTGAGTCTAGCAAGGGGCCACTGAGATGGTTGAAGGGCTGGAGCACATACAATGAGAAGCTGGGAATTTGCTTGTTTAGTTTAAAAAGGAGGCTCAGGGAAATCCAATTGCTGTGTTCTTCTACCCAAAGGGGTGTTGTAGAGAAAATGGAGTCAAACTGTTCTCAGAGGGGCATGAAGAAAGGAGCGGAGACAATACTCACAGGCTGGAACAAGGAAAATTCCAAGTGGGTGGAAGGAAAAGATTCACCTCCATCAAAGTGTCTGAGGACGGGTATAGGTTGCCCGGAGATTATGGGGAATCTCCATCCTTGGAGATTTTCAAAACATGCTTGGATAAACTCCTGAGCAGCTTGACTTTGAAGTTAAGCCCTGTATGGAGCAAGGCCTGGACTACAGATGTCTGGAGATCCTTTCAATCCTGCATCCCTCTATGATTCTGTGTATTCACTGTAGGATTTTGGCCATAAGCACTTTCACTAGATGCAATTCTGCTCATCCCCTGAAAACTAAATCTGGTGGGTTATCTGTTCCAAGCAGGGAAGAAAGTGAGAAGAAAAGACAGTTTGGGAGAAAAGCAACTGTATACATTTGCTTACACTTCAGTAGTTATTCTGTGATTTGATATTCCTTTAGAGGTTTTTCCACAGCCAAAGCCACATCTTTTTTTGTTGGTCAAAAGGAATATGATTTTGTGCTATCATATTGTTTTACTGGTTGTAATAAGTCTGTCTGACTTTTTACTTTGGAACTGAGCCTCTGGCTACGTAGATAAGACAAGTCATGGGCATTCCTGATAACTAGGACACAAGCACTGAAACGAATGCTATTGTCACCTCTATTGCAACAAACATTCTTCTAAGATATTGGTGTTGTGTACTCTTTTTGTTCTGTTTTATGGTGAAACTTACATGGTTTCTGTCACTGTTTCATACAAGCTGCATCTGTAAATGCTTTTTTATTGCAGAATTGGCAGAATTTGAGAGAGTGCTGAGTAGCTGGAGGTGAAGGAAAAAAAATGAGAATACTCTTGATTAGAGGAAAAAAGTACAATAGAATACAGTGACCAAAGAATTTTTAAAAAAAGGTCAGACCATCATCAGTTTTTCTGACTAAATAGTTTGGTGGAAAACAACATATTTAGCATAAAACAGTTGTCCTGCTTTATTATGATGTGGGTTGCTGCCTTTAAAATTTCAATCAGTGATGTTGATTCAGTAGATTTTGCATCAGGTCCTAGATCTCTTTAGGAAGGCTATACTAAACATACATGACAGAACAGACTATAGATTTGTGTCTACTAACTTCTGCTTTATTTTTAAAAATCAAGCAAAAGGTGATGCCCAAGATATCTTGAAAGTTCTTCATATGTTTCATATTTGTATATAAATAGCTCCTCAAACAATGATCCATAGAATTACAAAATAAGTTATAAGTAGTTATTCCCAATAAAAGAGAATACATCTGCCTGTCTTTATTTATTTATTTCTGCAGAGGAAGATGCTAACTCAATATATTATTCCCAAAGTAGAATGTTTCTTAGACAATTTTTCTGGCTTCTGGCTTTGAAACACAATAACATTTTATTGATCCATGAACTTCTTCCATCAGGTGTTATAATTGCATCAAGTGAAACATATTAACTTTACTAGTCTAAGTACTTAGCCAATATCTGGGTCTCTACACACCATTTCTGTTGGTTTAGATGGAGAAAACAATGATGGAAGGCAACTTAGTCATTTAACAAAAAATCTCTCAAAATGGCACATAGTTTTGTTTTCTTGCAGTACAAAAGTTCTAATTTAGTTTATTTTCTGACAGCTCTGGAGCTCCAGGGACTTAGTTATTTCTCAGAGTTTTTCTCTGCCTGAGGCTGTGATTATTTTTTGTACTTCTCTAACAGCTCTTTTGATTGCCTTTTTTCTCTGGTTAATGGGGCACTAGCTTCTGGAAATGTGTGACATAAGGAGTTAAACCCAGTTCTGACAAACTCTTCAGGAAACCCTGTTATCTACAGAACAATAAGCTGAACTTCTGAGAAACCTGAACTTCTTCATTAGCTTCACCCTATCTTCCCACAATAGTCAGATTTACTCATCATTTGAGTCTAACTCATAGTGGTCCATAGGATTCATTCATGTTGAGGGAAGCCTAAGCTGGAACCAGTGCCCTTCCTGAGAAGGTTTTCTCCCAAGTCACCAAGTAGGCTTCAGGAACTAGTATAATCTAAGAGGTGGCTCTCTCAGAATTACCTCACAGGGAACCAACTCCTCAACAGTGCACTGAAATCAGGATTTTCAGCTTTTCCTGTTTGTCAGCCTTCCTGAAGGAAGAGTTACATTTGCACACCTGTCATGTTAAGGGCAGAACAACGGTGTTATAGGTGGAGTTCTGATCACATCAAAAGATGGGTTAATAAATTTATTGTCAGACTATAGAGAGCAGCAATTACTCAGTTAGATTGCTCACCTGGATTCAAATAACTGCTATGATAAAGTATTTTACATCAATTATTCATTAACAAGAAACTGGAATCCAAGTCATCTTCTGAGGTGGGAGCCTCTGCTCACATATTAGAGAATTACACTTCATTCTCTCTTAGAGTCAGTAAATTCACAGAATCATACAAAAGTGTGGTACAAACAACAGTTTGTTGCCTAGGCTTCAGCCTACCAAGAAGATTGTCTGTCTTCAGTTGCATTTAACATGGCCTGAAGGAGCTAATTTGTCTCTCATTCCTGTGTATTAGCATCATTCTCTTGCTTACGGTCTGTCCTAATTACAGCTTAATTAAATATACAAAATTCAATATATCCAGAGCTAGCATGAGAAACACTCTTCAGTGAATTGCCTCTAGGGTAGTGCTTGGGTTCACATCCATGCCAGAATGAGGCACCATTCTTGATTCTACAATGGTCTTGTCTGCCCTGCATGAGAACCCTAATATCACCATATTTTGGCTATTCTAATGCTGCTTGTGCAACAAATGCCTGAAATACTTCAGAATATGTCACCTTTGCTCCAGTGAAGGGAGTAAAAATTGTTTCCTATGCAGCTTTAGACAGAGCTGTCTGCTGGCCAGTGGCCCTGAGAAGTGAGAGAGATGGGACCGTCCAACAGATTTTTTTGAGGCACTGGCACTTGGAGGAGATTACCAGGGAGCAATGGACAGCACCATAGTCAGCAGCAACATGGGATGTCCTTGATGTGCTGATTACTGTGCTTGGCCTGCTACAGATCTGAACTAGCCACTGTGTAGGGGTGTGTGTCTGTCTAACGTGTAATCACAGTGATCTTTTTAGCTGTTAGTGTCAGAGAAGAGCCTTTTTAACATCTAGGGCTAGACCCAAAAGAAGGCAGATGGGACTAAAAATGCAAAAAGATACCTCCTGGGATTCATTTAGAGACATGGACTCCCTCTAAATCCTTTCTGCAGCTGTTAGCTGTTTCATCAATCCCCACAGCCCAGCTGTCCCTGAGGAACTTCAAGACGAACATTGCTGCTGAGCTGGGGAGACAGTGCAATGCAATGGCTCAAAGTAGCACCAAGAGCACTGCATGCTCTATCAAAATACCAAGTCAGTTATTCCTAGTACAGGAAATTTTAAACTTCAGTATATCAAAGTTGCAAAGCCTCTTGCATATATAGAAAACTGGGGTTGCCCAGCCAAAAGAATACTCCCCCTAAATATAAGAGGAAAAGTTAGGGGAAGGCATTTTAATTGCTTCTTTGCAATGCTAGTAAAACTTAGACTAAAGCAGTAATGGAAAACCCTCAGTAAAACTGACAGTTACTGTTCCAAGTGTGAAGACAAAAATGTGTTTCACGTACATCAGCAGCCAAAACTGAGCCTTTTGGGAAAAAGAATAAGAACAGGGCTAGCACAGAGTGATACTGTTCTGTCAAATACTGGGAAGACCACTTGTTATGGGAAAACAAAACACACAATTGATTATCCTCCAGTTAAGGTATTATAAATAAAAATGCCAAACCCAAATTATAACTCCAGTAAAAGAAAGAGTAGGAAGCTCTTTGGATGTTGTGGTAAATCCAGTCTCCCAAACCTGGTGCTTGTATTTTGATAACACGTTTCCTCATGCCTTTTTTTTACGTTCTGGCTGGCTCTATTCCAGAATCCCAAGGCTTGGGTTTCAGTGTGACTGAATTCATGGCAATAAAATAAGTGTGTTTTGCAACATGTCACATCCTTTGTGTAAAGCAAATGGGCACTTAAATCATAGTATCTATCTTTGCATCTGGTCAAAGGAGATAACGCTGCTATTTGTTAGGCATATGCCATTTGTTATCTGCCCAGACTGTTTACGCAGTTGCTTGTGAATGGATGAGAAAACTTAGCATGGGTGTGCTTATGTCAATAGGCAAAATGGATGTCCTCATGCTAAGTCACTTTTTTGAGGGACTTCCCAAGTCAAAGGTTATATCTACCTGTTTCATTGTAATAACCTTTGATGGATGATCATCTGTGGATTCGTCTAATCACTTTTACAGGTGATTTATATTTTTGGCATGTATGGCTTTCTGGGGCAATGAATTCTACAGTTTAATTACACTTTGTGTGGAAGAAGTCTTTTCTGTGCTTCTGATCTGCAGCCTGGTAATTATTTCCTTTGGTGTTTCCTGTAGTTGTAAGAAACAGTGAATTGTTCCCTATTTGACCTTTTCAGGGCAGTCATGACTTTACAGACCTTATCATATTGCGTCATTCAGTTATTTCTTTTCTGTGTTGGAAGATCTCAAATTCACTTAAGCTTTGCTTGTATAAAAGCTCTTTTATGCATTTTCCACTTTTTCCTGTACCCAGGACTTCCGTAAAATAGATTCTGGATGGGAAGTTGTATATTTGTAGAACTAGGAAAACATTTGTCAAATATTTACTCTGAATAGGCAACGTGTTGAGCTCAGTGACATAAGCCAGGATAACCTTTAGTTCTCCAGGCCTACATTAGTTTGCCTGAATGAAACTTCTTTGATTCCTACAAATCTTTCTTTGCTGACTTCGGTAGCTGCAATGAATCACACCATGGTCTTGACAATGCTGCCTTCCCTGCTGCACAGCCCCAAGTCAGCCCATCACCTAAATAAGGCACAGATCATGTGGCTGAAGCACTGAGCTATACCCTCAGATTAAGGTTGCAGAGATAAGAAATGCCAGAATTAAGATAAACTTTTGTCTGCTTTACTGTGGTGTGTGTAAGTTCTAGATTTTCTTCTCTTCTAATAGAAACTGGAACCTCCCCAAGAAAATCCATATTAGATTCACAGAAAGACATAGATTTGAAGACACTTCTGCCTGTCTTCCTTCCAGACTTCTGCCCCAAGCAAGTACAACACTGATGGTAAAACAGGTTGCTCAAGCCCATGTCCAGACAAGTCTTAGAATATCTTCAAATGACAGAAATTTCACCATCGTTCTTGGAAATCTGTTCCACTGCATAACCAGCTTCACTGCAAAATTTATTTTCTAGTATCTGAACTGTGATGTGTCATTAATAACTCATGTGATAACAAGTTTGGAATTCTAGAATTTTTTTCAGAGGTCCCTTTAAATTGTCCCAAAAGACTGACTGTCGGGAAAAACACTTGTTTTCCTCTTTATTGACTTAACCAATGAAGAGACATGCGTTACCAGTGGATTTTGCACCTATATTGACAGAATGGAGTTATACTGGACAGAGAACTTGTCCTGGACAAGTCCTGTTTGAGCCTTCGCCTTTCTGCACCTGTGTCCTTTGGTGTGAGTATACTCTAGCCTATGACATCTTACCGCTTATTACAGGCTCTTCTTTCATCTCTTCCTAGCTTTTTTTTTTCATTTTATTCCCATTCTCATATATCCTTTGTTTTTTTTCCCAGTTTCAGTCTCCCTGATCAGGCCATTATAACCTGTCTCCTCCTGGTGCCTCCTTGAAAGTTTTCTCTTTCCACATCAGTCTGGTACAGTCACTCCCCCTGCTTTCAACTCAGGTGACTCTCTCCTCTCACACATGGCTCCTGCTGACCAGCAGGAGGAGGAGGACTGCCATTACAGGAGAGTCATTACTTCCTTTCACGTGCAAGATGCTAAAGCTGTGGGGCAGGAACCGCTCATAAATTTCTGTTCAGCTCCTCAACTTCAAGCTCAGTTCAGATGGAGTAACCAAATAATTATCTGTCTTGGCATTTCAAGTGAAAAGTTAAAAAATTTTTCCTAAAAAAAAAAAATGTATAAGGATGTCATATTTGGACGGTTTGATTTGACTAGAACTCCTCCAAGAAACTGTTACACTGCTTTCTTATATTCACATATAAAATAATACTTTTTTTTCCTAATCTAATTCTTAAAATTATTTTTTGTTGTTGTTGTTGTTTGCTTAAATTTTCATTTTGAAAAACAACACCTCTAAAAATGACATAAACAATTTAAAAAAGAACAAGGGAGGCGGGGAATACGTGAACCATATACCAGATGCTTTATTTCTACCCTAGAGAACAGATATGTTCTGCTAAAGCATTAGATATGGCATCACAATCAGACAATAAGACAAATACTGTATCTTAATAACTATCTCTAACTGGCTTCTAAGGATCTGTTATGTATCAGTTTGATACCTGAAAATGAATTGTTAATACAGTAACATTATTATGCAGCTGACCCTGTATGTTGAAAAGGAACAGATCCCTGTTAGAGGATACAGGTGTATGGGCTCCTTCCTGCTCATGTGACTTAGAGCTACCCAAATCTTAACAATAGCACAAGATTTCAGAGAAGAAATAGTTTAGTGCATTTATGAAGAACCTAAAGGAAAACTGCTCTCCTTAGAGATACTCTTGAGCCTCTGCTTCTAGTACATCCCTGGAGCAGCTTGTTTCATCCACTAGCATAGTAGCCATTGTAATAGGAACAGTTCATACTGATTGTTTCAACCTTCAGTTCTCCTTGCCCTACTTTCTTATACAGTTATTGAAACAATGATTTTCTTGTCAGTAAACATCAGTAATGGGACTTAACTCTTTGTGACAACTCTACATTTTCCTACAAATTTGAAAATTAGTAGCTGAATTAAAAGGTCTAATTGATTGTCACTTCATATAGTGATCCATTTCTGAATAAAGTCTTCAAACTCCTAAACTAAAATTTATATGTTGATGACTGTATGATCAAGGAGTTTTGCTAAATTCAGACTGTCAGGGCTTCTTAATATTTTAATTTCTGTATCCTTTGTTGGCCCAAAAAGCTCAGCACAAATTTTATACCATTTTTCAACCTGAAACGCTGCCCAGAGAACAGCAAACATAAAGATTTTTTTTTTTTCTATTGGCACTAAAATTTGATATAGTTGTGATACTAATTGAATTAAAGATACCACAACATAAAATTTTAGGTAATTTACAGCAGCAGATATTCCAAGCAGAAGATACTGTTAGAGTGGATGCATCACTAAATCATGGTGATGTGGTCCCAGCTTGGCTTCAGAGCTTCGTACCCCTCATAGTCCATATGATACTAGTTCACTCCTGAGCTATTACCTGAAGTGAACCAATTGTCAAGTATAGTAGGCTGTAAAGGAGCTTTCTTATTGCCCAACTTTTCTACCTCTTTATGGAAAACAACAGCAGAGGGCTGTAGAGGCCACATGGGACATGAGCAGAGCAGGGATCAGTCTCCTTGTGTAAATAATTTTTACTTACATCTCCCTTGCAAGCAGCATCCCATAGGTACAACCGGAAAAGGAGGCATGGAGTTCTGGTCCTGCCAAAAAACCTCTCCACAATCCAGCTTCGTGATGTAGTGGCCAGATGTTGCAAGGCACAAGGACTTTTGAATGGTTAATTTTATACATGTTAATGGGCACAACTGGTGAGTTTCAACTGTAATGAATGTTTCATGAGGGTAGGAATGCAACACTGACTTTACCTTGCTTTTAGTAAAGTTCATTTTATTTTTATAATTCCTTCCATGACTGTTCCAGACTAGATTTCTATACTAAATTAATCAGTGCATTGGAATGTTTCCAGATGACAGGAAATATATTCATGCAAATAAAGCAACTTAAAAACCTAATTATTATCAGAATTGACTTTTGCAGCATGTGAATGAGTTTCATCTGACTTTTATGTTCATTAAAAGTTAAAAAAAAAGAAAAATTAATTTCTTCTTATAAACAAAAGTCATACTATCTTTTACTATTTCTGACAACAAGGTTTTTCATGGCTGGTTTGCTGTGGAAGTAATCTAATTAAGCATACATTGTTTATGTAAAAATGGATAGAATTATGGGGAAAAAATTATAGAAATTCTAATGTAGGAGATGAAGTAGCAAAGCGAGGGGGATAAAGCATCAGAAAGCCAAGATGAAAACTCACCTGTCTGTGGTTAGGATTAAAAGAAAGTCCTGTTGTTCTTAATAGCCCTCTTGAGTCACCTTAAACTTCTCCTGTTCTTGAAGTAAGGAAGGATAATCGGTAAGGCACTGCTCTTCTCAAACTCTTGTTAATCTGCAGTTTTCTTTTTCATTTTCTTTCAGGGGTGATCTTATACTTAAAAGTGTGATTTCTTATAGTAATAGTTTGACATGTACAACCCATAACTTCCTTCAACAAACAAATTCTCTTTTTACCCAAGCCATGTTTTAGTTTTATAATTTTTCTTTCTCTCTTTAGTACCATGACCTTTGTACTCATACCTGTGGATGGTGGGTAATTCCAGGTGCTTGAAATGAGGACACTACCCTGAAATATCAAAGATGTGGTTCAACTCTCTTCAAACTAAGAAATGTTCCACCTTCCTGAATGACAAAGAATAATTATGTAAGAAGTGGCCACTTGCAGCATCAAAGCTACTTTAAGGGAGCTGAAAACTTTGAGTACATTGGTTCAAGATCTTGAGCATGCTTAAGTTTCTGTGCCCCATGGAGACTTGACCAGACCTGACCTTGGTTTCAAATCATACCAGGTGCACCTGTGTTCCCCTCTCTCTCTAGGCTGAGGTATCTTCAGGAATACAAGCTTACATAGCTTGTGAATTTTAGGGTTCAAAATTAAGATTATTTAAATAAATGTTCAAATTGGTTGCCAAGTAAATTCATTCCCTTTTTGGGAATGCCAAGTTAATTCATTGCCTTTCAGTTTGGACTCTTAATTTTTTGGTCATCCATGCTGCTCTGATTTGGAACAAGCCAGCTAATTCTTGTCATAAGAAGATGTTTTTTGCCAAGATACTTATTCTACGGTTTGGTCCGAAATCATTGGCAGATTTTGCTGCTGCTTCCTAACACAGTCTCGTAAGATATCCAAGGGTGTCATCTCTGTTCACAGGCTTTGCCATGCCTTTATAGGCATGCCATGTGCTTGGCTTTCTGCTGTAGAACACCAAGTCTGGCAGGCTGCAAATTAAACTCCTGTTATATGTACTGTTGTGCTTATTAATTGTGATGGCTTAGGATCAGAGGAAAGCAACTTCTAGTCCAGAGGGGATAGGAGTCAGGGTCTGCATTTGCAAAGAACTTGCTCTCAGCCAGAACTCTGCTGTATTTTGGGGCTATGCTGGTAGCCTGCTGGGCAGTTCAGTGCTGCTAGTTCCCAGCATGGCACCACAGGCTAAGCTGTTTTAAATACGAGAATGGCTTATTTGAAGGTGCAGAACCACTGAACAGGCAAAAGCATTAGCTAGCCATAAGTTTGCTGTGCCTTCCCTTTCAACAAGCTGCACCAGTTCTTTTCTAAAATAGCTTAAAATAGAAGTATGTATTTGTGAGCTGCTCTACTGTAAAGGTGAAAAGGATTCAGTGGTCCCAGACAGGGCCCTCTACATGATAAAAAGGTTGGATATGAGAAATTCTGTACCATCTGATCCAGGGACCAGGCTGTGCACAGAGTGAAGATGATGTAAATGTAGACTGAAAGTTTCAATTTTGCTGACTATGAAGGAGCAGTGTGCACTGCAGGTACACTACAAGTGTACCTAGTTCCTATTACCTTTCAATATTAAAATGTTCAACATTGTTTAAAACGTGGTGGTTTTTTTATAAGAAAACAGGATATTTATAATTACTTATCATTGTAATTGACAGCATGCATTCTGCCTACCATTCATCCAATTTATGCAATGCATCTGTGAGACATACTTCCCTGTAGTGCTTCGATACTTTATAATTTTTCATCTGATTGCATTCTATTCCCATACTTGCTTTTTCAGAAGCATTCAGCAATTCTCTATCAACTGGAAATCATACTTAGGATTTTTCAATTTAATTTTTAAAATAGATTTAAACATGCCCTTTTTATTGTTCCAAGTGTCCTCAATTTCTTAATCAGTTAACAACCATGACAGAAATGTATTTGAAACATCGTATGAACTTGATATTTCATATTTATCCAAATGCTTTAAATAACTTTTGAAGGAATTACATTTATCACTTGAAACTCTAGGCACAAACAGAACATGAAGGTCAAATGAAATGTTTTGAAGAAGTTAAATGGTGAACAAATCATAGCCTTAGAGGTACATACAAGTGTCTCAGAGGGTGCTCCCATTATTATACACATTCGCATAAGACTGATACATCATTTTAGTAACTGAATTCCCATAATGATGAAAGATAGTTGCTTCTAACTGTCATTCCTCATTGTTAATTTAATCTATCAAGTTCTAAATTGTCTAGAATAGCAAAGAATCCAAAATATATGCTAAGCTATTTCTACCTAACTCAATTTCCATATTAATAAATCCCTCAGGTTTCAGTGCAATTATAAACAGTCTGCAAAGATATTCTTCCACAAAGGACAAAAATGCTTTAAAAAGACCATGAGAATATTTTGTTTTAAAGATGTAAAGAGAATCAGTCACTTTAAACTGATTTTAGCTAACATTTCACCAAGGGCATGTCACCTACCAAGAAGTGATCAAGCTCACTTCCTCAGTAACTCATTGCCTGTCATCCAAGGCTTCATAACAGACTGTAAATTCATTTTTAGCTTCTTACAGTTGTGGTGCTCCACATCTTGGCTTAAATCACTTTGGGTGCCTAAGGTTAAGAACTCAATGTGGAATGAGAGACTTCTGGGTACATAAACAGCCAGTTACTGCCTCCTAGCTGATGTGTGGTGGCTTTGCTGAACTGAAGAAACCAGTTTTTATATGCTTCTGCTCTGTGTTGCATTGCCTCATATACAGTAGTGTTTGTCACATCAGTATCCATACGAGAGGCCTTCATAGATAACTTTTCTTCCTTTTGCTGGCTATGGAGATCTCTCCTTATAGCTTGGTGATATTCTTACTACCTCCAAGTGATATAGATGTGCACATATTACAGCTTATTATTTTTTGTCTCTCACTTCCCTTTGGGAGCCCTGGGAATTCCTGTAAACCCATGTGGAGACTCCAAAGCAGCTCGGCTTCCCTGCGAGACATCTCATCTCAGAAAGGTCAGCTCAGAAGAAAGCCTTTCACCTTGTTCTGAAATTGTCTCTTCAGCAAGCTGATAACAAGGGATTTTGAAAAAAGAAATATTATCTATTTTCCTTCTGCTGAAGCAAAGCCTCTTCCAGAGGTCTGCCCAGGTCTATAACACTCCACTGTTTGCAAAGGTTTCATTTTGGAAATGCACAGCTACGTTATGCAGTTAGGGGAATCAGGAATTTTGTTAATTTGGGAGACAACTGTTGAAAGGCGTTGTCTGTGGAATGAGCTTGGTACTCATAATTACATCGTAATGAACACTGTTGATATTTTAAATGGGTATACTAGTTATTATCTCATGTGAGAAAAGGCCCAGTCACATCTCTGAGATAGCATCTCAGACTGCTTCTGAATAAGAGCTTTCAAAAATGAATGGGCACTGCCACAGATTTCCATGGTTCTGACTCAGTGAGCAAAGAATTCGATGAAGCGTTAATTTAGCATTTAAGGGGACTGGGTTTGGGAGATGTTACAAATCAGAAGCATTCCTCTTGGAACTAGCAGGGCACGTGGTGTAAAATTAGGCAGAGTGAATGTTTTATCTTAGAAATCTGAGAAAGTAAATTTTACAGGAAGCTGATCTTAAAGAAAAGGCTGAAAATCAGCTTTGCTCTTCACTGATACAAAAAGTCCAGAAAGTCTTAAGACTTTCCTCTAAAAAAAAGCTACTTTGCAAAGATAATTATTTCAATATATGGATAGTGATGATCCACAAAAATGAGCACACAAATCAATAGAAGGAGAAGTTTTAACTGAAATGGTTCAATACTTATGGAAAACACGAAAATTAATTAAATAATTCATTCATTTTCTCCCTTATTACCATTTAGATGAGTTCAACATGAGCAGTTAGCACAATAAAATGTGATTACTTTTTAAACTATTCAAAAAGATCTGAATAAAAGGCAGTGTCTAAGTATCATATCATGAAGTATTTAGAATGTAATTTTTGCTGTGAACTTATTAAATATTATATCTGAATAACAGATGTTTGAACGATGAGAAAAGACGAAAAAAGCTCTAAAGATTAATTTCCGCTTTTGGGGAATGAGAAGTCTTATATTTCACTTGTGCAGCAGTAGGAATGCCAAAACTCAGCTTTTCATCAAATGTATCATGATACACGACACAGAGTTTGAAGCTCCTTTCTCTTAATTGCATAGAGTTCTGAGATTATTTCAGCTTTCATTTTTGAAACCAATACATTTCCAGGTTTTACAACCACATTAAAAAAAAAAGTTCTCTAAGAAGCTCATAATCAAACTGCCATTACTAGAGAAAATGTCTTTTTTTTTTTTATTTTTAACCACATTTGGGGTTTAGAATGGAATTTCATACAATACAGAAAAGTTCTAGCTATAACATCAGGACAGTTCTCCCCTATGAAGATGTATTTCATAACAGCTGATGTTATGATAACATCACACTTGTGAGGCCACTCTCAGTTATCTTTGAAAGAATGTGATGATCAGGGAAGGCTCCTGAGGACTGGAAGAGACTGAATGTCACTCCTGTCTTCCAGAAGGGCAAGAAGAAGGGCACAGGGACCTACGGATCTGTCAGTCTCACCTTGATGTCCAGAAAAGTGATGGAGCAACTAATCCTGGAAACCGTTTTCAGACACATGAGGAATAAGAAGGTGACTGGGAGTGGTCAGTATGGATTTATGAAGGGAAAATCATGCTTAATCAGCCTTCTACAATGAGACGACTAGCTTGGTGGGTGTGGGGAGAGCAGGGAATGTTGTTTACCTTGACTTTAGTATGACTTTCAGCACTGTCATAATATCCTCACAAATGAGCTGATGATGTACAGGCTAGGTAAGTATACAGTGAAGTGGACTGAAAACTGGCTGAATTGCCAAGCTCAGAACGGTTGTGATCAGGGACACAAAGTTCAACTAGAGACCAGTCACTAGTAGGGACCGATAATAGATTCCAGTAATTCTGTAAATCGCAGATCTTAGTTGGAGTAGCAACATAGTCGTATACAAGCAGTTAAACAATTTTTTTGGTGTATCAAGGATAATTTATTCACAAGAACACTTGTTGGGGCAAACAAGGGTGATGTACAGTTGGACCTAATATTCACTAACAAGGAAGTGGTGCTGACTGAGACAAATATTTTTTTAATAGCTGACACAGATTTGGATGAGGAGGTCAACAAGAAGACAGAACCAGACTTTTCATGGTGATGTATAGTGGGAGGACCAGAAACAATGGGCATAAGTTAAAACAAAAGAGATTCAGACTGGCTATGAGGAGAATGTTTTCCACCATGAGGATCACGTAGTGGAATAGGTTGCCCAGAGAGCTCATGCAATCTCCAACTTTGGGGACTTTTCAGGCCAGACAGGATAAAGCCCCAAGTAACCTGACCTGACCTTGGAAAGCTGACCCTTCTTTGGGCTGGAGGTTCAACTAGATGACTTCCTGAGCTACCTTCCAGACTGCATTTTTCCTCTGGTCCTACCATCTAATTTTTATGTTTTGTTTTTAACAAAATCCATTCTTTCAGAAGGAAGAGGAAAACTACAGATTTATTTTTTAACCGATTTTTTAATTCATATTCATTACACAAATCACCCATACTAAGGCCACTGTATTTCACAGACACCGCATTAGTGAATTTTCCCCATGTTATGAAGGTGAAACTATATTACTATTTATTTCTGTAAGTGTATTCCTAGAGTTCAAGATCCTTAGGGCAATGAGGAGGGCGCACAGCAAGTTCACTACCCTGGTCTTCATAAGAGCAGACTTTGGCTTCTACAGGGATCTGCTTGGTAGAGTACCACAGAAAAAGGCCCTGGAGTGAACACATTGCCCAGAGAAGTTGTGGATGCCCCATGCCTGAAGGTGTTCAAGGGTGTTGTGGATGTTGTGTTGTGTTGGATGGGGCTTTGAGCAACCTGATCTAGTGGGAGGTGGAACTAGATGATCTTTAAGGTCCCTTCTAACCCAAACCATCTATGACTTTATGATTCTATTAAAGAGAATAGATGCTATCAGTACTGACCTTGCAGCATGCATCATCTTTTCAATATACTGTTCTATCACATTTTTAAGAAATCTGTCAAACGTTATGCAAATAACCTTGTGTCTCTGATTATTTAAAAACTCTCAGCTCTGAACCTGTTTTCCTGCTTTGCTTCAATTAGTATCTGTGAAAGGGATTACTTCAGCCTTCAGAATCATGTACAAGGAAGTACATGATACTTTTAAAACTTTAGACTAAACCTACTCAATCTGGTTTTGAGTTGCTCAATTAAACAAGATGTTAGCTGGTTGTTGTGTGCACTTTCCTCAAAGGTTAAAAAAAGAAAAGAAGTGTTCTGAATTACTCTTGGTGATGATCATTATTTGAAATGCAGAACGAACTGTAGATTTCATAAACAATTCTTTCAGATTTCTTAAAAAGTTTACAAGAGTACTGAAAGAGTGTACTTGAAGAGCTGGACCCTGAGACTCTCCTGTCACAATGGTAAGGTACAGAAGAAATACCTTAAGTGTGGGAAATTTTAATTTGCAAATTTCCTCTATAAAATGGGATTAGTGATAATCTAGCCCAAACTTCACACCCTGTATTAAAAACATATGGGACTATTTATTTATTTATTTTGTTTCTCATACAGGGCATGGCATTTGAAGTTGAAATAAGGTCATCTTAACAAGGGTTGGCTACCTTGCTTTGCTCTCGTTGGATTTAGAATCACTAGCAGGCAGCTTTAAGAGAATCAAGGGAAGCTGTTAGAAAGGGGAGTACCAATGAGAAGACATGAGGTGGAAAGGGTAAGGGTGATTATAGTTTGGGAGACTTTCAAGGGAGCTCAGTGGGAAGCGGAAGATGTCGGTTTCTCTAGAGAGCACGGAAAAGGCACAGCACTTTCTGCCACATTTGAGCTTAGAAACTTCTTTAAAATGTCATCTTAGCCAGTGAAGACAGCCACACTGATCTGGCAGGGAGGGGGTAAAAAAGACGTATCCTCAGAAAGTGTTGTGGTAAGCTTGGATGTATGGCATGCCCCTGTATAACATACACTCTTAAAGATCTGAAGTGGAATTATAAGTTTCAGCTCTTTCTAGCTTCATAGCAAATACTATTAATTATTTGAGCTAGGAATCTAGAAATTGATCAAGGCTTTTTGGTGAACATATGGCTCCAAGATATGCCAGCAGAATATTTTATTGCCATGACCAGTTTTGTTGGCTGTGCAGAAAACAAACACAAAAGGGCAGCCTTAAGGCACAGTTGGAAGGTCTTTTTAATTACTGCCTTTGGCAGAATTTATTTCCAGAAACATTATCACAGAATTGGAAATAAAAATGTCTCCTGGCACCATAAGAGCATTTTCAGACATCACTCTCAAATGTGACAGTTCTGAACAAGTTGGAAGAAAAAAAAGAGAGAATATTGTGCCCACTGACTTCTGACAAAATGTTATAACCCCAGAAAAACTCATTTTAAGAGAGTTTCTGTATCATTAGCACTTACAGTTCAGAAGCAAATTTTAATCCCCCAACACCAAGTCTCCAAATGTGGACTGAATTTTTCAACAATGTTTTGGAAAATAACTGGAGAGATGCATAGTCTTTTCATATCTAAAACTGTGGATACTATTCTAGAATAAAATGTACTGTCACAAATATATCCATTCTTCAAAATATAATCTAAACTAAACTTTTCACTAAATTTATTGGCTCTTAAGATTCACCTTTAGAAATGAACCTGATACAATCAGAAATGCAGTAGGCTCAGTTGTCATAATTAGATTTTCTAATGTTTGGAATACTTTCTCAAAAGACTTTCAGAGGATCCATTTCTAATAGCTGTGCTTCAAACGTGATCCAATCTTATTGTTAATGAAAATTGTTATAAAAAATGAGGAGATAAAGAATTTATGATATGAACTTAAAAAGAAAATTACTAAAGTCTTCCTCACATACATTTCCATTTCTATGATTTGAAACAAGTTGAAAAGTTCTTATCAATGTTTATGCCTATGCTTTTATTATCGTTGATGAACATTGTGATCCGTTCGAGGCTGCATTCTGATGCCGTGAATCATTGATATCTATTGTAAAATTAAATTCATATTAACTCATGTTTTACTATATTCCTCTACATCTAAAAGTAAACAAAACACCCCCTTCGAAGAAGAATGTGAAACATGCAGGCTTTGCTATCCCAAGAGACTGATTGTGCTGCAGCAAGATATAACAACTGCATCAGAAAAATAGTACATACCAGTCTACAGGATGTTGCAGGCAGGGATGCCTTTGCAATTTCAAGACTATTGCTTACATCTTCTCTTTTAACAATACTTCTTGCTGCACTGACTGTACTGCAAGTGTAGATGAAAAAGGAGTGTGTAGTCCTCCTTTCTCATTTTGAATACCAGCAAGACTGACTTTCATCACACAGAATGAGGAGAATTTTCCTCAAATTCTCAAAATATACTTGCCTGCAGGCATCTAATCCGCACTGACAAGCAAAGGCAAAGAGATCAATAGCAATAATATTTGATAGGATCTTACCACTCACTTATCTTTGTGTTCTGCTTTTCATGCTTACCAGTACTATAGAAGTCTGCAAAACTGAAATATTTAAGTAACTTTATATCTGAAAACATCTGGTCTGATGTTTAGTGTCATAGATGCAAAAGGCATTGCAAGTAATAAAATTATATCTTAAAATACTGGATTGCACCTTGTTTAGCATTATGGACATGCAAATGTCATTATTTTTCTGTACATCTAACTAAATATTGCTTTACCTCAATAATTCACGTCATGACTTCGCAATGCAGGGAATTCTACACATTGACCTGCAGCCTGTGAAGTACTTCCATGTATTTCTGAACTCAGCAGCCATCGCTGTCACAACATGCCCCCTCTTCTACTCCTTTTCAGAACTGGATGAAACATATTTTGCTGTTTGCTCCTCATGTACTCATGCAGTACCATAACTTGTCTCAGCAAAGTTGATTATTAATCCTTTTGGTTTTTGTTACTTATCACTCAGTGGTGTAACTGAGATCACCGGATAATAGAAGCACTTAAACTGGAATAAGTCTTCTGACTTAAGTACAATTCCAAGCAAGACTGTGTTCAAAGCTAATTCAGATTGCTCAGAGCCTTGTCCACATGCGTTTTGAACGTCTCCAAGGATGCTGATCCCACAACTTCCCTTAGCAACCCATTCCAGCATTTAAACGTTGGTGAAGAATTTTTTCCTTACATGTATTCAGAATTTTCCTTTTAAGTGCTGTCTCTTCCCTTTTCTCTGTTGTGCTTGTGAGAAGTCATGCTCCCTGTTCTGCATTGCCCCCCTTTAGATGTTATAAGACTGGATCATTCATGTAGGGCAAAAACAAATATAGAAAAATATACTTCCTTGAAAATAGGAGTCACTGTAAGTGTCATTAATTCTGATTTCACAGGTAAGACTTGTTCTGCTAGAGATGTTTTTGTTTAGGAAATAATTTTAATGCAATTATTAAAATAGCCCCTGTTTCTTTCTCTTTTTCATTAAAACCTCTTGTCTCCTGTACCTTTCTGCAGATCTCGCAATTCCCTCAGTGAGCCTCTCATCCAGATTCATTGTTGCACGAAGGTCTACTGAATAGGATGCTGGCAAAATTAATTCTTCTGCTTTGCATTCTGATAGTATTTTCTCAAGGGGTAAAATAATTCAGAACCTACATTTATATGTACAGTATTTGACTATTCAAATATCTGAAAGAAATTTATCATGAAAATGTGTGAGCTTGTCCAAACAGAAACATGACCAATTTCTTTAAAGAAATTATGTTGTACTTTCCAAGTCCTAACATTTATTTTCTAAAAGGCTTTATGATTATTTGGATACAAGGTGCTAGAGGCTTGCTTCTTAGGACTGTTAATGACAGGACTACTCTGCAGAACACTTAACCACAGTCTGCTCTCAGAAGCAAGTATGAAATGTACACCATTTCCATGGAGACTCTATATATTCTGCTGGCTCTGGTGGAAGAGTCCTCAACTCCACTGAACTCAGTTCAGCTAGGAATTTGCAGAACAAGACACATGACTTCCCAGGTGAACTCGAGCTCATCTTCACCTAGGAAGAAATTTATCTAAAAGTTTTGAACTCCTTAATTTTTTTCTCTTTCTTTATTGGAAAGGAACTATAAGAAAAGTTAAAATCCTAAGATAGTTTCCTTTTTTAGTTAGATGAGCTGAAAGCATAGTCTGAATGCCCATACTAAGACTGAGAACTATCAGTTAAGATTTGGAGATGGCAACGTATTGTATCAGCATATATTCCCACTGATGAAAGTTCAGCATGAGAAGAAACTACTGCTGAATAAAAAGTGTCTTCTTAGGAAGGGGGAAAAAACGGGAGACCAAGACAAAAAAGAGAGCCACAGAGTGAGAAAGTTGCTTTCAGGTATAATTCAATCTCCCTGAGCCTTTTTTCTGTCTTTTTTATCTATCAGGCTGAGAAATATGCTGTTCTCTCCAGATGAAAAGGTGAAGATAGACTTAACTAGAACTGAAAGAGATATTTAATGAACTCTGATGATGACATCCCTGGTAATAGAACAATGGATTGCAGTAAAATGCCTTACTTGCTTTGCATTCACAAGAGTTCAACTTAAAAGAAAATGGTAGAACTTAATATTCTACTTGTAGGAAATCAGGCTATCCAACCTGAAAGTGCTTTGTAAGTAATAAGAAGAGTAAAACAGACAGGTGAGCAGTGCAGAGAAAATGTTTTGCTCTTATGTTGATTTGATATTATTTTTTATAAAGGAGCTATACGCTATGCTCAGCTTAGATGGAAATGCTGAAATGCTTTCTCCACAAAGTTATGTATGATACAACCTCCCCACAAAGTCTTGGAGCTATTCCCCTTCAGTATGCAAAAAGATGTGAAGTGTCATGAGGGAGTGGTATGTCAGCACATATGTTTCTCACCTTTCCTTCACTGAACAGTTTAACACTACATATCACAGGAGGAACTCTACCCCTCAAAGCCTTAAATTTCATGTCACAACATAGTTCCTAATGTAAACAATATGAACTATTTATATATTTCATAAAGGAACTGCTAACACCCCTCCTCTTCATCCAGTTGCACAGTAGTTTTGCACTGGGAGGGGATCTCAGTAGGAAAGGCACAGCAGCAAGTGGTGTAACAAAATTGCTTTAATAATAACAACAACAACAACAGCAGCACAATAGAAATAGGAAGAGAAATATAGGCAGTGAGTAAATCCTACATCTCTACAGGTGCTGGGAACCCTGCTGTCCTGCAGCATTGGACAGGACTCAGACAGATAGCTACTGCAGGCCGCGCAGATCCCATCCACGGCAAGGTTCAGTCCCTCTCAGTACTGCGTCTCCTTACATCTAGTGTAGCAAACAAAGCTATACCTCTCGTTATGGCAGTTCTCTTTCTTTGTGCCCATCAGAGCATGCCTAGCTAAACATATCTAGGAACTGTATCCAGGAGCAGCACCTATCCAGAGCCTTCCAGCATGGTTCCCTGTATTGCTATTTACCTGGGGTTATGCAGCACTCGCTCATGCAAACATATGGATCTATCATGGACAATACCCTGTATGGCTGTCAGGGCTTGCTCAAGATCACTGAGTCCTCCAAGACTACCAGTGCAACTCCCGGTATTTCTTGCTTGCTTCCCTTGGGGAGCTAAGATAGAAAAAGGTATACAAGAAAGAGGAGCACAGACTGGAAAAGAGACTGTGATGTTATGACAGCCTGTGTCAATTAGTGTATCTTTCTACTCTGGAAAGTCTAATGGTGCCTACAGTTCTCAAGTTTTATCATTCCTCTGCTGTCAACAAGCATCTGTGTAATGACGGCTGATTTAAATAGAAGATAATACCAGCTGTTGATGTTAGTCTCTCCATTATCTTCAGTGACAAACAGGTGTGCAAGAGATATACTGATGATGGACTCTTTCACTGTGCCCTCTGTGATGGAATCCATGCTCTTGTGAAAGAGAAGACAGACATACAAATGTCATACAAATGAAATGTTACAAGTAGACTCAAGTACAAAAAGTTCAGAAGCATTAATATTCACTGCAAAAGTCCTCTTTTTTTTTTCTCTAAGATATTTAATTCAGCACACTAGAATATGTGCCTTGTGAGTGAAACAGGACAGTATAATAACAGAGAGAGTAGAACTACCAGAGTTCAAAGGTATGATGTGATCAAGGCAGGGGGCCCTGTGAGACCACATTGGTCTCCTGATCAAGGAAATTAAATGCTAATTAGTACACTTATTATACAGCCTTGCCTCTTCAGTGTAAGGATGCTTGTTAAATTAGTAAATGAAGTTACCTGAAGGTAGTAACTCATTTATGCTCCTGTATTTTCGGATTCCTTAACTGAGGCTGTATTGCCTGATTTAAATTCATTTTTCTGACTTTTAACTGTACCAAGTACTTGCAGCTTGAAATGTAATGAATAGTTCCATTTCTCTGAAACTATAAGAGTTTCCTTCCCCTCAGGGGTACTCTGAAGACACAATAGCAATGTATCATGCATGCTTATAATATTGTGATGAGTTCCAGACAATAGTTTGTGAAGAAAATTTTTGATTTTTCATTAGAGCGAGCTCTGAATGGTGTGTAGTAAAGAAGGGCTTATAAAAAAAAAAAAAAAAAAAAAAAAAAAAAAAAAAAAAAAGCAGGTAATGAGGAGGCACTTGCTTAAATTATCTCCAGCTAGGCTTTGCACTGAAAGAGGTAAGATGACCATGGGAAACATCTAATGACGTTCTAAAGCCCACAGTGGACTCCAGGACAGACAAATTCAGGGTCCAAAATCTCATTATCTTCTGTGTATGTAATGTTAGTGACAGTTATTGTCAGTTCCAAGAAGTGTCAGAGCACTGAGGGCACTAAAAGGCCTTGGTCAACTTTACCCATGGTTCCATACATCCCTTCTGCTGAGGAGTCCAGACCCGTTTAGGGTTTAATATTTTTCCTAGAACTTTTTTTTTTTTTTTTTTTTTTTTTTTTGTGTGGAAAAAAAGGGATTAAAAAAAAAAAAAAAAAAAAAAAAAAAAGAAAAAAAAAGCAGGTAATGAGGAGGCACTTGCTTAAATTATCTCCAGCTAGGCTTTGCACTGAAAGAGGTAAGATGACCATGGGAAACATCTAATGACGTTCTAAAGCCCACAGTGGACTCCAGGACAGACAAATTCAGGGTCCAAAATCTCATTATCTTCTGTGTATGTAATGTTAGTGACAGTTATTGTCAGTTCCAAGAAGTGTCAGAGCACTGAGGGCACTAAAAGGCCTTGGTCAACTTTACCCATGGTTCCATACATCCCTTCTGCTGAGGAGTCCAGACCCGTTTAAGCTCTGTCCTGGGCTGTTAGTCCCTGATGGTCTGATCAATGTTGTAGGTTTGCTTGTCACTAGCTGTATCAGCACGCCTATGCCTGGCCATGGACCCAATTACTGAGCCTAAACTGTGGACTGACTACCTGGTTTGACCTCAGACTGGTCTGACCTCAGACTGGTCTGGTCATCTGCCTTGAAACTGCTGGACTGGATCTGACAAGAAGAAGCATTAAATGACTTGGCTTACATTCACAGATGACTCCTTGCTTTGCTTCAAATGTGGTCATGGATTTTCACTTTGATTTTCAAGTCTGAGGAAAGCGTAGTTTTCTAGGGGCTTGGGAAAGAGCTACATATGAAAACAACATTAGTTCTCAAAAATGACTTGCAGTCAAGTCCTTTTTGAATCACAGTACTCTTTAGTGAGCTGGAGGGCAAATACTCTTCCTTGAGAGATGCATCAGTCACATCAAATCTTACAGCAGTCAAGAAATCCAGACTAGACCTTTGAAGATAACCAGAGGTCAGGGGAGGGGGTCATTTACTTTTGTGGTTTTGATGGAGATTTTGAACTCCATATGAAAATGTGCTGTAGGAAACCGGAGTGTGTTTCAGGCATAAAAAAGGCTTCAATCCACACTTTGATATTATCCAATCACAGAGTCTTTTGTGCCTCAATTCTTACATGATCTAATTAGTTAAAATTAATGGGTGGGGTTCTCATCTTCCTAAATTTATATGAACACTTATTCTATGCAATTTTCTCTCATTCACAACAGCTGCAAATCTAGTCAATAGGCAGTCCGGACTTCAGCCAGCATAGAATGTGTATTTCTTTCACTCTTTGACAGGTAACCTTCCTCTTATCAGATAACTTGAACAGCAGACCATTAAGAATTTATTACTCCTTGCAGAAACTTGTCTGTGATAACAACTGAAGGCAAAACAGACAACTTCCATAGCCCACAGCTGAAATATTTTTGTCTTTTCTTTATACAGTCCTTCCTTACAAAAAATGTATTCTTCAAACTGAGGAAGAAAATAATCCAGCTAGTTCTGTTATTCTAGTCCTTTTCTTTTAGAAAAAAATAACAATAGCAAAAAAATCATACATTTTGCTAAAGAAAACAAGGTAGTTTCTATCTATGCAGTCTGTGAAGGCAATAGTCACAGGCAGAATAGTCCATAGGATTCTCTAAAGTGAACTGTATGTTGACAATGATTTCTGTTTAGGATGACATATCCTTTTGTTCAAAGTAAAAATAACCATAAGTAATATTTATCTAGCACTTATATAATATTTATTGACAGTTTCTTCCAACTTTCTTTGGTCAATACCACAGAAAATTTTTAAGTAGGTCTTTGAGATATTATGTGATGATCTTCTAAAAAGCTTAGAAAAGAATTTACCAGATATCTTCAGTTCACATGATACTATCCAAAGAATTATAGAATACTTTCATTTGGAACAGACCTCAAAAGCTCATCTAGTCCAGTCTCCTCCTCCAAACAGGACTACCTTCTATGTTGTATCAGGCCTTGTTTCACCATGTTTCAGAAATCTCCAAGGATGGGTATTTCCCAGGAGGAGTTTGGCTCTGTCTTCTCTGCCATTCTCTTAGGAAAAGGAAGACTGCAGAGAGGTTTCCCCCTCTGCCTCAAACCTTCTTTTCCTCAGACTTATATACCCAGGCCCCTCAGCCTCTCCATATACATTACATGCTCCAGCCTCTTAACCATCTTCCTCATTGAGACAGCTCAACTTTGTAAGCAATGACAATCTAAGGCGGCTACATGTCACTGTAGCCTGAATGGCCAGCTCCCAATCCATGCTTGGATTGACTAGGAAGCCCTTCAGCACAACAGCAGTTGAAAGGCAGGTCTTTGGTTGCACAGAAAACCACAGCCAAACAGCTGTCACAAACTGATAAAGAGCAAGCATGACAGCAAATTTTATTATTTTTTATTACATATGGATACAGAATTTAATACTAAAATACCACTTTGCATTCAAATAGCTCAGACTGCCTAGAAGCAAGAAATTAAACTGAGCTGCTCTTATTGTCTTGGCAAATTGCAGAAGGCACTTTATGGAGTATCCCATATCTAGCTTTGAAGTCAGCCGCGCTTGGAGCAGGAGGTCAGCCTAGATGGTACCCCAAGGTCTCTTCCAGTTAAATTACTCTGGTTTTGTTCTGTACCTCAAAGAATATTACCTGCAAAGACAAGAGCATCTGACTGACTGGATGCAGGAAAGAACTTTTTTAAAATGGAGATAAAAGAATATATAGCTACTCAAGTTCAACATTTAGAATCCACAGGATGTTCCTAAAAATATCCACCAACCTGCCACTTCAGCTCTATACCAGTCTGTTTTCCCTGAACTTTCACTCCAACCCCAGCCTCTCATTTGCATCCCTGCCTCACTGCCTCCACTGTGTCAGCACAAATGCCTGTGGAGTGACACAATAAAAAGGGCATCTCTTCCAAAAGGACACTCCAAACCCTGCTATTTTATATCCTAGCTCAGAGCCCTGACTCCCCTGCTCAAGCCCATTTTGTTTGCTCTCTCCTTAGCGTAATGAGATTTATTTTGTGTGATACAGAACAGATTCAATAGGATAAAGTAAAGAAAGACTCTTAAATCCTGTCTGAACTAGACTGCAAATTGTGGTATTTTTCTGAACCTACTGAAAACAGAATTGAAGATGTGACAGTTTTATCACTGGGAGAAGTATATGTGTGGATGTGTGTCTCTCGTTTTTGGTATGAAAGTGATGAACTACCACACGTGACTTAACAGGAAGAAAAGTAGCTGAGAATAACCAGAAGTTCCTTCTTTGGGGGCAGGTCTAGGGCTTAAGTACTGCAGTGAGCAGAGTTTAGATTCACTCTTGGGGCATAGTCTGTTCCTACAGGAATCTCACATGAAATGATTAACTGGGTTTTTCCCCTGTCTAGATAGGAAGCTGATTACACTTTGTAAGCTTTCTTAACACACAACTTTTCATCCCTACCTTCCCTTTGCTTCCCCATACTTTTTTCTCTCCCCATCCATTTTGTGCCCTTTGTTTCTTCACCCTTATCCCCTTCCCAAAAAAACACCACCTCTCTAATTAGTTTTTCCTGTTGTTCCCTGTTTTGCCACATATGTACCCAAATATGGGATTTCTGCTGTTGTTATTTAGATCACTTAAACCGTACATGATTTTATTGTTATGGTTACCCAGACACTGGGGGTCTTGCAGGATTATGCTCCCCTAAAGAGCCTAAATAATCCTCACTAATTGTCAGTGAAGTTTGGCCATCTTTCACTTAAGGGCCTCATAACCATTTGTGAAATCTGACCATTCTTCAGGGAACTACCTGTAACTTTTGTCAGCTTCATACTGTGTTATTTATTATGTTCAAGAATTTCTCATGTCATGTCCTGTAGTTTCTCACAGTCTGTCCACTTAGCGAAATCTCAGGCTGTGACCCAGTCATCTGCCTGCACACCTTATGAAAGCCCACCCATTAAACAGATGAATTTCTAGTGGTAATTTGACAGGAGACAGCTCTCCACAGCTGTTATACTCTACTAGATTTTTTAACTAGTACTTTGGATTTTTTGATTGCATTTGCATAAAAACCAAGAGCACTCAGCTCTTGGTGCATGGATTCAATTCATTTTGTTCTACGTGGTATTTTAGTCTGCAAAATCTTTGTCAGGATAGAGAACAAATAAAGCAAGTTTTGCACTCCAGCTGTGCTCCAGAAAGTTTATGACCTTACACCACCCTCAGACCTGACCTCTGCACACTTCACCCAGCTGACCAAAAGCTGTGGAGGTGAAAGTATGCAGCCACTAGGAGCCAGAATTAAATCCTGTGGAAATGTGCAAAGGATGAAACACCCAGCCAGCGAGGACATGCTTTGCACAGAACAAGCAGCCCTGATCTTCAAGGGAGGCTTACAAAACACTGCGCAGATGCACCTGGGAATTAAATGCATAACGCTAGGACATCAAAACCCATGGATTCAATAGAGATGCTTTTTATGGCACATTGGAGTCTCCTTCTTCCCCCTCCAATCTTTTTGTGCTCCATAGAATACAAACCCTCTCTCTCCCTCTTTCTTTCCCCCTTGCATATCCTACCTACTCTGATACTCCAGACGCCTTTCTTTTAGAAGTTAGTCTGAGAAGTAATTCACCTCAGAGGACATAATCTGAATCCTTAATTATGTCTGATGCCTGCTGCTCCTGGAGAAGGAATTGCCTGCTCAAAAGTTGTCTACTTTTCTCCTCATTATACCACTTAGTCTAATAAGATATTATAGCCTTATGCTGATGATATCTTCAGACCACTGTGTTTATAACAAAATGCAATACTTTGTTTTAGTTTTCCTTGTTCCCTGCTGGTTTTTTTTACACCCACGGGATATGTAGCTGGATTGACAGGTGTCCAGGCTTGAATACTGCCCTAATAATTCCAAAACACATTTACAGTGGGCAATAGCCCAATGCAGTGCATGATTTCAGGCACTGCTCCCAGGCTATGCCAGCTCAGTCTGACCTTGAAGTTCTGAAATACTTCCAGGTGTCTTGTGTATATGTGTAAGAGTCATCAGCTGGCTTAAACCTTTGGCCATTAGGCCAACACTCAACACCAGAACCCAGACTGCCAGGTATCCGAAATATGAATCTTCAGCAGAAGAACCCCTTTATTATCTTTCATACCCATGAAAATCTGTCAGATAACAAGTGCAGGCATCCTGTTTCTCACAGGCAATGAATGAAAATGAAAAATAATACTCTTATTTGAAATACTGCAAGGCACTATGGAACTGCAAGTTCTATTTGTTTTTTATGCAGTTCATTTGTTTAATGGCTTACAAGGAATCCAAAAGGAACATAGGACAAAGGATGCCGCCCTTGCATGTCCTTTCAAAAGAGGTCAGAGGTTCAACAAAGTTACTGCACCTGTTCTTGCCTACCTTCACTCAGAACAAATGTGAATGCAATAAGCAGCCACAGCCATATTCAGGTTATACATCAGTGCTATGAGTGCCAGTCAGGAAATAAATTATGTACAGCAGCAAAGCAAGTGCCTTCCAGATTCACAGAAAACTGCTGTCCAGGCAAATACAAATTTCCTAGCACAGTCTGAAAATAAGTGGTCTGTCATTAGTCATTGGTCTGTCATCATTAGAAGATAATATTGATATAGGAAGTTTTTGTGCGCAAAAATTTGCCTTATCATCTCATTTATTCATATCCCTTTAAACTGCTATGATGTTTGGGAATTTTAAGTTTTAATTTGAACATTGACATGTAAGCAAGTAACATGTTGCTCTTAAACATTCAGAAATGCAGAAATTAAAGACAGATACAAAGTAATATGTATGGAGTACTGGAGTCACTTTTATCCTGAGCTAAAAGTCTTCGTGTATGTTGTTTTATACTTTTTTTGCTCCTTCAGTGGACTTACTCTACACACCTATTAAATGAAGCGAAAAAATCAGTAGCTTTGGGACAACATGCTGAGATACTTCTCTCACAACTGAAAATGATATAAGATCTTCATTTTCCTGGCATTCAGAGATTAGAGTAACAGTTCAGTTGTTTCCTAGTTGTTTCACTTTTCAGCTTCAGATATCATTTATCTTCAACAGGCAAGTTTATTTGTGAATGACATCTTCTGTTTCCTCTCCTGTAAAAATAATTTTACAGTTAAGTGCACTTTAACACAATATTTAGACAACTAATAGCATTGGTTATGTTGATAACATAGAAAATTGTAAAAAACCACAGTCCTTGATCAAACTGATGGAAACAATTTTACTGGGGTGGGATCAAGCTGGTTTGGATTCAAGGAAATACATTCCCCATTCGCCTGTTTCTCCTACAACACTGCCAACTCCCTTGTTGCCAAAACAGAGCTACAACTCCTTTCCAACTTTCTGGCCCATGTAGTAGATACAGGCAGAACAGACCATATATGTCTCTCACCAGTTACAGCTTGTAGTAGCTCATATCAGACATGGAAATAATAATTAGTGTGATAAACATTTAATAGTAATGTCTGGAATTCCCAGCAAAGGAAATATCTAGGGATCAGCGAGCTTTTCTTTCTTTCCTGAGATCCTTCATGGAGACAGAAGAAAAAGGGAGTGGAAAAGGACACCTTAGGAGAGAGGTGGACATGATATACCTCAACTTAAATACCTCCTACCTTCACCACAGTGTCCTCATTTGAAAACTGAGAACGAGTATAATGGACAAGACAACTATTAGATGGGCTTAAAATTGTCTGGACTAACATGCTCAGAAGGTCGTGATCAACATCCAGTTAGAAGATGGCAATGAGTTTGAATTGGATATTCGTACTTGTGCCCCTGTACTTCTACATTTTCATCAGTGGCCTGGATGTCCACTGGACTGAAGTCCACCTTCAGTAGATCTCCGGAGGACACTGACCTAGGGGTGTGGTTATAACTATTAGGATTTGCCAAATCCAGTAGCCCAGGAGAAAGATGCTGTTGCAGCTCCATGCCTCCAGGACCAATTAGTAGAAAGGCTGAGTGTGCAGTGGCCACAGGCACATACACACTTGCACGTGTGAACAACACATATATACATGCACAGACACATACATACATCCAGCCGCACAGGTCACCACACACTGGCACACTCAGCCCACACGCAAACACAGGCAGCACCAATAGCCTTGTTCTGCTCCCCTCTCTGACTGAGGAGGACTGGGGAGACCACATGATCATTGCTTACATCATTGCTTGAAGAAAGAGCTACAAAGTCAAGGGGAAAAAACCATTGCACCGTAGTGCCAGGCAACATAACAAATAGCAGTAACTGCATTTGGCAGCCTGGGGGCTTCACCAGGAGAGCAATGCAGCACCAGAACAGGTTGCCCAGGGAGAGGTGGAGTATTCACTGTTGGTAAAACCCAGGCTGACACAATACAATGTTGTCCCACTTGAGAGGAGGAGGTCAAGGAGCAACGAGCCAAGAGCTGCTCTGCAGCCATCAAGGCAGAGGTTCACCAGCCCACCAGCTCCCACTCCCACAGCATCCCAGCAGGGCAAGCGGGGCAGGCTGGAGGGGACAACCAGGCTCAGCTAAGAGTCCAGGCAGGTCTGTGGTGGAGAGGCATATCAAAGGCCAAGCTGGGAAGTCAGTCTGTAGGTCAGGGCCCAGATGGGCAGGGACATGGCTGGAGACCAGCACTCCTACAGCACAGCTCAGGCAGGGGTTGAAGGCCCTAGGCTCAACTTGAAAAGGGGCTCCAGGACCATGGGCAGGGTAGAGGGAGTCCCCACGTGGGGCTAGCCAGGGCCAGGAGGCACAGCAGTGACCTCAGAGCTCTGGTGGGATGCTGAACTGGACACTCCAGAGGGCTCTTCCAAACAGCATTTTTATGTTTCTTCAGATGGTGCTCAGTTAATCAAGGGTAGCAGCTGCATAACCTCCATCACTGTTTTCCTTTTCTGTATTACTGGAGCCATGGAGCAAGCCAGAGAACCAAATTTCTCTTACCTTTTTTCCCCTCCCCCAGGGTAAAACGGGAAGAGCAGAGAACCTGCCTAATCTGATTTTCATAAAGTAAATCTGATTATGAAAATGTAGAGTGCTTGCTAATGCAATCAGCATTTCAAAATATGTATGATTTTAATGAAGAAACCTGACAAAAGTTCCTAATTATCCTTTTAAGCTTACATTCATCTTCAACTTTCTATATTCCCATAGTGTCTGCAATGCATTTTCTGTCCTCACATGTATTTTCAGCTGTATTCCTTCTTGTTCTTTTCTGTGAACCAAAAGCACTTGGTCATCCAGTAGGGAGAAAAGAAAGAAGTACCAATTTAATTTTTTTTACATACACAAGGACCAACTAGAAAAAAAAAAGACCAAGTAACCATGTTGAGGAAGTACACTTTGGTTTAGCATTAAGATGGTATACACATAGGCAAAATAAATACCTCTGAGTGATCAGCTGCTCAAAATTACTGTGATACAGAGGGAAATTAAAATGAATTACGAGATGTGAAAGCCAGGTCTGTAGTTGTGTGTGAAAAAACTTGCATACTTGCATACTGTGGAAAGGGACAGATGATGAGAGGCAGGGAAGTTCAGCACTATGTGAAAAGGGAGATGTGTATGAGATATACCAACAAAACCTACTGTGCTGCAGACAGGAACACATTCAATGAGAAGGAAAAAAAAGCAGTGAGATGCAAAAGAGAAAAAATATTTTCTGAGGAGGAACAGAATGAAAGCTGATATATAAAAAAGAATGTGTATAAAAGTGAAACATAAACCCCTTAAAGGTCATAGGTGAGTAGAAAGAGGCACGAAATGAAAAAATCATAATGAAATACAAGTATGTAAGAAGAGCAAAAAGTGAAAGAAATGCAGACAGCATCACAGACTGATATGTAATAAAGAAAAATATGTAAACAGGAGGAAATGCAAATAAAAAGATACAGAATATTATATAAAAAAGGAAACGTAACAGCCTGGGGGAAGGAATATTCAAAGTAAGGAGACAGAAGTAAAAGGTTTAATAAGAGATAAAAATGAAAAGCTGTAGTGTGATACAAAAAAAAAGCACGTGCTTTGAAAGTAAAAATGAAATAGTGCAACATAGTGGCAAGTGGGAAATTAGGGACCCAAGAATACATACACAAGGATGTGAATGCATGTGATAGGGAAGTTAAAATAGATGCTGAGCTGCAGGGAAAAGAGCATGTGTTAGAGATGAAAAAGCATATTGATTTAAAAAAGTGAAATGCTTCAATGATAGGTGAAAAGAAAAACATAATGATGTGGAATTTAAGACCTAATCAATTATAAAAAAACAACCTGCATTAAAAACACATATAACAAAAGGAAAACTTGAAAATAATATAATGAGATGATAGAGAAATGGGTGATTAGATAAACAAAGATCATATCTGGTGCATGTGAAGCTGCTCAAAACCACAAAAAAGTACTCATAAGTGGAAAAATGCAACAAAAGAAATGCATAAGGACTTGTAAAATGGAAATGTGTAATGACTTTTTAAAGACAAATGGGGAAAAAGATGTTAATCATGGAGCTGAATAATGAAATGCAGAACAGATATAAACAATGAAAAAAGAGATGCAAAAACCTATAATGGGTAATGTTATACACCAAAGGAGGTAGTGTATAAGTTAAAAAAAAATCAAACCAGGTGATTCACTCAGGAAAACAACTAAGAAAAATTTAAGTTTGGGGAGAAAAAAAAAAAGGAAAATTCATTCTGAAAGGGGAAATCCATAAGAAAATGCATAAATAAAAATGCATAAATAGTTCAAGGGGAAAAGCATGAGAGTATTCAAAAACGGAAATGTGTCATGAGCTACAAAATCTGATACATCATTAGCAATAAATCGAGCTGCATAATTGCATGCATTAGGGAAACTGTAGAAATTGTTCTTAAAAAAAAAACAACAAACCAATCTGAAAAGGAAACATGTGAGGATTTGTAGATGTGAAAATGCATGCTAAGAGGCACTACCACCCTCAAGTTTCAAAAAATACAAACCCAGAAGTTCATTATGCATTCTGTAAATGAAAACCTAGTATGAGATACAAAAATGAAATTTGCAATATGATACCATTTAAATGAGTAGTGAGATACTGAAAGAATATATTTATTGAGGTGCAAAAGAAAGACAGTTTACTCAGGTGTAAAAGAAAAGATTTGAAAAATCGTAGTAAGATGCTAGTAGGAATTTATTAAATTTATCATAAGATGTAAGAAGATAAGTGAAGAACATAAGAAAAGGAAAACGCATGGGGAAATCTGAAAGCTCATGCTCAGGCTGCTATGCATAGTCTGTAATGGGCAACAAAAAGGAAATTGACTAATAAGCAATGATACATGAAATTCCTAATTAGATCTAAAAGTACATAATGAGACGCTGAAGCAAAACCAAGCAGTAAAATAAAAATGAGCACGCACAGCGAAATCTGAAACTGGAAACTGAAAATGAGATGTAAAAAAGCATTCATATTGAGATGCAGAATCAAAAAAGTGGGTAATGAGATGTGAAAAGGAGAACTCATAATAGGATTTGACATCAGAAATGCATAATAAGTTGAAAAATTGTAATCAGCCATGAAATACAAAATCTGAAAGACTAACAATAAGCAAAACCCAAAATGCACCTTTAAGATCAAAGAGGAAAATGATGCAAAGTTAAGTAGTGAATCATGTGATGCAGTAGCGAAAATGCAGAATGAATTGTGAAGGATGAAATGCATGATGAAATGCAGAAAGAAATATCCGTAACAGGTTGTGAAAAATCAGTGTTTGACAAGAAGCAAACCCCCAGTGTATGGTGTAACATGAACACTGAAATCCACAGTGAAGGTCTAGAAAGTGACTAATGAGATGTGAAATCAGAAATAAAATGATTTGTGATAACGATCATTCATAGTGACAAGCAAAAACAAGAATTGAAATGCTAATGCAGCATGGCATGTGAAATGCCAAAGGAGATACAATAGCCGAGATGCATAATGGAAAATGCAAACAGAAATATATCATGAACTGTGAAAAAAAAAACCATGTACCAGCACAGGAAATATTCATAATAAAACATGCATAGCAAACCATTTTGACTTCGAAGGACTGAAGCACATAAACAGCATGAAAATGGAACATTATAGCTGTTGAATTGTCAGAACTAAAACATGCAAGATGTTCAGAGATTAATTTTATTCAAATATTTGAACAATGGGGTTAATTACTAAGTCACTGGCTGTTGTGGGCTTATTTTACCCTTTTTTTCCCTGTAGGCTTGCTCCGCTTGCCCCAAGTCAGATACAGAATGGATCTTACTCTCTGTTCACGCACCGGTTCTTGACATCCAGTGATACAATATTGTAATGTGCCAGCTTCATTTTGTGCGGCGTCGTCTCTCATCACAGCATCACCATAGGCTCCATTGGCAGAAATAGCCTTTGGGAATTCTCCCTCAGGCATGTCAAGGCCACCAAGTAACTTATTAATTGTGGCACAGTTTCAGCCCTAAAACATTTGTGCCCAGGCCCACCAGCAGAAATGTGGATGACTTGGTTAGGTACAGGTCTACAAAGAATCAGACAACAGGTACAAAGTGATTTTGAGCATGTTATGAGCTTAAGTGCTTAAAAAGGAAGGCAAATAATTGTACTGTATTTTTATTAACTCATGCTTTAGTCATACCAGGCAACATATATAAGGCTAAATTCCCCAGGCAGCAACAGCATTTTTGGCCTTGAAGCACACTTGCAAGCCTTGCGAGGGTGCTCTTTTGGAATCCTGAGTCTACCTGGCCCTGTCAATGCCTCCTGGGGTGTCTCCAGCCATTGGGCTGTGACCTTGACTTTCACTTGCCACCATTTCATGCTAAAGCATCTCTGTTCTCCAGTACATACCCCCAAGGCAAGGTGGCATTGGCATTGTCTCATGCTCCCAGGATATTTCCATCTCACAGGTAACTCTTTTTTGCAAAGACTCTGTAGCACAGGCAGATTGCAGATATTGCTCCTACAGGAGGGTCATCACCCCTGCAGAGACTGCCTGCAAAGAGGGGAATGCCTGAATCACACAGAGGAGGAAGATTTGGATCATGCAAGAGCTACATCAGGGAGGCTACACAGCCACAGGCAGGTGGAAGCATGCTTCACCTCAACAATGATGAGCAGAAGGCTCTCTGGGATAAACATGGGACGCAAAAGCAGTAATGCCACCTGATGCATACAAGGCCATCCTACCCCTAAGCCAAGTACCTCACAGGCTGGTATTAAGCCACCCCTGGTCAGGAGGCCTGCTCAGAAAGGGTCACCACACTGAACAGATGCTGCCATACCTCTGTTACCCATCATCTCTGCCACATGCCATGAAAAAGCCACTGCTCAGGAAAGACCTGGCATGGAGGCTGCCACCATTCTTTCTGTTTGGAGTAGCTTTTTGGAGAAAAGGTCTCAAACTCTTCCAGGGACCTGGCTATAGAAGAGAGCAGTGCTGGCACTGATTTCTCTTTGAGAAATCTCCTTGTCTGTTGTAAAATATCATGGTATAAACCAGCCAAGCCATCAAGTCTGACCGTACATGGAATCAGCTTGGCATGCTGGTGGTGTTAGAGCAGGGTCCCAGCTGCTGGGCAGAGAAGACTGCAAAGTCCTCGCATGGTTCCTGTAGGGTATTTCCTTGTTTTAGTATCTGGCACTAACAATAAGTGCTCCATCATCTTTGTAACTGCTCACTAAGGGGTTGGGAGGAATTTGATCATTCGTCAGTCTCATCTTTATCACAGCCCCGCAACATCATGTGCTTCCCCAAGTCATATGTTGCAGACCTCTGATCACCCTCATCTCTAAGTGTTGTCATATGCAGCTAGCTACTATACCTTATGCTAAAGACTATCTAAGTATCTAAGGTTACTGACAGGGTTGCAAATAAATGTCACATCTTTCTTCCTTGCAGCCACTTGAGGTCAGAGGAGCAGAGTATAACTGAGGTAGTTGCTTATTGCAACCATGACAAACACAGATCAGAAAAAATGCCTCTGCAGTCCTGCCTTGGTCCATTTTGCAGTGGCAGCTCTGCCTCAGCTCCAGTCCAGAAACAGGATAAGAGGCTGCTTGAGTTCTAGAAGTGGTAGCAGAGGGATGACAGTGTGTCTGAGCACCTTCATCTTACACAGCATTCCCTCTAGAGATGCCTTGTGCTGTAAGGTCAGGACAATATTCAGTCTTGGCTTGCAGGCTAACATGAAAGAAGAATGTAAAGTGGCTTTCTTGGTGGAGTTTTGCAATGGTTAGTGTCAAATGTTTTGGCACAAGTGGTTCTGAAGTTTCTTTGGAGAGGATGGCTGAAGAGGGTTTTTTAACAGGGAGAGGCTTCTATCTCCTCACTCCTGATGCTGCTTCTTTTCTTAGTGCTCACACAAGTTCAGCCAGACCCCTGATTTCTGGAAAGGATCAAGACAGGATTTTAAATGTCCAAGCCCTTTCCTCTTAGACCCATCCCCCAAAAATGAGAAACATCTCATAGAAAGCTGGCTGTCAGCTAAGCTCCAGGGAAAACTCCAGTTGACTGCAATAAAATCAGGATTTCACCAATAACTCTGCTTCAGAAACTCTGATCCTTCTAGCACAATAAACTGTAAAATTAGATCTGACAAGAGGTAAAAACCTCAATGGCATTAAGCTTATTAGACTGTTTCAAAAGCAAAAGTAATACTGTGATTAGTGTATATTGCATGCATTAAGACTGTAATGAATAAGAATACAATCAGTTGCCAGAAGCAGCTGGTAACTTGTCTTATGCTGCAGAGTCAAGCCAAATTACTCACTGAATGGCAGAACACTTTAAAAAATGGGTAATATTTTGGATGAGAAATAACACAAAAATGCAGACTCTCATAGTAAAGATAATAAAACTAACAGCTGAATAGGATAGAGATACTGAATACACTTATAGACTTCATTATCTTTCCACAGCATGCTTCCCATCTATATATCCTGCAGCCTCCATTTATACTGTCTAGTAAAAGACTATTAAAGCCATGCTCAGTCAGCTACAGAAAAAGCTCACAGATTATTTTAAGTAAATAAGCATTAAGCAGGACTCATCTTTAATGTTGCAAGAAGCGTTTTGTCAGAGCTAAAGAGCAACATGAGGATTGTATATCTTTGACACAAAATATACAATACAGTTAGTTAGTGAGTGTTCTGCTTCATGAAAATGTTGAATTACTTCTCTTTTTTTGAGAAAACCAAGATGCCATTCCAAAATAGCCTCCTTGTTTTAGTTAAAATAAAGACAAATGTAAGCCATCTTTATGCATTCCCTGGGCACATGTTATTCCTCTCATAAGTAAACCAGGCCCAAATCCTGGAAAGGCACATGCACACCTCACCTAAACCTCCAAAATTTTAAGGGACCATTAAAATAAACTTTGTAACTCCTCTTTAGCTCACCATATTGTTTTTCTTTTATATGATGCTTCTGTGGCTTTCCTCTAGGACACTGCTTGGGTGATATATTGCAGTACTGCAACCAATTGAAAGCTGAATGGAAAGTTGCAATGAGGTTAGAAAATTATTGAAAGAAATCTGGAGTCTTTGGCTGGGCAATCCTGACTGAAACATATGGAATACTTTCTTGCCTTCTTCCGTGTTTTAAATTGCTATGTTACCATGAATCAAGGATGTGGTTAAGAGGAAGCTGGTAATAAACAGCTCATTCTCTGATACATAAGCTAGCAGTGCTCCAAATGTCTTTAGCCTTGCTGTCAAAGACCACTTTGAATCCAATTTAAAATGAGTATGAGGGGTTCTCTAGAGGCCACACTGAACAGCACAATTAAAAATTGGAGTTCCTGTAAAAGTCATGACTCCCACATTGCACATTGAATGCTTCCACTAACACTTTATTGGAAGTGAGGGCAGGCTGACTTAAATTTTTCATGGTCATAAATAAGTCACAAATTCAATATTTAGCATATAGTTAAGATTCACTAACACTTTTTTTATAAAACTTGTTTTACATTAAATAAAGTTTTGTGAATCTTAAGTTGTTTGGGCTTGAATTCTCTCACCTATATGCTTGCTGCAATCGACTGTTATCTTTTTAATTTTTAGGTCATGTAATACATCCATTTCCAAGACAGCTATGTCAAAACACAATTTCCCCCTGTCTGAATATAATATTTTTTGAAAAGACAAAAAAAAAAATCCCTTCTCAAGTGTTTCTTCTAAAAGCTTTAGTACTTCTGCAGATGCAGGAGTTACTATAGTATCTACACATGTAACCAGAAGGCTTTTTTGGCTCTTGAGGCTGCCCAATTACATTGAAATGATAATCTTTTGAAAATGACAAATTACAAGTTCATATACATTTGGAGGCTACAAAATTTCCTAAAGATGTAGCCTTCACTGACCATGGTCGGTCCCTTTGCTGTTTCACATACCAAGCAAGCAGCAGGTGCCCTGTGAGCCGCAGAGCAGATCGCACACATCTCACTTCAGCGCTGGGCTGGAAGGATTTTGCCTGCTGATCGTCCTCCCCACTGACAAATCAGAAAGTCCCTCTTTGAGTTTCCCAGTGCTTCTTCCAACAGCAAAGAGCACAGAAAGAGGGAGGCTCTTCCTCTGCTGGTCCTTCTTGTAGTGGGAACAGGAGTCCTACCGAGACGGGAACAGATTCTCAGCATCTCTCTGGAAACATACGGGAATGCCACCAGCAAAACATATGTCTCTTTTTTTTTTGCAATGGCAAGTTCATAGACAAGCATCCCTTTCAACAAAGCGATAGAGGACTGTGCTGTGGCTCTTTAGGCCCCCAGCCAGCCGGTGACTCATGCTGTAAGGAGGGCTGAATTCTTTTTAAGCATTCTCCACTAAATTCTGAAGCAAGAAGTCTAATTACACTTTATGCTTTAGCACACTTAGAAGAACAGCATGATTTGGAAATGGCTCTTTTCATATAATGGTTTTGTAGAACACATTTGAAAGTGACTGCTTTCCTAAATGCAGATGTACGAATTCCTCTAATTATATAACTGGCGGAAAAGAGGCTTTTTTTAGACTGCTGGTATCTGAAGAAACTATGAGAGGACAGGATGGCTTCTCCCAGTATTGCTTTTTATTACGTATTCTATTCTAGTTCTAAACACAAATAACCAGTCAGATTGTCAGCACTTTCTTTCTGTTATTTAGCAATTAGATGACAATCTTTAAAGCAAAAATAATCACAATTTTAAGTTTCAGCTTTTCAATCCCAATTATTCAACATTGTCACACTGCAGTCAGGAGCCCCAAAACACTGTCACATGGAGTTCAGAGAAGTAGAGGGAATGTCTCCAGGACTTCCTATTACAAACTTTAACTTGTCTTTACCCTGACAGGTAAATAACATCCCTGTAGTAAGTACAGCATCTGATTGCGTGAAAAAGCAGAAATAGAAAGTGTATTTTTAGTTTCTTTTAATGTAATTTCACAGCAGGAAAAAGGAAAAACAAGCATCATGGCTGCATCTTTAGAATATGATTTAGAGGCTAAAACAGCTTCTACCCTCACTGCTTACAGGTGGGAGCAACACCAGGACTGAATCTAGAGAGCTCTACTCGGTTTCCTGGGGGAAGAGGGGGGGTGTCTGAGCAGAGGGTCCACTGTAAAATTTTATTTTAAAATTTTTATTTAAAAAATCTCAAAGGAACATTGGCTGCATTCAGTCAGCCCCCTCCTCACTGACCCTTCTGTTGACAGTATCAGGCAGAAAAAGATGGTCTGCATGTCTTTCCTAACTACGGAAGATATGGTCTGTAGGTATTACAAACTCTGTCTCACTGCTTATCACATATGTACCTGAGTATCAGAATTAGATATCTATCCTTCTTGTGCTTTACAGCAAAGAGGAAGCCCTGGTCTTTTGGCCAGGAGACAGTTCCCATGATGGCTGCAGTGAAAAGCTCAGGTAGAAATGGGGTCTGAACAACCCCGAAAGAAGCTGTCAGTCCTGCTCCTGCATCCTTATCTTCCAGCTGCCTCTCTTCCTGCTATCACACTGTTTGCTGTCATCTGTGCACTTGAACTCCCATTTAGGCTGCCAGTCAACAGGATTTTCACAGCTGGAGACCAAGTCTCTTCAGGTTCCCATGTTAACCCTCTCTGATCCTGCTCCCTCAATATTTTGTAGCAAATAGGACAGAAGGCAAAATAGCAAGAGGTTTGCTCTGCAGCTCTACAGAACTGTGCTCTCATGGTAGATGTGCTGGGATTTCTTGCAGAGGTTTCTCAGCATATAAGATGTCTTCCTGTAGAGCAATTGGCTTAGATAAAGGAAAGTCCTGTCTACAACCCTGTGTATGGACTCAGTTAAATTATTTTTCCTCCACATTTGGCTTTCTTCCCCCAGCCACTGTTTTACTCTGGATTGGATGCAGAGGTTGATCTACTGTGCACACGGTGGGGATAAGGAGGGGACCAGCCCGAGCAGGTGAACTGACAGCACGGTGGCACCAGGAGCACAGGGGAATTCTGGTGAGCCCCAGAGGAGCTATGACATGAGCACGGCATGGACACTGGCAGGAGCTGAAAGATCTGGTAGCCCAACAGAGGCATGGCAGCCACAGCTCCACACCTCCACACCTGACAACAGTAAGGCTAAAATTTGTATGTTTTGTCCCTCCCAAAGGTCCCTAATTTTTTCTGTACAAATCAGAGCCCTACTACCTGACTCCGTAAAGGTTGAAATTTTTTCTATAAGTTGAGGAAATTGCTTTGCAGATGTTTGTTTCCTGCTGGAACTGGATTTCTCAAATTCCATGGGGCAGTTTTTAGATAATCCAGTCTTTGCTTGTTTCTCTCAGGTCTCTATCTGCTTCTTGGCTGCCACAATTTAAGTATCCATTTGTAGTGGGCTTCCTGCTTTCAAAAGATCCTGAATATGTGCCTTAAGTGTGCATTTTATTCAAATAAACCAATTCTACCCACAAGAGCCAATTTATGTCTCATTTTTTTACAATAAGATAGATTGTTCTCAATTCAGTTACTTCAGTTGTCCCAGAACTTTCCCTCACACTCGTCTAATGGTTTGGTAAATAATTATAGCACATAGGACACCTTTACAAAAGCACCAGTCCCTTCTACACATGGGAAGTTTGTCTCGTGGTGGTGGATATCACCCCCAGACCACAGAGCAGAGTGGACTCCTGTGACAGCCCTGGGAGGACCTAGGGCAGGAGCTCTGTTTCCTTGGCTGGCTATGAGTTTGTATATTGGGTGTAGGCGTCAAGCCTTGGCAGCAGGAGGGCTAGGGCATCTTCTGTGAGAAGAGGTTCATTCCCCTCTGTGCTGCACAGGGTGGGGGTAGAGGAGCTGGGAGTGAAGGAGTGAAAGCGAGCCTAGGAAAGAGGGAAGGAAGGGTGGTTAAACGTTCTTTTCCCATGCCACTGAGCTTGGAGACTGAGTGAGTGGCTGGGTGGGAGTTTGGCTGTTGTTTGGGGTCAACCCACCACTGCTTGTCGATAACTCGCCTGTTGTGTTGCATCTGTTCTCCTCTATGTTTGTCAAGATGACTCTTACTCGGGCTGATTAATCTCCTGTAGTAAGCCTGGGAATAGTCTGGCAGGGTATTATTTGAGTTTCCCACCACCACCACTGTTCCTTTGTGCACCTTTGTGTATGTGAAGACAAACTTTTTATACCATAACCAAGTGCTTCCCATCTTGGTATTCCCCAAAAGGCAACTCTTCCATGTCCTCTGCTTCAATTCCTACAAGAACAAACCTCTTAACATCAGTTCCCATAAGATATTCTCTGGTGCTCTTCCTTGTCTATTCTTTACATTTCCTTCTCCAGCAGCAAGTTTCTCTTCTGTTGATTCACTACCCATTCCTAGACTCCAGTTAATCCAGCAACTGAGACTAAGAATTTCCACCTTCCCTTAGCAGACACCACAGAACAGTAGATCATTTCGAATCTTCCAAGTCTACTTTTTCTAAGGAATAACCAAGATGTTTTCTTGGTTTCCCCAGAAACTGGGTATTTAAGTTATGTGATTAAGTCTGCATATACTGATAACGTGCAAGAAGCATCTTCCTAAGAGTATTGGCCAGTTGCAAGCTTCCTGTCCCATTAGGACAGACTATCCTGTTCCACTATTTGTAAGTCTTATTATCTTCCCATCCTCTTTAGACACTTTTCATTGCAGACCAAATCTTTCTCGTCAAATACTAATATATATGTTTGTTCAGCTTCTTCATGCTTTCAAGATGCATAGCAGTAGCAATCTGATTTAGCTATCCGGCTCCTGGGCATGACGATGGGGTCACAGGCATGCAACTTTTTGTATGTCAACTGTTTCCTATAGTTTCTATTCTCTGGTCTGTTAATAGCATCCTATCTTATTTTTCCAATTCCTCTATAATGGTTCTTCTTATCTAAAAGTTGGAGGTGTATTTGACGAGAAAAGTAAGAAGGTACCGGCTGACTGGTTCCTTGGTGTTACCCCAAAATCTGGATCTCCTCACCCCTTTCTTCCTCCCACTGAAATATCAAAAAACATTGTTGGTTGAGATATATAAAATGCAAACATGTATACAGATACATGTTGCCTCATCTCACATTAATAATGTTAATGATCTTATAACTCAAATCTCATCTTAAAAGTAAAGGTTAAGAAATGCTTCTACTAGATTTCAACTGCCAGTTAGCTAGTCTCTCATTCATCTTCTCATACTTAAGTATAATTACCTCCCTTTTAACAAAATTAAGAGATCCAGCTCTTCAAAGTAGAGAATAGAGCCCTATGGTGTGATCTGTCAGTATAATATTTTGACATTAAATCAGTGATCAAAATTAGTGATAATCATAAAAATGTCTTCTGAAACTTTCAAGGTATAGATTCGGGGTTCAGAAGTGATACAATAAAAGCACCTGAAGCAGCACTTATCCATGGCTCAGTGAAAGACATCCATTTGTTTGTAGAAGTGGAGAAAGGATTGTCCTTGGTATAAAACATTACCCATAAGTATGCATTTTTCAATATATTCACTGCCGTCTGTTCCTAAAACATGTCTGAGAACTGAAAATGAGAAGGAATATTTTTTCCTGTCTCACTTTCGTTTCTTCAATAGCACTGTTGAAGATGTGACTTATTTCTAGAACAGTACAATGTAGTTATGACATTACCTTTGGGTCGTCATCATCCCTAAAGAATAATTATTGTGATTTTGTCCTTGAAGTATATATAAAAAAAAAAAAAAACTCCCTTCCAATACGTGACTCAAATATGAATAAGATAGAATTGATGTTGAAAAGTAGAATTTTCTTAACCTCATATTATACTATGAAAAAAACTGGAAACAATAAAACTTTACTATAATATCTTCCACAATAGACTTCAGTTTCAAGTTAACTCTGATATTTCTAACATTACATACTAGAAAAGAAAATATAAACATATGAAGCTATACAGGAGAACAGTAATTTTTGGAACATGGACTTTTCTGGTGCTTTCTTTTCCATTTCTGTCTAGTGAACTGTAAATTATTCAACCAAAGAACAAGTTTTTTAGGATAGCAAGGAAGCCAGAAGTATATTAAATTCATCCAGCGACTGCTGTGACCCCACCAACTCCTACTCAGAATAAATTTATGAAAAGCAACCTAGTAGTTTAGTAGAAAACTTCTTATTGTTCTACACTGGTACCCCTTAACAGTTAAATTTTAATCCCAACATGCAACTGGTAGATGTGACAAAACTATCAAGAAATGTATATTTGTAGTGTGGATAGGTGTACATAAAGTAGAATCATTCTTCCTAGCTTGATTAAGAGTAATATCCAGTGATAGAAATTTTATTCTGACAAACAATACCTTACTTCAGTAGTTTAAGAGATTATTCTCCTGACTCTGTATACCAACTTTAGCTTGATTTTCCTTCTCCGACCAGTTAGCGAACAGAATATGCTATGTTGTAGATGTTTCAGGTCGCAGTCTAGTATCAGCTTGGATTGCTCATGAAGGTGGGTTTGAACTAGGGCATCCGAGCTAGAGCCTAGCACGTCTTCACTACTCTCATTTTTTGCTTTAAGTAGGTGAGAATTAGTACAGATATGCCTCCTCATATTTTCATTTGCTCCATAGATCTCTCCTGCGTACTAACTTCAGGAGAAAACCACTGACAATTGAATACTGTGGAAACAGCAGGACTCCAAAGATTTATTCCATTTTCACATACAGCAAATTTCTGAAGTACTGGTGAAATATGTGAAGAATTGTTTTAAACCCTGTAATTTCAAAAAAAACTCTCCTCAAACTTCTCATATGACTCAGTTACCTGTTCATTGGAAGAAAAATGTCTATGGCAACACTCCAAACATTTTATGGTGCAGCATAACTCATGAAGAAATGTAAAAGGATTTTATACACATGTATTGTCTTTAATTCTTACCTAAAATGTTCAGTATTTGTTCACTGCATCCCCTAAAATAGCATTTTGATTCTCTATTGCCCTTCTGTCGATTGCAATCACATGGAGATAGCGGGTGTGGATGGCAATTCAGAAGGATTCATCTCTTAGAAAGGAACTAGCCTCCTTTGGTGGAAGAGCACTGGAACAGATAAGGCACTTAGGAAGACCATTTCACTGTGATGATTTCTGCTTTCACTTGTGGTATCAGCGTGAGCAGGCTGTAGCTAGACAGATGGCATGCTCATAAGCAGTGTAGGGCGAGGTTTGAAACCAGGTGTACAGGTTCCTGTCTGTTTTCAGACCACCAAATAGAACGCTAGTTACTAGAACAATCTGTTGGGCAATAATTAAAATGACATTACTATTTTGTGTACTCACAATGGTTTGCTCTCTTGAACTTATCTTGGTGTCCTCAATATCTATTTTAAAACTGTGTATAGTTTGCCGTGTAACTGTACTAATGTTATCCTTAGGCTGATAACTACATAAAGAAAAACATTAAGGGACAATAAAGCCACTATGTTAAAGGCTTTGCTCTTAAAATCACTACTCTATTTAGGTTTAACACTTCTAAACATAAAATAGAAGCAATTCAGTTCATAAATAACTTCACAAACAGCTGAACTCCAAATATAGCCAGAGAACTGCTGAATATTTCCGAAATAAGGACTCATTTGTTTAAGAAAAATCACTGTTGTCACAAACAATTCTTATGACATACAGATCAACCAAACATCATCCATACACAGCTGTACACACAAGCCTGTGTAAACGAAAGAACACTGCTGCTGGGTGTATAGTGACTAGAAAAATGCAACAGTGATGAGCTCTCCTTTTCTGAGAGGAATGGAGATGAAACTCCCAAAAAATTTCCAGAAGTGAACAGATTTCTTACCAACACTGGGATGATTCCTGTCCTATATATTCTGTGACACAAAGTTCCTTCATATCATTTTAGGGAGGGATTCATACCCTTAAACGGTTAATTTTCTCTAGAGGTCCCTAAAATATTGCTTGGGTATGACACACAGTCAGCACTTCTTGTCATAGGATCTTTGAGTCTCTAGGTGGGATCACACAGCTACAACTGTCTTTTTGGATGCAATCATCACCACCATGAGGCAGCAGGTACTCCATGCAGATCTATATGGATAGAAGACACCATAGGCAGCTGTCTCTCGGTTCTCCATGTACTAATTTCCTATTCTTATTCATTTGAATGAGGTAAGATACTGCTGAGGAATGGGGAGACGGTAAAAGAAAAAATTTAGTAAACAGATTACCTTAAAGGAAAAACATGAAATAAGTTTAGTCACTAAATTACCCATAATATCGCAGCAAATAGAGAATCATTTGTGGTAATACTGATGAGGAAGGCAGAAACATCTGAAGGAAGTAGCTAGAAAATTCACATAAAAATCTAATCAAAGTCTTTACTGTCAAATATTGGAAGTTGGCAACTTTAGGTCCTAAAAGCAATGTTCATACCACGACATCCTTAGTATAGTCAGTAAAAGAAATATGTTCTATCATTGACTGGCTCAGATGCTAAGCTTGTCTGTCTTACATGGAAATAAAGGTGTACTAATCCATGGTATCTGCACCTCAAGCAAATATATTGTTCACTGACCTGTCCTAGACAACTCAAACTAATCAAGGTAAGAGATCCAAGTGTGAATCTAGAACCAAAGCCTTCAGAGTTTTGAATGAATTAGCTAAGGATGTGAGGCTGTTGCAGCTCCATCCCCCCAGGTCCACAAGTTGCAAGGCTGGGATTAAAATTTAATGTTAAAGGGCACCCATAACACTTATTCCTAGTAAAATTGTTGGGATCAAAAATTCTGGGAATTGTTGCATATTTGCAATGAAATTGTGCAAAGACTTTGGATTTTACGGTTTCAAGAAGCAGTATTAATAGTGGAAAAGCACCCACACAGCCACAGCTCTTGATGGATTTTATTGAAGAAAGAGGAAGCTATTAATGGAAAGAAGCACATAAAAACTGCAGACAGATAATTGATACTGATTGTGGACACGAAATTCTCACTCACTTTACCTTCAGGCATACCTGAAGCCAAAAGTCTGATCTAAAGTACATTTACATTTCAGTCAAACTGCCTTTGACTCATGTCTACTCATTTTAACATTAGAAAACATCTGCACACACTGAATATTCTGGGTATCTCTCACAGACAGAACTAAGGGGTCCGTGACTGCCTTCTGTGCTGCAGCTACTGCTGCAGTTCAAGGCATCCAAAAACATTTGAGACAATTAATATGCTTTTGTATGGAATAATCTCTGCTTTCATTTACTACTGATATTTTATAGTAAGAAACATTTTCACTTCATCCAAGATGGACCTTAGTGTTGTTTCTGCTACTTTAAAGTCTCAGCTAGGCAAGGAGAAAGTATTGAATTGTAATTGTTGTGAATAGGAGGTGACCTGTGTCAGTAACATCTCAACATTATGTTAGTTCATAATGACATAAAGCCCTACATAGAAGACCACCATACATCACATAAACAACTATGCCCTACAAACCTTAATCTAGCAAAAAGGACTACTGAAGATGGTTGAGCTGGTTCATGATTAAATGTACTGTAGTGACTCACATTCTTTAGTTTTAAAAAGCTTAATTTCCTGTTAAAAACTAATTAACTGACATTCAAGTACACCACAATTTTCTTTCATCCTGGATAAACAAGCTATAGAAGAAGAGCAGATTTATTGGAAAGGGAAAATTTCTTGCATGGTATTTTAGTCATTCAGATTTCTGCCATTAAAACTTGGTTTCAATTTTTATTTTACTAGCATTTGACCAGGTTACAAAAAATATGCAACAATTGCATTCAGCTGTGAAAATAAATATATGTATTTGTCAACACAGTTTTGCTTTTCATCAGTACAAGGCTGCTCTTTTAGAAGACACGCAGACTTCTGCTGCAACAAAATGTCTATCTTCCCAGAGGAAAGTATGTGCACAGTGGAAGAGAAATAAAGGTTTAGAGCATGATATAATCAAGTAAAAGGGAGATAACTCAGCGAGGTCTATTAAATGTTAATAACATCTCTTTCCCCCCTGCCCCCCCAGTGGTAAAAGTGTGTAATACATTCCAGGGATGTGCTGAAGCAAATGACAGTTTGGGAGAGAGATGCGGGGTGGGGAGGAGGGCGGGGAAAGAACTGGAAAACAGGAGAGAAATTGGTGGCAGGGGGCATCACCTTTCATGTGTTTTTCCACACAAAGACCTTGTGTAAATTCTCAGCAGGAGAGACGTCTCCTCTTCCCTATGTGGTAGTTATGCTCACTCAACAAAATTATTATGGAGAAAATGATTACAGCAGTGACAACTGTAATAGATGCAGAATGTCTTTATGTCTGCTGGTTTCCCTCATGAGGAAGTTCACTTTGTATAGAATTAAAAAGTCTTGCTATTAGCTACACGTTCATATGTTGAAGGAGCTTTGTGATGGTGGATGCACCTCCAATGCTTCTTATTTGTAGCTCAAACTCTGTGCATTAATGTGTCCAGACATCTGAGATACACTTTTGAATGTCTTTCTTTTTGAACATGAAAGTGAAAAGTCCTCCTTGTAACCTTCTCCCATGTGCTAGTTTCTCCATACACACCACTTCCTCACTTGCCTATGTGTTGAGGTCCCTGTTCTTGAGCATAGCTGAAGATCCTCCACTTACATTAATAACTCTATTCACAGGGATATTCTTCTTATTGTCAGGTGGATACTATCTTCTCCTAGTAGACTGTCATCTTCATCACATGAAATGCCATGATCAAAAGAATCAAAGCTTTCTGAAGATATCAGACAGTTCACCCCTGCAACCATGCAGGCTGGGGAACGGCTCTCAAGGAACCACATTTCCAGAAAGGATCAAATGGTCTCACAGTGACTTTCTAACCACTCGTCTACAGTTCTTTCTGAGATCGTAATGGGAAGATACACTTTTTAAATGCCTTCTTACCACCGTTGATAATAAATCATTCTCTGTTCCTAAAATCTACATGCCCCAGCTCTTGATCTTTTTGCAAAATTAATGCTCTTTTGTGTTTAACTTCCCTCCTAAGTACACCACTTAGAGACCACTTTTTCGGCTGTGGATTGTAATTTGGGAATACTTCACTTTTTTCTTCCCCCAAAGTCAACAGCTACTTTTCCTGTGAATCATAGCTATCATAAAGCTGCATAGTGACCCCTGTGAAGGTAGCTTGTCAGACACAGAAAGAAGAATACTCATCCCAGACAACAAAGGGAGAGAAGAAAAGTCCATCTTACTACAGCTGCTTCTTTGTAAATCAGCTTCCAGAAATGGGAGGAACTCTGATGTCCTCTAGTCATACGCATTATAAACTCTAATATAAGATATCTAATTGGAAAATATGATGAGGGAGTTATAGGAGAGACTTCAACTGTGCTGGAGAAGCCTGACCAGCAACCATTACCCCTCATACCCAATTAATAAAATTTCTCTATGTACGAGTTAAACAAATTGTCCAGTGTTTCACTTCTACATGTGTGTAGCAGGGGTGTGTTGGTAGACATGTCTATGCCACAGCTCCTGTTAGAAGACACTGTGCTCCTCGGGAAATGGGAAGCTTTGGGGTTATAAACCACCCGTTTGAAGCAGCTAAAGGGCAAATCCTCACTCCAAACAGAAACTGAGTGTGGCTTGTAAACAGCTTGTGTGAGGCAGCAAGAAAATGCTTTAAAATAAACATGGTGATTGTGGCAAAGGTGAAGGCACAATGGCAGCCATGCTGTATGTGTAACAGTTACCCAAACACAAACATGGTGTTAAGTGCATCCTCATGATGACAGGTATATTATGCAGGCCACTTCATTATAGCCAGGGGTATTTTAGAACCATTTTTACCAAGGGCACACCACCTCAGAAGTTACAGACTGACTGGGAAAAGAGGTTTTAAGCCAGTCGTCAAGAAAGCTCTTAAAGCTGTGCAACATTCACCGCTTCGTTACTATTAATGAAATAAAGCCTCCATCATAGAGCACTTTAACAGGGCACTCAAAAACAAGATGTGGAGATATGTTATAGTGCACAACACTTTTTGCTACATTGCGATTTTATAAGAAGCTATAAGCATAGCTGTCACAGAACTATCACAGCACAGAGCCTGTGGAAGTGAAATCTTTAAACTTTGTGGGAGTTTGAATTTAAAAATGTAAATTAACTTTAAATTAAAGAATCTGTATCTTTCATCAAAAGGGGAGACCGTATAAGGTGTCTGAAAGAAAAGAGAGATTTGAGAAGGGTTAAGAGCATTCATGGATGAAATTTTCAAAGTAGCTAAAATTGTGAAAAGAGATACCCATGTATCAGTCAATAGATCACAGTCACAAAGCAATTGAAGGGACATTTTACACGTAAAAACTTCAAAAATTGAACTGAAATAAGGTCACACACTATTAAATTGAGGTGATCTCTGCAAATGTGATGCAGTGTGGCTCACCCCAGATACAAGTCTCCCAAGACCAGGACATCTAGTGAGTGGATTGGAGCAAGAACAAGTGGCTTATACCTCTCCACACCCAGAAACGCCAGCACCAGAAATTTCCTTCAGGCCACAGTCTCAGAGTTCACCTTACAGCTGGTGAGGACCATGGTTCTCATTTGAGTAGGAGATGAGGCTAACAGAAGTACAATACCCCAACAGCCGGAATAACATCAGTGAAAATGCCACCTTTGAAATATTACTGCTGGGCAGTAGACATGGCACTATACCTTGCGGAAAGGTGGTCCATTTCAGTGGATTGTGAGAACTCTTATGGCACCCTCATAACAAAGTTTCAGGCATCCAGTCTCCAGCCATAGGCCTGGTCTGCAATCCTGTCATCTGGAAAACAAAGCTTAAATCAGATGAAAATCCCTACACTTTCTCTGAAACTGGGATTTTAGCACGTATTTAGCAGAGCTTTGCCAGGCATTCCTTCAAAAAAAAAGTTCATTTTGTGGCATGCATCACCAGAGGGTTTAGTTCGCTCTACCTCTACGCACATCTTGTGGAGTACCAGCTTATCGAGAACTACTTTCTGTTGCATTATTGCACTGTGTTCCAACCAGCAGTAATAACAATAAGATCATTTCTGTGACGGGTGGTAGGCTGCACCCTCTGCTAGTATACTGCCTACACACTGACACAATCGGGATTGAAATAAAGACTGACCACAACAAGCACATCTTATTTTACTTTCGAAAGTTGATCGTAAAATAGCATTTGTAGCCCTGGAAGTCTCTGACATTTTAATAAATCCCACCAACATGGTAGAAGTAAATTGTTCCAGGCACCCAGCCTTGTAAATTCATTACACAGTCCAGGCTAGAAGCAGTGTCCCCAGTTTTCCAGGCATTCCTGCTATGGACAGGTGGTATACTGCAGCTGCAGACATAGGTGGTATACTCTGTAGCCTGCCATATATTCCCTGTATGTAGGAAGCACATTCCATATACTTCAGCTGCAGAAAGGGCAGACAACTTTTGAAAAGGGATTTGGAAATTGTTAGGTCACATGTTGGAATTATCACTCAAGATATTGAAAAAAATATCTTTGGACACATTTCTTCTTGCCATGCTGGGCAAGTTGGAAACATAAGCAAATCAAGGAGGGCTTGTGGCTTACTTGCATTCAAAAAAAAAAGCTTTAAAAGAAAGAGAGACTTGTCATGCCTCCTAGCACAGGGATGGCCTGTGCCTGCCCTTTAAAAAGATGAGGACAGGAGGCACCAGACAGCCAGTTTGGCTGGGAAGAAAAAAAAGAACAACCCAGGCCAAATGGTGCAAAAGAAATTGAAAGCCTAGAAAAAAAAGAGGTCCTGTTATACCACTAGAAAAGGAGATATATTTTTAAAAGGATGGCTTACATTTAAGGCTGCTCAGAATAATATAACAAATCAAAGCTGGATTTGTTTGAAGTGTCCCTAACGCAGACTGGCATTGAGAAAAGCCTATTTGTGGAGGTGCCTCCACTTTCCACCATAGCAGTCCATACCTCTGGACTTTTTCTTAGCCATGAAAGGGGAAGATTAGAGAGATCCAAAGAACAGTTGGCTGTACCTTTGCTGCAAAACCACGAAATTGGGGGGGCCAACCTCAGTACCAGTGAAGCTGTGGGCCTTGCCAGTCTGTTTTCCATCAGTTAGCCTGGGAGACCGACTTACAGACCAGAGCAACAACTGCTTCCCCTCCTGAAACATCATTGTGTCACTCCCCAGTTACAGTAGTGACAATGACCACAGATTTCTCCATGGAGCTGTTCTGCAAAGACACAGCTGGGCAGCAGAAAGCAGAAAATGGAAAGCAGTCAAGGCAACGCTCAGCTCTGACGACCTAAAGTAGGAGGATTGAGCACTTGGGACCACTCCGCCACAATCTGTTCTTTCAAGACAAGCTTTTGTAGAACTGAGAGGATGTAAAAATTAGGCTGATGAGCAGCAAAGACAGCATTTGTTTGATGAGCTCCCTGGCAACAGGGACCTGCAAGCCAGTTAATACCTATGGCTTGCTACTTGTGGAGAGAGTGTGGGTGGCACACAGGGTGCATTTGGGACACACTGGGTTGTTTTCACATGGCCAATGTTAAATACCTGGTTGACCGGGTAGGCATGAAAGCATTCAACATAACAGGCAGGCAGCCATGTCAGCAACCAGGAAAATTTGTTTCTGGGAAAGCTGCCCAAACTTGTTGTTATTGTGTTGACAGATAATGATGCTTTTAGCAGCAATTATGCTTAGAACCCTTTCAACTTTAAACACTAAGATAGAAATTTTGTGGCTCTATATGTGGCTGGTGAACAGAACCTAGTGAAACCACTGCAGTTTGATTTCAGGCATGGCTGTTGTGTGAGAGGATACCTGCAGCTCATACGGAGGATTAGCAGCCACACGAAAGACCATATATGCTGTCAGCCAACAGGGAAGAGTTCACCCCTTGCTATACCCTTTTTAACTTTAACCTGTTTGCAGATTAACAATGTGTTGCTCACTATTCTTTGACTAAAACAGAAAACACGAGAGCAGGAATACATTTTGCAGGGCTTTGACCACCACTATTAGTATGATTGTTTGGCAATGTGATAGAAATAAACCAGAGGAGAAATGTGCCTTTTGGCTAAATGTGAAGACAGACACCAAACAGCTCGCCTTTTTTTTTTTACAGCAAATCCCTTTGCCAGAGAATCACTTCTAGGCATGTACTCCAGTGACTGACGGCATAGCCCTGAATGTATTAACAGATCAACAGCTTCAGAAGATATAGGTCATTTGTCAGACAGTGGAACACGGTGATCCTAAGCCTGCCCTGATAGTAAGGCAGGATGTAGGTCTGGGTCCTTCCTATCTAGCGCTGAATCCTGATAGCTGTTTTCAATATGCAAATGGCCAGCTGCACTGGCAGAAAGAATTCATTTCTTAGTCTAAAAGCCTCTGGAAGCATTTAAACTGACAAGCAGGTACCCATATAGCGCCTATGTAGCAACTTCAAATACTTCTAAAAGCAAGTGGACCTCACTGGCTCACATCTGCCTGGCTAAGGACACAACCTGGAGCTTACCTAAGGGGTTCTTAAACAGCACCAGGCATTTTGAGTCAAGGGCGAAGGTGCAGCAATTTTCATGTGTTTCAATATGTACCCACTGTCTCGTCTTCATCAATGGGATAACACCAAGAGGAGTCTGGGCCCATCTTCTTTACAGCCTTTTTACAGGTCAGACATCTCCTCCTGATTAGCTCTATGCCATAGCAAGCATTTTTCAGGGGCCTGAGAGTGCTAACAGTCCAAATCACCCAGCCTAATCATGACCAGCCTCACCTGCAGCCTCACAGAAGCCCATGGCCCAGGGGCTCCATTTAAGCTCAGTCTCTGGCCTTTAGTCCTTGCCTGAGCTATGTATTAGGTGGGCCTAATTAGCCCTGTTCCTGGGTGGTGTTTAGCTTTCCTGGCTTGCCCTTGGACCTGTCTTGTTAACCTTGTCTATGCCTGTTTGTCACCACACAGGCTTGTGCCTGCTCAGGTCAATTGTTCTGTGGATCACTACCATCTCGATGGACTATAGTCTGGCTAGATCCACTATACTTACCCTAAACTGTGTACAAATCATGAAAGAAAAATAAAAACCGTTAAGGTTAATTACCAACAAAAACCAAGTTCCACTTCTTATGATATCTGCATATGCTGGTTGTTGTTTGGAGGTGGAGCTGTTTGGAGACAGCAAGCACAAAGCACAAGAGAGAGCACCAGTATTTTTAGCCACTCTGCAATGAAACGGCCTGTGGAGCAAGTGCAGTTTATGGTTGCTGGAACATTGTGTTTGCAGGGGATTTCCATTAAAATCAAACCGAGATGTAACTTCATGCTGACCTGCAGCGGTGTGCTGGTCAATGCCCTATAAAAAACAAGCTCAGAGGCAAGGGCAGAAGCCGTCATAATTTGTATTAAATGAGTTTGGGATAGTAATTTAGGAAAAGGCTGTGAGAATGTGGGAGCCTATTAACTGATAAGATATAAGTCATATTGGGTGCAAAAAGAGCTAACATCGTCTCATGCAAACCTTGAGCACCAAGTTCATTTTTTTTTACAGGTTCTTTGGTAGCAATGTAGACAGTAGTCACTTGAAATGAGAAAGACCACAGTAACCTCACTGAACACCTTTCTCCTCCAATTTTATTTTGAAATCTCCCTATGTACTTTAGCCCATCAGAACTAAGGTCTTAGACTTGAGGAACACAAACAGGAACATGCACACACAGAAAGTGTCACTTTCCGTATTGCAGTTTACTCACACATTTTCATCACCATCTTTCTCACAGCATGAGCTCACCACCATAGTCTCACTTTTGCAGCCTCTCAAAAGTTTAATGTCTTGTTGGCAATAAGTCAGTTCTTGCAGGTCAAAAATTTTCTCCTTCATTGCTTTGTTCCATTTGCTTTGAGCTTTTCCTCCTCAGACAGCTATCACTGCACAAAAGCTGATCCTGATTACCCTCACCAAACCTGTCCCAGATCTGCAGATTGGCTTCCTGGTTTGACCCCGGACCCAACTCATTCAACTAGAACCCTGGACCAGACTTTCCTTATGACCTGGATTCTCAGTTCAACCTGGCTGCTGTCTCCAGTGCTGCCCTGCTTGTCTTGCTCAGGTGGTGCAGGACTGTCACCTGGACTGTGAGGCACCAGCTCTGCTCACTCCGTTATCTTGCTCAGCCTATCCTCCCTCAGGAAGCAGCTATCGCTGTTCCCTGACACACATAATATTCATGCTGAGGAACGGCTTATATAATTTTGATTTTCAACAGTGTTAAAAACAGGAGGGAAGGGGGAATAACACTCGTAGGCCTAGGACTGCAGTTCTTGGGAAAGGCTGCTTAGTTTCATGAGATAAAAATATCTAAAGATTCCAGGAAATGGCTGCTGAGGCGGGGGATTTCCATGCTCATGAGTTAGGGCATCTTATTCTTGTGCCCATGTTATGCTCACAAGCGCGTGGCGGGTAGAGCTAACAGTAATATTGACAACCTTAAACACCTCTGTGCAATGAAGGACAAACCTCACAAAAATTTCTTGACCCAAACACCTTCCCGACACCCTAACTCTAACACTCATTGTGCAAAAGGAGGGATATTAGAGATTGTCATCTGACAATGACGGGAGCCCACTGCCATTTTTCCTCCCACACAAGATGATGACATACATTAAGATGCAGCAGATCTTCAAACAGTGCAGTATCACTTAGCGTGCCTCTCCAATCCACAGAACACCCCTGCCAGTCACATAAAACTTTTGCACCACTCAGAGAGTTCTGAGTCCGTCAGATCCGTCACTGCTGTGAGACTACCATCAAAACTGATACTGCTGTCCCTGTTACTTAGATTACATAGCACCACTTCTTGCCAATCATCTTAGAAGGTGAGCTCCTTTTTGTCTCTAACAATACCTCAGGCAGAACAGCAAGAGGTGGGAAGGAGCCAGACAACCTGGCTGTGAGGGGGTCATTGTGAGAAGGGTGATTCTCTGCTTTGTCCAAGGGGAAGGGGCTGGATCAAGCATCTGATGAGGCTGCTGTACCTCCCTGTTTCATTATGCACATCCTGAGACCTACCTTGCATGAGGAATTGAGAAGTGTCCATCTCACCCACACTACTGATGCAAACCTCCACACACACTATGACAGTCATACACAGACACCTCTGAGCCCAGAAGGGGCTGGCTGAAAAGTGGAGCAAGAACACTGGAGGGCAGCAGGAATTTGGGGAACCTGCATGAAGAAGCAGGTGAAAGCAGCTGAGGCTGCTGCCCAAGGCTGCCTTAGGACCATGCCAAAACCATAAATTGGGTCCCTTCTGGGTGTGAGAAAGCAAAGGAGGAGGTCATTATTTGCCATCGTAGTTCCTTCATTGAGTTGGAGTACCTCTAAAGATCAGCCACAGAAGTTGCTTCCAGGAGCGTGACGGTGAACCTCTGTTGCATGGCCAAGATACAAAACACAACTTTTGGTGTTTTAGCAGTGTTTTATGCTCTCTAGTGAGGAAGGAGCTGGTTGGAGTACACGGGCACGGGCAGTCATGTCAGTCTGGAAAGGAAGACAAGTGCCTGAGAACATCTTTACAGCTGTTGCATTATAATTTCTCAGGAGGCAGCACTCTGGCCTGTAAAGTAGCTGGTTACTCTTCAGCAATAATCCCTGGCAGCTGCAGCTTTGTCTCCTATGGTTGCCATGGGAGACTCATTTGAGGAGATGGTAGCTCACCACCACCCCCAAAGGCATGTGCTGTGTTTCTGCATAGGTTACCCAATACGACCAAGCATCTCATGTTAGAAGGGGTCCATGTTTCACTCCCAAAAGCATGTATAGAAACCCTACTAATGCTCACAGGCTATTCTGGCCTGTAACCCACTGATGGCTGGAGCAGCAACAACAGCTGATCTCTCCAGCATCATCTTCCCTAAGACTTTTGTCATCTGGGATACTGGATCTGGAACATGCTTCTAAGGAGGGGGACTGCTTAAATTGCAGACCTGGGATGCCTAAGTAGCATATACTAAAGACAGGACCACTTCATTCTGCTGTCAAATCATCTGAAGCTCCATGTAGTGCCACACCATGGCATCAGCTGTGGCCCAGGCCTACTAGCATGCTAATTTTCTAGTTTTACCCAGCACCAGGTGGAAAATCACTGTCTGTCCACTGCTGTATGAAGTCTGTCCTCCAGTCTTCATACAACGCCTGAGCGCTGCAATCGAGTCCCCCATTATCTTGCTTACCTTAAACTGCTTCCCCACTAGCTGGGATGAGCCAGTGAGACTCTAGAGGAATGGCAGCTGTCTCTGGCAGCAAAGGGGCTACTGGGGGTGGTCTTCCGGAATGGGCAGCAGACTCCAGTTCCCTGCAGAAAGCTTTGAAGGGAGGCATTTTACATCCAAAAGCTCTGCACTTGCTGCTGTCCTTACCAAGCTCATGCTACTCTCTTGTGCCACTGTAGGGACTGGACTCTTTGGACCAAGATTCCTCCTCAACAAGGCCAGCATCACCAAGGGCAACCACAGACTGATGCAGCTGATGAAACTCCATGTGTCCCTGAGCCCCCTCCCTCTCCCCAATTCCCAGAAAAAAATGGCATGATATCCATTCACTCAAGCTTATGAGGTCATTCTGAAGTTCCTTGCCATCTGAGCAGCATTTGAACATCCAAATGTATCATTTGCAAACTTGGCAACTTTACTGTGCACTGCCATTTCCAAATTAGCAATGAAGATGCTGGATAAACCTCAGTCTACCACTGATCCCTGGGATGCCACTGCTGATACTTCTCTATCTTGGAAAATGACCGTGAATCCTACTTTTTGTTTCCTGTTCTTTAACCAGCTTTCAAACCTTAGGAGGACCTTAAGGACTCCAAACCTGTGGCAATTTCATTTCCATCTGTATGGGTATCTCATACTCCATTTATTCCCTACAGAGACATAAAAAAAAAAAATTATTCTGAAAGGAAACCAGCAGGGTAGTACTAGGTTTTAGCTAACATTCAGAGAGAGAGTGAGGATGGAGTGCTGTATCTTGTCTTTAAGCACCAGAGCAGTTAATCTCACTGACAGAGCACCCTGTTTTAAGTGTTTGCTGTGCCAAAAGGCCAACTAACCAGCATGATGGAGGGTATTCTGAGGTGGCCAGTGCTGTAGTGCTGCTCCTGGCCCTGCTCCTGCTCTGCAGGGCAAAGAAGGGGTAAGAAGTTCTCTGTAACCTCGTGAATACAATGCACATAAGGGGAGGAATCCAACTCTGTTCCAAATGGCATTTAAATGTACTGAATTGCCTCTACTGAGGGAGAGAGAACATGGTTCCACATAACATATGAACTGCCAATTAAATAATCACTTAATGAGGTATGGTGGGAATGACTGCTCTTTCCATCTGTAACCACGTTAGGATTGGCACAGTGGAATACCTTTTAGAGAAAATGCTCAAAACACTGCATCCCAGAGCATCATTCATTACCGTCATCCTCTTGGCATCGTGCCATGAGCCTGCAAGACAGGAACTCATCCTGGAAAATGGAAGGGCTTTATGAGGGTCCATCTCTGAAACAGACAAAGAATAATTTCTATTTTGGTTAGTCCAAAGCAGTGCCAGGGAGAAGCAAGAGTGGGGCTGCTCAGTAAGAGGGGACAAGCCAGGAACTGAAGGTGACTGCAGCCTAGGCGGTGTCCTCACCGTTGAGACACAGTCCGGCAGGGTCTGGACACAGGGGGCAGGGCAGGCTGCTGGTAACAGGCTCTATTGACAACCTCGGACAAAACAAAGTAGTCAGTAGGGTTTGGTGGTCCGCTTAGGCCTGACAGGAGACAGGGACAGAGGCAGGAGTGGAAATAATGTTATCTACTGCATATGTCCCAGGTCCGTCCCAGGGAAGAAGAGGAGCCTACAATATAGCTCGTGCAAGGACTAAAGACACAAGCTTAAGCTTAAATGAGACCCTGGGCCCATTGGCAGAAGAAGCGAGCGGAGTCTCCATGTGACGCTGCAAAAAAAAAAATTATTCTGAAAGGAAACCAGCAGGGTAGTACTAGGTTTTAGCTAACATTCAGAGAGAGAGTGAGGATGGAGTGCTGTATCTTGTCTTTAAGCACCAGAGCAGTTAATCTCACTGACAGAGCACCCTGTTTTAAGTGTTTGCTGTGCCAAAAGGCCAACTAACCAGCATGATGGAGGGTATTCTGAGGTGGCCAGTGCTGTAGTGCTGCTCCTGGCCCTGCTCCTGCTCTGCAGGGCAAAGAAGGGGTAAGAAGTTCTCTGTAACCTCGTGAATACAATGCACATAAGGGGAGGAATCCAACTCTGTTCCAAATGGCATTTAAATGTACTGAATTGCCTCTACTGAGGGAGAGAGAACATGGTTCCACATAACATATGAACTGCCAATTAAATAATCACTTAATGAGGTATGGTGGGAATGACTGCTCTTTCCATCTGTAACCACGTTAGGATTGGCACAGTGGAATACCTTTTAGAGAAAATGCTCAAAACACTGCATCCCAGAGCATCATTCATTACCGTCATCCTCTTGGCATCGTGCCATGAGCCTGCAAGACAGGAACTCATCCTGGAAAATGGAAGGGCTTTATGAGGGTCCATCTCTGAAACAGACAAAGAATAATTTCTATTTTGGTTAGTCCAAAGCAGTGCCAGGGAGAAGCAAGAGTGGGGCTGCTCAGTAAGAGGGGACAAGCCAGGAACTGAAGGTGACTGCAGCCTAGGCGGTGTCCTCACCGTTGAGACACAGTCCGGCAGGGTCTGGACACAGGGGGCAGGGCAGGCTGCTGGTAACAGGCTCTATTGACAACCTCGGACAAAACAAAGTAGTCAGTAGGGTTTGGTGGTCCGCTTAGGCCTGACAGGAGACAGGGACAGAGGCAGGAGTGGAAATAATGTTATCTACTGCATATGTCCCAGGTCCGTCCCAGGGAAGAAGAGGAGCCTACAATATAGCTCGTGCAAGGACTAAAGACACAAGCTTAAGCTTAAATGAGACCCTGGGCCCATTGGCAGAAGAAGCGAGCGGAGTCTCCATGTGACGCTGCTGAGAGTCATTGAAGCTTGCTGGTGTTCTCGGGACCTTGAACATCCAAAAGGTCAAAACTTCTTGTAGCAAGGAAATCTCTATCTACTCTTCTGTTTTAAGCAACATTTTCAGACAAAACCATTCTACACAAATTTTTTGGTTATGTTTAAATCTCTCAACCATGCATGTTTTAGCAAGTGAGCTATTTAAAATAATCTTCAAAACTACTCAGTTCTGCCCTAAACACAGACTGAACCTTTTTACAATGCTAGAGTTACCACAAAATTACCTTGGTTTAATTCAATTCATTTTGACCACAACTCTCTAGAAGCTGAAAGCTGTTAGCAAGTGGTTCTGCTTCCCTTGTACTTCAAGCTTGTCTGTTTTTAGAAGAGGTTATTCATACTTGTTTGTGAAATCTTTTCAATGAGGCCCCAGATTGGAGGTTGGTGGTAATTTTTTGCAGCTCAGTCCCAACTGCTTGAAAAGTGAAATATTAATTTTCCATTCTCTAGAGCTGCACAGGCAGCAACTGGATCATGAAAAAACAACTATTGCTTCTGACTTAATTTTCCAAGCATACATATCACCCACAAGGAAGCTTGGGGCGAAGCGAAGTAAGGCTAACCTATTTGTCTTACTTCAGGGACAAATAAACAACCCACTGTGATTTATTACTACTGACAAACTAAATGAAATAGATAGGGAATATCCATTCATGAGGTACTAACAAGCACAGGAGCAATGCACCAATGTGTGAATAATAAAAATGATCTATCAAGATAGACTGCAAGATGTAAAGGCAATCTGTTAGTCAGTATTGTTTTAAAAATCCAAATATTTTCTTTCCTTTTTTCACAAATACATTTGCGCAGAAAAATATACAAAAATTAGTCTTTATCTTGGTTATTATAATTTACACTTTTGATTGGATTCCGTACTGTTGAACAATTCTGTTCTTAGCTAAAAAAGGTTTACTTTTTCAAAACAGTTTGCTAGCAAGATGGCATTGAACAATTTCTTTCCTAGTTCATCACTGTCAACATACTGTGAGTGCCTCCTTCAGGTATTTCATGTCTGTTCACATCCTTTATCTCTATTATCCTCTTCTCTCTCTGCTGTAAATGTATGCTTTGAAAAATCCGCAAGCCCTGGACAGTGCTTTTAATCTCAGCATCTATGCGTTTGTATCATTAATTTAAATTGGAAAATAATTTTTATGGCTTATTTGTTTCTTCGTCTTTCCCACGTCCCTATATCCAAAATCATCACAAGGTGGAATTACTTTTGGAATAGTCTCTTTGCTAGGTAAATTTGATGAATTTTATCCTTTTAAACATCTATTTTTCCTTTTCTAGAACACTCTAGCCAACATGTTTACCAAATAAAGTCTCTTCCTAATCTTTTCCATGAGAAAGCAGAAACAGAGAAACAAAGGCACTCAAGAATCTAGAGTTGTCAACTTAACTCTTGGTCCAAGGGCTGTTTCTAGTCAACCCAGCCATGCACAAATCCTTTAGGTGGCAACAGAGGCCACAAGAGGTAATGCTACATGTAAAGTTATGTAGACACTGACTACAGAAACAGGATGTTTTTTGCTATGCTGGTGGAAAGAGCCATCTGAGCTTGGAGGTATCACTGATTTGTTGTCTTTGATCCCTTTCATTTCTTCTTCCACCTATATTACCTCTGCCTTCTAATACAAGACTCCACGCTCCCAAATTCTTTGAGCCCATCCATGATGCTTAAGTTTTTTTCTGGTTGTACATTTGTTACAAATGACAAAACAGATTTGCGGATGTTGTAAATCAGACATCCAGACTAGGAACGAGGAATTGCAGGATAAAGCTTGAAAACCAAGACACTCATACAAAATCCGGGCACCAGATTACAAAATGCATAATGAATTTTTCATCTGTTTTAAGCCTTCCTGTACCTGAAGTGATGATTTTTTGTCATGTGAAGCTCTGAACGCTATTAAGGAGACCAGAGACTTGAGACTCAAAGTTCTAAATCTCTGAATTCCCAATTGGTTGGCTGGATTTTGTGGACCATAGCAATTCTGCTATTCCCCACAGTTAAAGGAGAAGAGAGTTCTCCCTCCTTTCTGGGTGGGGTAAATATCACTCCCACTCACCTCCTCCCCAGTCACTGGTTACAGTGCTACCGAATCAATTTTAAACCAGAGCAAATACAATGCTGATCCAAATACAGGTGCTCCACAGCACCTATGCAATTGTGAAGTTTTCCCTCAGTTTTGCCAGGGGTGCTAGTCATGATGGGAGCCTAAATGATGGAGTTTAATTCTCCTGGTTTGCAGCTTTTCTCATTATTTTTAAGGTGGATAACTCCTCAGTAATTGAACTCAACCTTTCTTGTTACTTGTGCCAGCTGGAAGGACCACTAGAATTTTACCGCTTGTGAGCTCATTATAGTTCATTGACAGATTTTCTTTTTCACCCAGTGAGGAGGATGTGATCACTGGAGTTCATTCTTGAGGGCATAGTCTTTTATAGGAAGTGACTGTAATGTTAAGAATTTGTCATGTTTGATTCTGGCAACACTTGACTTTCCTGTGTGCAATAAATTTATAATTCTGCAGTACGACATTTACTCAAATATGCAAAAATGCCTCATACTACTGAGTTAGAAGAGAAGTCCTTCAGGATGCATAATTAGAAATCCCAGGATAAACTGTTAAATCCCAAAGTTTTATATGTTGCCAGTTCTGTAGATTTTTGGTTTATAAAAGGCTTTGTGTTAGAATGTATACAGGAACCAGACATTACAACATAAAATTAGACAAATCTCTTGTTAACTTGGTAATAAATAGTTACAAAATTGTAAGCTTAACTCTAGTTAATATTAGTCTCCAACTTGTCATGGCAAGTTAAATTTTTGTGAAATTCATGGCAAGTGAAATTTCATAGTCATGAAAATTATTTGTGGGTACATGGATGCCTGGCATGTACGCTGGAGAGTGACTGAAGTTAATGAATCATTCCTTTTCATGTTGTTCCTAGTCATTTTCCTTCACTGAAGAGAAAAGGTTGTTGTGGTCCGTAATAAGTGGAACATTTTGTTTTAAAATGGAATAGTACACTTTCTCACTTCCCTGCTATTTTAAATGTTTATTACTGCACAATTTTTCACCTCCATCTGAATTTAAAAGTACAATCTCTCAGCTGACCAAAGTCTTGCCAGCTTATTATATATATAATCTCTTCCATCTATGTCATCTTCATAACTAATAGCATACATTTGGAATCCCTTAGGAAATTTAGGGAGCGAGTGTCAGAGTAGACACTGTTAAACATTGTCCTCAAAATGAGCTGTAGCTTTTTCATCAGACGTAAGGAATAATTTTTCCCTTGTGGATAAATAATAAAGAAAGATAGGCTAAGTCAATTTCTGAGAATTTTCTGTTTGTGAGCTGAACAGTTGGACCACTTCAAGCTAATAAAGTCATAGTTTAATAAAGTCATACCAGCTGTAATAAATGATTTGAAAGATACACAAAACAACAAATGGAACAGTAATGGAAACATAATCTAAATTTGAACTCCTCCGCTTTGATTTATCCTGAACTGTGGTAAACAAGCAACAAGTTCATTTCTATTTCACATGCACGTAAAACTTCAAGTTTGGTCTGCGGCCCGGTTCCAATAAACTACAGGTATTTTTACCCGCTTTGCAGTCTTTTGACAGACAATCCATAGGGAAATAGTAATGATGGTGTAATTTCCTTTCTTATTTCCCTAAATATAACTGCAAATTCTCCATATATATTGAATTTTAGGAGGAATAAAAAAAGGTGATTGCTATTTCCCTTCCTGATGGATAACCTTCAAGATGTCAGATATGATTTGTGCCTATTTTAATGTGTCTTCAGTCTTGACAGTTACTAAAGCTACCTGCTATTTGGACTTCCTAAGGTCAGCAATTTAAGAGTCTTCATTTTATAACCATCGTTTGTCAAGTAGCTCATTCCTAAATAGACAAGCATTTGGTAATAACTTATCCCAGAAATAAATTGCCAGAACTACTGATGCATGCACAAACCATCATTAGAATCTCTCTGCTGTACATGTCATCTGCCTCCAGGGTCCTCTTTGCCTGTTTGTGTATTGTTGGTTGTTACTTACGGTGCATCACCTAGAGGTACCATTTGACACTGGGGGTTTTCAGGACACTACATACGCATGGGAAGACAGTGCCTCTGCCTCAAAGTCCACCCCATGGTCTGCTCTGCCCAGGCAGTGCAGAGGGTGGCAGGAGCCATCCTTCCCAACACTCTTTCAGTAGGCCTGTCTCCCCCTGGCCATACCTCCTCTCCCCTCGGACCCTGGGCATCATCCTGTGGAAGCGAGCTCGGAGACAGCAGCATCGTTACTCAAAGGAAGTAAATACGGATCCCTGTAGCTCTCTGTCTGAAGCTCTCCCAAGCCTCAGAGGAAAGAGAGAGATTTTTAATGTCAAATCACCACTGGCCTTGTACGAGGTGACGGCTGCGTGCACGAAAGTGAACAGAGTGCACAGCACTATTTCAGATGGACATCTGCCTATAAGGAGGTGACAGAGGTGATACAGAAATCTGGTGCTCTTTTCCCTACCCCTTCTGCTCCCCACTCCTGACTCAACTCTAGAAAATTACCAGTTGCTCTCCAGTAACTGCCCAGTCTGTGAGTGGGTCACTGGGGTCTCAGCAGTAACCTCAGGCAGGCGACAGAGCAAGTTGCTGAACTCACCTTGGGATGAGAGGAACACAGCTTGCTTCCCCACATATATACACACACATATATATATAAAAACACAGCAGAGAACAGCCCCACACCCCACTCTCTCCTACAGTCTGCTTGCTACAGATGATCACTGCAGCACCACTCTCATCCCCCAAGTCGGGAACCACTCACCAGCATTTTGTAGGCCATCCCACACGGAGTTCTCCTGCAAGTAGTCCTCTTCGGACACAGTCTGTAAGGGAGCAATAGCAAAACTGGAAATAAATAGTTCCATTTAGGTGTGCCAGGAGCAGCGGTCATCCCAGGGCAAAAGTTTCCGACTCAAGGTTGCAGAAGCTACAGCCTGACAAAAGGGCAGCAGATCGGTTTAGAAATCTGCTGTAAACTGTAAAGCGGTCACAGATTGTTGTGCTGGGTACAGTTGACAGTCGTGAAGACTAAGTTAGATCTCTCTTGTGATTTAGAGAAAAAATAATATATGCTTAAGCATCTCCTTTTTGCAGTACTGCAGGCCCTCCAATTAAGAGCTGAAATAACAAGAAACTGTTAGAAAAACTGCAGTATCAGCAGGAGCTGTGAGCAGAGGAAGGGTGTAGCTTGAAGACCAAGCAGAGAAGGAAACCAGAAGCAAAAACAGAAAGAAGCTGCTCACAGCACAAGATCTACAGCAGGTCTTCAAGACTTGACCATAAAATCATAAATATAATTGTTGCACAGAGAACAACCTTCCTTTTCTTTCCTTTGAACTAGTTTCCTGCCAGCTTTAGTAGTTTAGGCCTCTAGGTTTTGTATTGTAGAGCAGTGAACAGATTTGTGGGCCCCTGTTACACCCCCTCTGTCTCTGCTGAGCTGTAAAGTTACATGGTAGCTGAATGGATTTATACAATGGAACAATGGGTGGGGGTTTTTTTGCCCCCCCAAAAATCATGTCTGGTCTGCTTTTTAGACCATTACTGAGTGATTAGCCAAGATCTTCATGGAATCATTGAGTATAACCCCACCATCTTGCCCGTGAGTTGTACAGATCAGCCCTGAGCCCTTCATTTTACAACTGAATCTACGCATATCTTCCCGCAAAGTGCATCTCTTTACACCTATCTCTGTTGAATTTCACCTGGGTAAGTTTATTAAAAGACTAAGTGATTTGGAAACATCCTTCAACTCTTCAGAGCCTGCTCTAAACCTTGCTACTATGAATAACTTTGCACTATTGAGAATTTTTCTAAGCCCATTCCTCATCTCTTTTTCTGGTGAGCAACAAAAGTCCTTGTAGATACACTAGTGATCTCTCTTGCTTTAGCAGAACCTAACCATTTACTCTCTATTACTTAACTTTTTAACCAGTTATATATTGGTGCATGGTCCTTCTGTCCTATGTCATAGCTAGTTAGTTTCTCTGAAAGGTTGGTTGAAGGACTTTATCCAAAGATTCTGATATGTATATTTGTATGTATGCAACCATACATATATATGAAATTATAACGCTATGCAGATAAAGCCAATATACATTTTAAATGTTTCTTTTAATATTCAGTTATTGAATAATATTACATCATTATTTATTCATTCAAACATTAGCTATTAATTTATTGATAAGTAATGAAAATATAATACATGTTTGCATATTTATTTTTAAAATATTCATTTTTTAAAATAATCCAGAAGTTTCTCTGCCAGGAACCTCCACACTCTTTCATGTCTAATTTTCACCCTTTACACGAACTGTCAAGATTCCCAATATCATATGAATATTACAGGTGCCTAGGCAGGAAGAAAATTTACAGCCAGACAGCTTCTTTTCAGATACAACTGAATCTAGAAAACCTAAGAGGTTCATTTCTGTTGTTACTCTTCTAAATTCAAGTGCTTTAAAGGTCCTGGATTTTGGAATTCAAAGCAACCACAGATACCACTGTGACGGATAGGTTGAACGAACCAGAAAAGAGAAACTTTGTTGTGGAAGATTACCCAGGTCCTCGCTTATTTTGTAATAAAATCAGACTTGTTGAAAGGAAATAAATGCATTGACAGAAACTGGTTTAACAGTGCAGTTCAAGACTCATGTTTTTTCTAAATAAGACTTTGGAGGCAAATTTTCCTCTAGCATTTTGCAGACTACATTTCAGATCTACTTTCCTAGAGTACAGCAATGCACTGTATGTAATGGCATAGGACTGACAGATGCTGTGCAGAAATGTACCGAGCAGGATTTAAAATAGATCCCTGAGAATATGTGAAAAGGGAAATATCATAGTCATAAACACTGAACCAAGAATCTCTTTGGATGCAGAAATGGAAAATAATTAAAATTTCAAAAATTGGGCCTTTGTTCTCAACATATTATTGTGAAATAAAGTATTTTGCCAGTAAAAGATCTAATGTAAGACATTCCATTTCTCTTTCTCTTATGAAAGGCAGAAGGAGATTTTGGAAGAACTTTGTTGTTGTTACCAACACTGTGAAGAAGCAGTAGATAAAGCTTTGCTTTCAACATGATCAGCGCACATCACAGTACACTAAGTCAGGGAGAACTATTCTGGTTTTATAACCAGAGCACCAGTGTCGTGTTAACTTTTATTTCTGTAGAGAGTGCTGGGACACTGCCCAGATATACCTACATAAGTTGCTAGTGTAATACGATACTAAAAAATAACAAGACTAAAATCATAAAATATGTCAGCAGAGGTATTCCAAGCAGATGGAAAATTGCCCCTGTGAGCCATCATCTCAGTAGTGATGACCTATACTCAATAAAGATGAATCTTAAAAGGCACGTGGAGAAGGCCTACCAGAGAGATGAAAGAAGCAGGGCTTCTGTTTTAAGAGATTATTTGCTGTTTGGTTCCAAGCAATCCTCCTCTAAAAGGCAAAAATGATTCGAACGTGTATATTATATACATAATAGCAGGTACCTGAGTTAATATCAGGGAAGAAAATGAACTATTATGCATGAGAACAAATGACTCCTAATGAGCCATGAATAAATATCCATGATAAGAGGATATCTAGGCCATTGACGTAATCATGTACTGAAATGGGATTTTTGGGAAGAAGAGTAGCATCAAAAACCTCAAACAGTTTAAAAATGGGTCTTAGGAAGTTCATGCTCGCAATACACCTGGACTGACTTGGCCACCCATGAGCTGTTCACAAGCTCCATTGAACAGTGGCAATCACAGTTTCGCAGGATAGGACCATAAGCGCATTACACGGCTGTTTCCCTACCTGTAAATTACTGTGAAGCTGAAAATTAAATCATTTAAACACATGAGAATTGCCTTTGTGAAGCAGAAAATGAAAGAGCCATACTAAAGAAAACTCAGAAAATTGAGTCTTCTATTTGTATTTAAAAAAACCCCTATTTAACTACCTGTATATTCAAAGTTTTATTCTATTTATAGGCACCCGCATCTAAATTCATATTTAAACTGCATCTTAAACAACTGCTAGGGACAATTTTCTATTCCTAGCCAGCCCCATCCTTGCTCTTAACTGACAGATTTTTATTCAGGACCACAACTAGGTGCAGCAGGCAGTCTCAGACCTTCCCAGCAGAGACTCCTGAAGGTTAGGTTTTTAACGAAAATTAATTGACTGTCACGATATTGAAACATTCAAAGCCTACTGAAGAACACCCATGGGAATAGTCCTTCCTGTAGACAAAATGAAGAGTAAATACACAATGGCTAAAAAGTAGATAATCTGAAAGGCAATGAAAATGCAAACACTAGATAGCTCACCTCCACTCATCTTAACTTGGTGTGTAACAAGGGCAAAAAGACACAAGAGAGTGAGAACACAGGCAATTTGAAAACTATTGACACTAGGAGCTTTATGAACCCTTGGTCTCAAAAGTAGCAGAAGAATAGGCTGAGCTAAAAGTACTTCAGGGTGTTCATACAGTCTAAGTACAGGAAGCACTGCTACAGCCCAAGAACTATATCATTTGCTTCTTACAGAGCTCATGCTAAATATGGCATTTCCTGGAGCCTGACAGCATGGCCATTAAACCAAAGAGGCTAGTTCATTGCCATAGAAATAGTGCAGCATCTAACGTGTGATGAAGCCAAAAGGTTATTGTACTTAGTTATACTTACGTTTCTTGTGCATAATTCACATTGGAGAAACAACTGATCTGAAGACAATTAACCAAGTCCCAACTCACTAATTGATATAAACCCAGAAAATCTGGAATCGATTTATTAATAGTTTGACCATGTAGCCCTGTAATCCAGATTTGCCACAGCTAGTGACAGGCCATAAGCTTTGTACTGAGTTTGAAAGGCACCCGACCCAAAGCTTCTCAGACCTGTTCTGTCTCCACTTTCCTTGACCTGTCTGCAGGTTTGCTTTATTTGGTTCTTCTAAATTGGGTTACTTGGTTACCACTTGTCCATGGCTAATTTCTTTTACTAGCATTTACCTTTGTAAACTATAGTTTTAGATAGATAGCAGTAGTAGTAAATTATTCTATGTAGAATTATATATTTATGCTTCTAACACGATGACAAAGTATAGAGAAATATAGACCTGGTAAGAAAATATATTTATTAAAAGTACTATAGAAGACATCAGATATAATATATTCTGATGTAACACAGAGCTGGAGATGAGTAAAGAGCAAATGTGTAAAAGCATGTTAGGAAACATACAGAAATGACCTTGAGATCCTATAAGATGGAAATGAGTGGATCCTATAAGGATGGAAACAAAATTATCAGTAAGAACATCATATTCCTTCTGGCAAAGGACACCAAGTGTTGACAACTCACCATAACATCCGCCACCACCACAACAAAACCACAGACAGTGGGATCCAGAGGAGCAGGGAAAGGGTGAACTACGCAGGAAACAGTAATTAATGATCTGGATGATGGGGCAGCGTGCCCTTCAGCAAGTTTGCAGATGACAGAAAGCTAGAATGAGTGGCCAGAGGGTCGTGCTGCCATCCAGAGGGACACTGACAGCCTTCACAACCATGAAAGCCTCCATTTGCTCCCCTGATAATCAGCACAGGGTCTGGCTGTTCTTGCATTCAGCCAGGAGTTCAGGCTTTTGTTTCTGCAGTGACTGGGTCCTGTCTGGATCCAGCCAACCTGTTTCTTGTTCATCCCTAATGCTGTGCTATGTGCCACCCTCCTCCCACAGCTCCTTAACTTGATGGCACACCTCCTCCACCACTGCACATCTCCTGTAGGTATGGACACCATCTCCCTCTGCCTCAGCCTTAGCCAGTGGCACCAGGCACTCCTTGCAGCTGCGGATCTGGAGAGCGGTGGCTTCTCTGGAGCTGCATCTGAGCAGAGGTCTCTGGTGTTCCTAGGGCATTTGTTCCAGTCCATGCTGAGAGGGGCAGTGCCCTATGGCATAAAGTTACCATCTAGTTCTGGGATTAGCAAAAACTATACCCTCGCCAGGAAAATACATGTCTGCTGTGATTTAAATTCTAGGGCAGAGGTATGAGTAGTAAAAATTTATCACACACAGTAAACTAATAACTAATAGGCAAAGTGGGGAAAAGAAATTAAATCCTCCTTGCTACTATTACCTGAAATAATCATCATAGTCTTTTTCTGCCTCTCCTTTCATATTAGCCTTTAAAAAGCCAACTCTGGATGGTACTGATAATATTTAATTAGCTTCTTGTTTATCAATTATTGCTCCTTTCAGAAAGAAAGTGTATTTTTCAACCATTCAATACCTTCTGTAAATATTCTGGCTATTTAATTATATTATGAGCGGTTAAAGCTTATCTTTCAGCTTTATATTCTCTCAGGTAAGTCAAACTTAAAACATGAATTTTCCACTTATAACAAGAAAAACCTTTTGTCTAGCTTACACCTCAAAAATGTAACGGGCTGGTTCCCTCCCCCACCTCTTTTCCCTGAAACTCTTTTGATGCTCACAGAGTGTCCAAACTAATAATCTTCCTTGTTTGGCTGTTTTTCCTCTCAGTCTTATCTAACGTTGCAGTACAGGTTTCTATCAATAGTAGAGCACCAGTCATTTTCTGAACCTGTTTAAGCTCTTGACTTCATATTATGGCTCAAAGGAAAATAATTCTACCAATTAATGATGCCAAAGAAATACTTTAATCATATCACAGATGTAACAAGCTGTGTTTAGAAACAGCCCTGATTTTTAAAAATAAAGATCTATCAACTCTTTTGCATCCAGAATAACGGTATCAGGATATAAAAAATTCACAGTGGTGGACAGAAAGGGGATACAGCAGTCACACAGCTCAGAATGCTTAAGACAAGTGTAGCAGATTCCTATACAAAAAGATAATCTCAAAGAGTAAGCCAAAGTCAGCCTCCCAGGCTTTTTCCACATTTATGTGAAGCAAACTGGGAAGACATATAGGGGGTATTCCTGATTATCTAGGCTGATTCCTTCCTTTCGTGGCTTGGGAAACATTGTGAAGAAAGCCTGTAGAGGAAAAAAAGCACTGTAGGCTGTCAGTCTACAAGACAGTAAACACCCCTACCAAGAGAATGGAAGACATGTAAAAGAATTAAACTTTAAACCAATGGCCATTTTATAAATAGTGGGATTAAGAAACGAAAGACAAATTATGTTAAAAAACAGAACTGTTAAATAGGTGGGAACAGAGATCTTTAATTCCCTTGAAACCCCTTGCAAAAGAAACTGAAATACCAAAGCATAAGCAACGTGCTCCAGTTCATCTTGCACAGTGGTCCTGTTTTAACAGAAGAGTTTTCCTCACTTCTCTTGATCTGCTATAGGTGTAGGAAAGGCTTTCTCCCCAAGTATTACCAGCTTGCTGTGATGTAGAGGAACAAAATTTGTACCTATTTTTATTGTAAGCAAAATGAAACTTGTCTTTTTTTTTTTTTTAAGGGGACAAGAGGGACAAAAATGTAAAAGCAATCTCCTGTTTAGGCAATTCTCTGTGTATTTCATGCAGCTATCTCATGAGATCAACTAAATTGGACAGAAAAATAGGACCACAGAATATCTCAGACTGGAAGGGACTTCAGCCGCAGAAGGTCATCTGATACAACCTTCTGCTCAAAGCAGGATCAGCAAAATATTACTCAGGGTTTTATCCAACCTGGTCTTGAGAACTTTTAATGTTGGAGACTACACAACCTCTCTGGGCACCCTGGTCTGCCCTTTGACTGCCGTCATGTTTAAGAAGTTTCTCTGTACAACCAGTCAGAACTTCTCATGTTTCAGTTTATACATGTTGGCTCTTAGCGTCCCACCAGGCACCACTGTGAAGAGCCTGGCTCTACCTTCTTGATGACCTCCTTGTGGGTCCTGGCAGCTGCTGTCAGGTCCCCCTGAACACCTCTCTCCTGCCTGCTGAGCCAGCCCCAATCCCTCAGCTGCTCCTTGCAGAGCATGTGCTGCACAATTGCTTCAGTAACTCACTTTCTACACCTTCCCCAAAAATCTGCAGGTAGGTGAAGGGGAAGCACAAGTACATAAGCATACTGACATCTAGTTCTGACAGGAGCTGAGAGGATATACTGTCCATATGGCAATGGTCAGCAGGAACACTACAGCTCCAGGTTAGTTGCAGGCTTCTGCCCTGTGGCAATATCACAAGAGAGACGTGAGGCACTGGGATGGAGGGAAGGAGACAGAAACAATAAAACCAGAACAGACTGAAATTAATTAGTTCTGATGCTCATAAACCAGCCTGCTTCTATCGGGTTTTGTTTTCTTCAGATACAAAATTCAATCAAGCTGATTATGTAAGGTTTGTATTTGCTGTAGCCCTTTGAGCATGTTGCTTATGCATAGATATTATGATTATATCTATTCATTGTTCTCCTCTTTATAGTTAAAGATGGAGCATGAAGCAAACAGATCAGCTTGAACAATTTTATTCTGCACTGTCCAACTCAATCCAAATCATCAATATGTGACTTTTTCAGAATGATAACTGTTTTCCAGTTTTTGAGAACAAAAGTAACTTTTGCAAACTGAAAAGAATTTATAAAAAAATGAAAATAGCTTCAATTGTTTCCACTGAATGGATATACGCTTGTTATTCCTGGTAAATTACAATCTTATGCATGGACATTTTATTTTCTGGGACTCCCTGAGGTGAGCTATTTTTTTAAGACTATCATCTCAAATAGTGAGCAACTTAATTAGCAGCAGGATTTACATTCTAAGAATACACAGAATGTACCTGCAGCAACAAAGGAGACAAATTTAATCAAAATGTTCTCTGCTTCCAAATCTTGATATCTGTCACACATGAAAAATTGTAGTTCAGTGGGATGCAAGACTGATGAATAGGTCTAGAATTCCATATTTTTAGGTAGGTTTCCTAAGAAAAAGAAGCTTATGCAATTATATTTTCTAGCTGTCCCATCTACATGTCTTCTATTAGAAGATTTGATTCTGTTGGCCAGCTTCAATCAGGCTTGAAAGGGATTAATATTGGGAAGATGACTGGGTTACTCTAAGTCCCATGAATGCTAGCACCTCGGTAGAGGACACCGAATCATAGCAGGGTACTTGAGGGGGAAAAGATGCAGAATTCAGCTTCTACCTACTCTATTTATCAACCACTGAAGATGCTGACATTTGAATCTTAATATCACCCTCTCGGATTTTTATAAGCACTTATTAATTAATTTAGTATTTTACACTTCAAGACATTTTACAAACATTAAATCCTGCATGATATTAAAATTCTCAAGAATGCTTTCTTAGCTACTATAAATCAGTTAATTCCACAGTTTTATTCTGATGTGCACCAACAGAGGAAGCATCCCCACAGAAAATAGGGTAATACTGGATTGCAGCTAAGGAGAATAGAATGACCATGATGATGCATTATATAGTTTGGCTCAACTATTTTTTTCTTTCCATATGGGGCATAGTAAATGTTTTCATAATGAAGTAATAAAGGTCATCTAGGCTTGGATAGATCAGAGAAATGGCAGATGGCAAAAAAGACAACAATAACTGGAGTACTTTGCGTTATTATGTTGTAGGTGGGTAAATGGTGCAACAGGGCACCATGGACAAAGTATTATGGCCCCGTAAGTGGCTTGCTTTCCTGTTTGATTCTTCCTCGTTTCCCTCACCCACCACGGTGCCCATTGATCTCTCCCCTTCACTCCCCCTCTCCCGTACCTGTGTGCAATTAGCTTACTCTTCATTTTCTCCTCTCTCTAAAGTCCTTTACCACTCTCCTGTGTAGCTGGAGAAGCCAGCATCGCCAGCGCCTTTTAATGCAATTTTCTTTAATTTCATCTTATTATGCCTTTTCCCAGATCCTTTTCATTGCAGAAACTCCTTTTCTCTTCTGTCCCTTTCCTCCTCCACACAAACCACTCTCAGCTTATCTGGAGATGGCTTGCCTCACCCTGAAGCCAGCCAAAGCTCTGGAAACTGCTGCCTGCCTCTGAGGGGGGTGAAGAGAGATGTGGTGGGAGAGAGATGCCTCCATCTGGAGCACACAGCTCCCCTTTCCAAACAAACCCCTTTGCAGCTCTGGTTGTTGCATCCAGAGGTGTTATCTTGCATTTAATAGCCCCAAATGGGTTTCTGTTCCTGGGATTTGTCCAACTGCTTTTCAAACTCAAATCAGATTTCACATAAAGTCTTCCAGGAAGAAATTCTGTAGCTTAACCAGGAGTTACGAAAATCATTCCCTTTGCTCGCTTTCAACCTCTACCTAAATGATTTTTTTTATGCTGTTCACCTGTTATTAGAAGAGATTGGCAACTTTTCCCTTGTCTATTTTAGACCTCTGGCATATCCATCTTTACTGATCTTTTGTCCAAGGGGAAAAGTCCTAATCTGTGTACCCTATATAGTCTTTTATGGAAACTATACAGGACATTGCTCTCAACATGTCTGAATCTGCCCATACTTTGAATAGATGGCTCTGATTCTTAAATTAATCTGAATCAAGGCATGCATGTAATGACTGACAGCTACGTGGAAGCAACTTACACAGAAAAAAAGGTATATGGGGTAGGCTGCATTTCTAAAAGCTGTTTTTAAAACTTACATTGAATTCATGGTAAGAAATACATACTAAACCAGAAATCTAAAATACTTGATGAACCTCCAGCAGACAAAGGTTTGGCAAAACACAAAAGGTTTGATACACAGTAGTGACAAACCATGATTTTTTTTCTAAAAGACTACTCATTTTACAGCCTAGGAAGCAGCTGGAGAGAGAAACAGGCTTCAGGGAAGATCTCCTTTTGGAAGAAAATTCAAGACCCTTCTGTACAGTACAGAAAACATTTTCTTCTGACAGTGAAAGCTCTGTAAAACCACACAGTTCTTGCACTGTCAATATAAACACAAGATAACAAAAGTCTTAGATGCTCTTACTGAATGTGAGTCTAAATGGAGGCAGCACCCCAGCAAAAAGCTACAAGATGAGAAACAGCTGTTAGTACCTTTATCTCCAGTATCTTCCAGGAAGAAGTGGGGAGGAAGATAGGAAAGAAAAGCTTTGGGAGGGTGGGGAAACACAACATAAAACCAACACCCAAACCCAGAGTGAAATAACTCTAATTCCAGGACAAGAACAGATAACCTTGTGAACAAATATAGTTGTGTTTAGAAGTTCTTTAATTAAATGTAAGAGCCTATTTAAATACAAGGTCTACTGATTCAGCCTGTTCGCTTGCAATTCCAATCCATCCTTAAAAGCACAGAATTAACTCTTGAACTATTGGTAACACAGACTCCCTGCAAACAGCCTGGGCTGCACAGAAGAACTGAATGAAGATTTAGCTTGCACGTGTCTGTGCTTTTTGTTAGAAGTCCTATTCCTCTTTATTCTTCCCCCATGTACTCATAGCGAATGCAAACTCATTTGCCGCTGTGATTACTGATACTATGTTACTGACTAAAGATTTCACGCTATCAACTCTTTAACCTTCAGAAAATGTCATTAGTGGCAAATTGACCACTGAACTAAAGCTGGATAACACAGGGAATATTAGTACCTGTTTGCACAAGGCAAAGAACCCCCAATCTGTGTGATGCTTGGAGCTATTTTCGAGAGTGTCTTTTACATCCATGGTGAGTATACTCTATTTTCAGCTGACATCTTAAAGGGAGAAGAACAGCCATTTCAGGCAAGCTAGAGAAAATCCATCAGTGTTCCCATTCCGTTCCCCGGAGTATTTAGGAACAAAAAAAAGATCTTTTCTGCATGCTAAAACAATTAGGAGCCCATGCACCTGAGCTGGATCTGCGTAGTTAAGGGACTGAGAGATCCCTAAGAAGGAAACAACAATTTAACATCTGGAAGTATGAAATGTTATGCTAGAGGTATAGCAGCACAGCCCAAATCAACTGTAGGGTTTCCCGGACACAATTTTGATAGAAAAAACAATTGCTTTGGTCAGTGATCCATTCCTTATTACAAATAAAGTGTACTGAGTATTATTCGCATGAAACAAAATGCAATTACGTGTAAAGCTACCCTGTGCCTCAGGAAAGGTTTTTCAATCAAGGTAGCACCACCTCCACACCAGAGGCGGGTGTGATGTTTATTTTGCCATGAGACACAAGAGCGGTGCAAGAGCGCACCCTCCCTGCAGGCAGGGCAAATGGAATCTAGCAAATTTCATTTACCTTATTAACGGCAGAAAATCTTGTAATATCCTGTGAGGAGCCAAGTAAAAAATAAATAAATAAATTTTTAAAAAAAAAAACAAAACAAAATCTATATTTGAATCAATTTAAAGTCAGATTGCTAGATGAGCAACATTCAGTTCCAGGACTCCTCAGAAACTTTCACTTAAAATAAAACAAAACAAAAAAACCCTCTGCAAAACGCATCAGGAAAAAAAAAGAAACAACTCTGTTTTCCCCAGATTCAGTGTTTACCTACAAAAAAAATAAGGACAAGCTAATTGTGAAGTAATTACTGACAACAATCTGCTTTAAAAATGCTGAAAAAATTAATTCATGTTCACTGCAATCCTTTTCATAAAGCAGCTTTAGAAAGATCCTGCTGAGCTCTTTCTATATCACATGCATCAGAAGGGTCTCAGAAATTTAAATGCATAAGGAATAGCGTGTTTTGCCTTGGTAATTTAAATAGCATTCATGCCTAGAAGATTACAGTCCTCACAATCTCAGATGCCTCCCTGCCCCTCCTCCCCCAGGGTCCTCTCTCCTCTCAGGAGTTCTTCAGAACCAGAAACCACAGGTTTTCATTCCTACAAAAGATAAAGGGCTATAGGGAAAAAGAGAAAATACCTGTGAGATGAATGAACAGGTGAATCATTCTGGGAAGCCTTTTCTCTCTTTGGGGCTTGGTTGACATGACTGCTTATACTCTTGGATATGGCAGGCAGCATCCTACATCTTAGCATCTCTACAGGCATTTCTGAGTCTTCCAAGCAATTAACACTCTTTGTGCTGTTCTATGAAATGCTGCTATACACTTGGATGTCTCAACAGTTCCATAACGCTTGATGATGGTACAGATGGAGATCCCATCTAGCTGCTCTGAACACATCGGAGATGGAGACATTTCTGAGCAAAGCTCCACGTGTGGCTTATGTCATGGTGGAATGTGCTCTGATCACTAAGGTGCATCTTGTAATTACCACATGACCATATAGCAGACTCTTAACATGATCTAATGTGCCCCTTCAGCTTGAATGCCAACTGCATAATCAGGGTTGGTCTCAACATTCTCTCTGCTGTAGGTACAGCATCAAATTTAGAGCTGCAGGGAGTTTACAGAGGAAAACACAACTATATTCTGCATAAATCTGAGCACATTAGTATTAAGAATATTGTACAGCAAGTAACAGGTAAATGGAGCTAAAATCAGCTTAATGGAGCTATTTCTCCCCTTTGGGACAGCCTAGACTATCTGTATCAAGTTAATGCAAATATACTAAAATAGCAGAGAAGAAAATTCTTTCAGGTCACTAAGGACTGTACTAGTAGATGGGAGGGGACAGAAATTTATTCCATTTAGAAACAACAATTCTATGGTAGATATCTCACTCCCCATGGGAGGGCCCTTCTCTTTGATGAAGAACTAGCCTCTTTTCAAGCAGTTGCAGACAGCCAGGAGCCATGCAATGAGAATTTAAATAGCTTTCATGCCTACAGGATTACATTCTTCACAATCTCAGATGCCTCCCCACCTCTCCTCTCCCACACATTTGAGTTTGGACCTATCTGTATCAGTAGGTCAACAAACAGGAATGGGAAGCAAGAGCTATCAGGGACTGAGCTAGGTTTGGATGCCAGGCTATGTCAAAGGGTGTCATGAAATTCCAATCCCGTTTTATCCACTGAAGCGCTCGGACTATTGGAGGGGTCTGAGATGTTGTACACCTTTCTCTTCCAACTACCACAAAAGCGTCTGACAGGAAACCCAGAATAAAACCACATGCATTTCTCCACCAAAATTGAAGGAGGAGGGCTGGCTACCTCATACCAGATTCCCTAGATCAATTACATCCAGTCAGATCTTCTATTTGCCATCCATAGATCTGAAATGACAGCCAGTATGTTCAGCATTCCCAGGAGGCAAATCACTCCTACATCAAAGCCAAAGATCAAAAGTTTGTCAATAAAAGAATAGTGCAAACTGATGCAAAAAGCTGGGTCATGGTATCTGTCATCCCTAGTACTTCATATCATTTTGACATGACATCATAAAAGGCAAGTTGAGCTTTGATAAATCTCCAGATGGAAGTAGATCCTCAGGTGTCAGAAGATTCTTTAAACCTGTGTCTGTAGCTCCTGCCATGGCTGAATAAATAAAAAAGAGGGTTATATTTTTCCTTTTTTTTTTTTTTCTTTCTTGAAATGAGGAAAACAACAAGTAATTTAACCAGTAAAACTCTGGACTTATAATAAAAGAAAAAACATTAACACTACCGGCAATATTTCATCTGGTATGTCTTAGATTCACACATCTTTATTAGACAGGTTGGTGAATTCAGTCATACTGTCAAAAAATATGCCCAGGTCTCTTTCCCCTTTACGGTTTCTAACCCGTAAGCTTTCACTGATTAGAAGTAGCTATAAATTCTTAATTTCCAGCTTTGTGCTTTGCCTTTCATTCCGTCTCTAATACTCAGTACAACAAAACTCTTAACACTGTGTATGGGCCACACTTCCACGTTTTTCACATCAGCAAATCCAGCCAGTGCATGGCAGTTCTTGTGTCACGATCGTTAGCAAACACAGTCAAAATAATCCGTTTCCAAAGTTAATCTTCAATTTAACTGCACCTCCTTGGCCCAAAAATTTGCACTCAGCGCCACCTATTGATTCTGTTCTGGTTAAACAGAAGGTAACACCCTGGTTCATTCACCACATGGCACCAAATCATATATACTTTACTGAACAATTTAAAGAATATATATATTATTTTTTTTAATAAGAGTAACACTGGGTGAGACTTCAAAAAAAATTTGATAAATTAGTGTTAAATTTTGCCTCAGTTTCTAATTAGCCCTATTCTGCTTTCCCACAGAAACAAAAATGCAAGTCTGATATGAGATGTCCACATAACTTTTGTCATTTCTTCGCAATACCAGTATCTTAGAGATCCTGGAGCTCTTCTCTACACATCATACTGGCACTAAGGAGTTTTTTGCTGGTGATTTTAAGTCCTTATTAGTAGATCTGCAGCTTGGCATGTCACAATTCCCATTCTGGTGGAAGGGTTATTTTGTATTTCAAGTTAAGATCATCAAGCTCTTAGATTTTGCTTCCTTGTGCTTTGTGGAAATTTCCTTTTCTATATACCCACTCCTGTTGAACATTATTCTCTCTCTCATTTCTATGATGCAAAGTAAGGGACAGCTCAGATCTAGACAGGTATGATATAGAGTTATTTAGGTAAAATTCAAGCTAACAGCAGCTTCCAGATCTTACTTCTAAAAAGCCTTTCCGTGATGCTTTCAGGTCCAGCAGTGCTATTTTACTACCTTTCAGGCACTATCAGTGTAGGTAACCTACTTAGTCCTGTACTGCAGAATAAATGCAAACAAGCAAGTTTTAATTATCAAAGGTTTCCACAATCAATCTATACAACTCTATTAGGAAGAAAAGATGAAGGACTTAGCATTTGGGAGCATTTTGCTCATGTCCTACATGAACTGCTCCCACACGTCTGCATTGTGTTACTATCGCAAATGCGAGTTGACTGAAATCAGAGGAGACAAAACATGTTTATCAATGATAATTACACAGAGAAAATACAAACAAAAATGCATTTTAGTCAGGAAGATTTATTGATTTACTTCTTGACCAGTAATATATATTTGGGGACTATGCATTTCCAGGATTAACTTCAGAAGTCCATGTGTTCTTACCTGTTTCAACCTGTTGGTCCTAGAATTTGCAGACATATTTTATCAAATGCAAGACAAAGCAAAACATTTAACAATTCCTTCCCCGGTTAAAACACTTCATATAAAAAAAAAAAAATAGTTATTCTTTTTTGTGATACCATAGAAAAATTTAGATTAGGAGGAGCCCTACAGAGGTGATGTGCTGCAACCTCCTGGTCCAGCAGGACTGACTTAGAAGTTAGATTGGGTTACTTGGCTGGGACCTTGTCCAGGCAGGGTTTGAAAATTTCAAAAGATGGACATTTCACAACCACTCCAGAGCATTTGATTTCAGTGCTTCACCGCTCATGATTTCTAGCCCTCACATCCACACAGCACATGTAGCTCACATAACCTTACCTTTCTTGACCACTCCTTTTTAACAGGAGGAAACGGCAAGTCATTTTATTCAACTCTTCTATCAGTAACTAGTCAGAAAATTTGCTGCACAGACCTGCTCTTGAGCAGAACTGGCAGCCTTTCCTCTTAATCTGAGGGGCAAACAGACCTCCTGGACTGACTTTGTTCCCCCTGAGGTCCTCGTAAGGACAGCAGAACAAACCTTGCACTTCAGCCAAGAACGGCAACTCTGCTCTGTTCACCTGCCTAAGACAGCATGCACATATATGAATAACTAATAGATTAACCTAATTCTCTGTTCCTCAGTCTCCTAAGAAATTTCCCCGAGAGAACAGAGATGGTTTGATGATCTTGCCCATGATTATACTGTAAGTGGTACTCAAGTTGTCTGTTATCATCTACTCAGCTCTTCAAATTATACGGATGCATCCAAGGGTAATCCTGAAAGGATGGAGAGGTAGCTCATCAGAAGATTCAGCTTTTCATCTCTGAAAAAGAGGAGCAAGAAGCAAGGAATCTTCTTACAAAGATTTTTCTCAACAGAACATCCCCAAGCAGATCAGTGCCAAAGTTTTCACTGATAGAAAGTGGTAATTTTAGCAGAGAGGTTACGGGCTTCCAGTTTAAATACCACTTTCAGCTTCTCACACAGAAAATCCTGTAATAGGAGCTCCTAAATCCTGCTTGGGTTCGGTTTAAAAATGAGTCAGTGAAGCATTTATTTGGAACCTATTTTTTAGTAAGACTGTACAACAACTTAGTGTTCAGCTCTTGTAAGTTACTCAAGCAGGAAACAGCTCGCTGCACAGCTAAGAGCTCACAGCAGAGAAACGTGTCCCACCAGGGGGTAAGGGCAAAGTAGCCGGGGTCGGGCAAGACGCCCTCTGCACCCACAATCTTGCACGAGAGGCAGCAGCACAAAGGCCATAAGCAAGAGCATCACAGAAAATTTTCCTAGCCTTAAGCATAAAGACATACCTATCAACAGTATGAGCGCACACATGGGCTGCTCCCTGAAGGAAAAAAAAAAGCCTCCATTAATGACTTCTTTTTATGTTCCTGCAACAACCCCTCAACAAAAATGCTTATTAAAAAAGCAAATGGTTGGGGGATCGCTAATTGATTTGAGACTGCTCTCCCATAAGCAACATTTTGTCCCGAAACTTTTGAAGCAGCAAACACCGAGAAACGTGACCAGAGCTTTCGGCAGCAATTTTGCACGTTTCAGGTACAAAGATGTTCTACAAGATGCATCCCCATGATCCTTTCACTGAAACACAACTGTAGCCCATTACTTTGGCCAATTATAACAGCAATATATGGCTGATCTTCTAGTAATAATCCTTGGTTAAAAAGTCAAAAATGTTTTTCCCACTAGATCTCTTGCAGACACCGAGCTCTCCATAGGTTTCCTGAAGTGATCTCCTACTGCCAAGAACAAATGAAGGACTTCTGTCATCCAAAACAGGCATCTCCAGGACTGAAACTTAGGCCATCTGTTGGAAATTAAAAAAATCAAACCAAATTTGATATAATAATTTAAAATTAAAAGAAGGCATAATACCATCTAAAGATGGTTTTGGGAAAGGTCAGCTGCAATAGTCTTCTGGCTGTGAACCTGAGGGTCAGTAGATGTTCGGTATTGTGATTCTGACACCATTTTCTGTTGCAGGTGAATTCAACTAAACAACGTGTACCGGGGCTGAATGCTAGAGTTTATTTACAAACCAACAAGAATAGAATTTTTGTTGTGGTTGATCATTTCACATTGGCATCCACTCACCCCTCTCAAAGCATCACATTTGCTAGGATCTCAACTCCCTCCCCAGCAGGGAGGGCTTGCAGCTGGGGTGTGAAGGTCAGGGAGAAAACCATGTCCCTTCGTGCTCTACAGCTACTCACCAGTGTGAGGCAGCATCTGCCAAGGTCCCTGGCCAGACCTTGGCGCTTTTCTCCGCTCATCTTCCTGGGCTCCGGGATCTTTCCTCCAGGCAGAATCTTGACTTTCTTTTCAGGCCTCCCTTCTTTCTAAGGCCACTTCCAAAATCCTTCTGGCACTACATTTACTTTTCAAAATAGTCTACATGCATAAGTACAAGGCAAAATCAGCACCTAATTGGTATCTCTGTTATATATTTCTGAATTGGAGAACTCAGGACATAACTTTGGTTTTAGAAGTTCCTTCCAAAGGCTCAATTTCTGAAATTTTGAATTTGAGTCAGTTATTGACATTTCAGAATCTTCTCAGAGGGTTAAGAGAAATGAACAGAAAAAGACAATGTATGTCCAATCCTTGAGGAGGACGAAAACCGGACAAAGATTTTGAAAGGAGGGACTAAAAAATTATATAGACAGTTAAGGTAACCCAAGGGATCAATTAGTCAGTGTCCTCTTTTAAGAACAGTGTTGGGAACTACCTCCTACTCCTTTGCTCTCTCATATTATCAAGGGATCAAATCCACAACTATGAACCCAACAGCCGTGTTCATTACTCCCTTTACCAACGTCTGCAGAGGGCGTTCACCCACCTTTGAAGCTCATCCTGAAGATGTTTAGCATGAACAATTTAAAGCAGATGTTCAAAGTGTACGTCAGCCAAGGGGATGAGGTCAAGTATTACTTCATCCATTGAATTTCCCATAAAAAGGTACAGAAGAGTGACTGTTCTCCAAAGTTTATTAAAAATCAAAGAATAGAAAACTTTACATAAAAATATGTCAATTTTAGCTTACACATAGTCGTCCACACAAAAAATTTAAACGTGATTTTTTTAAACCTGTAGCACATAACCACAGTGATAGCCAGGCCAATTTATTTGGTTCACCATGACTGAAGTGTTACATGATATCACTTTTCAAATGAATTTTGCTTTAAAATGGACTCTAGTATAAGACACCAACTAAAGCCTTTGAAGGCTCTTTAATGTAGTTATGCTCAATATTGCTAGTGTGTGAAGACTAAGCAGTACAGGCTCATGTAACAGCCCTTAGATATTATTTATGAATCAGCTCACAATTTTTAAAACTTTTTTTTTTTAAATTGTGATGAGTCTGGAGCATTAAGACAAACTTTTTGCAAACAGATATGCACTACTCTACTTTGGAATGTTGCCCTCTCTCCCCTCAAGGACCTGTTTTGTGTTTGACAGATTCAGTAATAACATGAACTACTTCTGCTCCAAAGGCATACAGCGTATTAAAAAGCTTCATGCTTGACACCCCATTTTAATATTCAGATATCAGTTTTAAAACCTTCTATATCTGTACACAGTATAGATGTCCTGTTAACAGGATTCTTCAGCTTCCTCTGCTAGTGGACTTATATAACTGATCTGTAGTTTTCTGTATAGCTTTAGAACTCTCATTTTAAAAAAAAAACGGGCAGTCAGAGGGCATGAGATGTGACCTACTCCCAGGACAACTGTGGTGCTTTAAAAACTCAGGGTTAGGCAGGATGTACATTTTTCAAAAAGTTAAAGACAGTGTTTGTCATGGCAATACACACTTGCATAGTATACCTGTATGCATCTGTAAATTAAGTGCCAGCCACTCATACTGTGTACAACACTGGGCTGTGCTCTCCTGCAATACATTAAAAGATACTTCTCGTAATGCTTAGAGCAGCTGAAGTACTTTTTATATATTTGCTCTTAACAGAACTAATGCATACTGCTATACAGATTCCTTAATGGAATCAACATATTTCCTTTCTCCACATTCCTTAAGCCGGGTACCTCTGTTTAATAATATTGTTTGAACCCAAACATTAACAGGTTACGTTACTAAAATGCATCAAAACGTGTAGCTCACAGCTTTTTAATTTCACATCAGGACTTGAACCAACCTTTTTCCCCTCCCTTTCAAAAGTCTTACTTCTGGTACTACAAACGCTGGATTTGTTGTCTAGTTAAAGGAATAAAATTAAAACTCATTGGTCAGAGCAAGACGACTGATAGAGGCCAGACAATGAGCTAAAAAACACAGGGTCAAAATGCTTTGGAGCTTAATATCTTCTTAAAACCGTAAGCCAAATCGCACTTTCATTGTGAATCAAGAAGCCTCAAATATTACCAAATGTCATGTTTGTAACACTGCTCAGACAACCTGCCAAAACTATGAACCCAACTTAGATAATGCAACCTGGGAAAGGATCTGTAAATTAAAAAAACCTCTTCCCCTTAAATATAACTTATGTGACAATATGAAATTAAATTAAAAATTCCAAGTTATTGCACAAATTATACTTCCAATATTTACAGAGAAAAAAAAATCTGAACTTTGAAACAAAAACAGGAGAGCAGCAAATTTACTTTTATGAATTCCCAACGTGATTTGCTGCAAAGAAAAAAATTCCAAGGGGCTGAAGTTTCATTCACTTCTAAAATAAAAGAAAACAGAACCCACAAAGGAACCGATGTAGCCACAGCAAAAAAAGCCACAGCATTCGTAAATGTCCTTGCAGTTCTATTGTCAGAGCTGCTTCGGCACTGTATGAACCATTGTGGGAAGGCAGAAAACAAATTTCCACATTTAATAAGGCTTCACAGATAAGCACAACTACTTCTTGAAGATGGACTGAACCACCACACAAAGAAACATGCAAAGAAGTCAGCTGCAGATATTTGGCAACACCAATAAAACGATGTGCTGGACGCTGGTCTCCATCCCACAAGTTGAGTGGCACTCACTCAGTTTGTCTGAACAGGGAAGGTCATTTTGGCATCTGCCATTATCTGCTCAGACTAATAGGCAAACTGTCTCTGTGTTTTTTTCTTCTCCACATACTACGATTGTATTGGTGGTGTCCTCGGTTACCAACTGGTTGCCTTATGCCTCCACTGCTGACGGGGCTGTAGCTGTTGCCTTGGTTATGAGTTCCTTTCATGGAAAACTTCATTCCATTGTGCTGCTAAAAAACACAAGATAAGCACTCAGTTTAGGTATACAAATAACTGAAAAAAAGCATATATTAACAGTGGTATTTCCTCAACATAGAAGTCATTCCCACAAAATGGTGCTTGAAGCAGCTGTTTTTTTCATGCTTGTCTAATTTTAGCTGTGCAAGTCCAATGGCACTAACAGCTAAAACACTAAGTGTTTTCTAAAGTAAATGTCCTGCAAATGAAATGGTGTAGATTTCAAAGCATCCTTAAAACCCTTGGATCTCAGTATGAAATACAGTCACTATGCATCACCCTTATAAAAACAGAGACCTTCCAAATTAAATACTAATGATGACAGTCGTGTCTATTTTGGAGGTTCTTAGCAAGAGCATGACTGGGTGAGATCTCAGTAAGACTTTCAGAAACATGGAGAAGCGTAAGGCTGTGATCATATGAGCCAATACATACAAAGCACAAGTCTGCTCCGCTCATAATCTCTCTCAGCTACAGGTAAACTAGCTACAGTTTTTAAGGAGCCTGCAAATCCTACTAATCTATAGGGCCACACGGCTCCTAGATCATACCTCACATCAAACCAAGGCAAAACAATTAAATCATCAAGAACATAAGCATGACGCTTTCTTTGGAGGTAATCTCCAATAACTTGGAAGAGAAACTGCCAAAAAGTTTTAGTGGCAAGCCTAAGTAAATCTACCACACCACAAACTACAACAGGCATCCCTATCACTCAATGGCATACAGTATGTTGGTTTAATGTGTGCGTGCTTAAAATAGAAATGTACTTAAAATAGCTACAAGAGTTTCAGAAGATGAAATTTAAACAGACTTCTCAAATACTTATAACTTCAATGCAAGCAACCTTTTCTGATGTCTGACAGCAATAGCTTAAAGACAGACAACTGACTGCCTTTAACAAAAGCTAATACATCATTTTGTCTACCATAAGTGCATAAACAGGAACAGCCCAAAGCTAACATTCGAGGTAACTGCTTAGATTATAAAATATATGCAGCTACTTTACTAACCTATATTTCCAAACAAGTATGGAGTAGAAAGAAATATCAGAACACCAAGCCATCATTACAATTAGGTGCACACAACCAAAACAGTTATTTTGAAGGCATAATTCACAGAATCACAGAATGATACGGGGTTGGAAGGGACCTCTGGAAACCCGTCTGCCAAAGCAGGTCCACCTAGAACAGGTTGCACAGGAACATATCCAGGCGGGTTTTGAATGTCCCCAGAGATGGACTCCACCACATCTCTGGGCAGCCTTTTCAAGTGTTCTGCCATCCTAAAAGTAAAGAAGTTCCTCCTCATGTTTAGATGGAACTTCCTATGTTCAAGTTTGTGGCCGTTACCTCTTGTCCTGTCACTGGGAACCACTGAAAAAACACTGGCCCCATACTCCAGACACCCACCCTTGAAGTATTTATAAACATTAATAAGATCTCCCTTCAGCCTTTCAGTAAGTTCCATAAGCAACATTCCACTATCAAATTATAATTAGAAGAGACAGTGAGCATACAGGAAAACCAAACAGGTGAAGACTAGTATTGAGGAATAATTAAGGTTAACTGCAAGGTGGTAGAAAACCCTTAAACTGTTTTTTATTTGTAAAGTGTGTCTTACAGCAACCTAATCAACCTTCAACATGCAACTTCTAGACTCTCAAGACAGATGTGCCAAGTGCTATCCTCAGACTACCAGTATTAAAAATCCAAGAACAAACAGGAAAAGAGAATGCAAGTTGAGCTCTCATTCTGAAGAGACACAACTGTCCAAACTTTATTTATTGACATACGTTGTTAAGCATCTACCAGAAGCTATTTATGAAAGTCAACACTGTGAAACTAAAATAAATGCAGAATAGGTTTATCTTTTGGGAAAGTGGTGCTTCATGTAAATATACCATCTTGTCACATTCTTGTGCAGCAAAATTCTTTAGTTCAGTAAGTATACATCTGAATCTCAATTATGTACGCAGACAACATCTACATTAAATGAGGTCAAAATACTAAAAGCAGTCCTTCAACAGTCAAAAAACTAAAACCAGCCAGTCATTACAGTTAGCCTCAACTATGTGCTGAAAAAAGAGACAGAGGAAAACTTTAGTTTTGCTGCTATAGAACCAGAAGACAAGTCTGAGCAACGAGCATATAAATGTCAGCAAGTCTATCCCCTTCAGCTGGAAATGTGAAAAATCTGGCAACTTCATCCTCAATTTGAGGATTCAGGAAAAAAAATACTGGGGGCAGGAAGGCAGGTCACCACAAGATCAGACAAGTGCCACAGCAAGTATGACAGTTAAGCCTATCTACCCATATACTAAAAGGAGTCACATCCCATCCCTGATTTGTTCAAAAGGCAATCAAACTTCCAAAGAATGATTAATAAGCTAACTAGAAAGTGATCTCTAGCTTGCCAAGAAGCACTTCCCGTTTCTTTAGGCCATCAACATAAAGACTGTCCAACTGTCAGAGCAGAATCTGAATCCATCTGTCTTACAACTCTCAGCTGAGAGCAGGTCCATAAGGAAGTTGACTCGGGGACCGTGTAAGTCAGCAATAATGCTTTTATATTTACTTCTTCTCAATTAAATATTGTTTGCTAGTTTGTTTAGATATTTGAGACCATAAGCTTTTAGCATCCTGCATCCTATGCAGTGGCATTTCAGAGCTAAAATAAGCATTATCTGATGATTTTTCAGTTCGTGGAGTAATTAATTTCTTTTCATTCTGATATCTGACTTCCCTATATACTGCTCATGATGACACGGACCTAGATCATATACTGCCTCATTTTCTTCTCCAGGTTAAAGTATCATTCATTCTTCACACAGAAGCAATTCCGTATGTTTGACCACTCTTTATCATCCTTCCCTGTTCTTCCTTCATACATCTTATAACTTTCTTCTGATGTAGGAGGCAAAATTGTACACACTGTTCACAATGGGGAATGTACATGGATTTTTACATTATGTTTTTATTTCTGCTCTTTATTGCTAATAATATCTGAAATTTGGTTTGACACTCAATTCTCAGTAGAAAAATCAAGAAAGCCTTATTAAAGCAGTTTTCTGCAAAACCATCAAAAATCATCAAAACAAGAAACTGTCAGCCCAGGGCCTACCATTCTCTACAAAGTTTAAAATCTCTCTCCCCATCCTCATTGCCTTGAATGGTCCTTCTGTACCCCTTTTCTCAGTTGGCCCTTAAGGAGCTTAACACAAGTAAACTTCACCACACTTCATTCATTGCCTTTCAGACATCAGGCAGCACATGGCTCAGCACAAATTCCTGCAGCACTTTATTGGCGAACTCCATGTGCTACAAAAATTTAAAGTTCTAACTAGTTAATTGTTTATAAAAGAACACACATTTTTCACTTCATTTCTTTCAGAATCTTTGGTAAAAGAAATTTACTTCAAAAGACTGTAACAAACAGCTTTCTCTTGTCCACACGCTTCTGGATATTCATGTGCCCAGGACTCCCATAATCACTGAGAAATGGCACATCTGTAAGCAGATGATGGCTGGAGTGACATCAGATAATCAAAAAAGAAAGCCCTTCATCTGTGATACTACAGATAAATCTTTGTTTTAGATGTTCTGACTTCTTCAGATCTATTTCTCTTGACAGAATAATCTCCTCTGCCATCATAGAGCTATTGATTCAACAACTGATTGATAGAACTGGTTAGGTTTGGGTTTTGGTTTTTTTGACAAGTCTGTTGAACTTGATCCTCTGCAAATAAAAGCTGCTGGATTCTGGAGGGAAAACTAAAAAATTGCATTTAAGACAAGCCATCCGGCAGTGGGTAGGGTGGAATTCTGTATCACATACCAAGTTAAAACAGTTTCCAGATATTTTAACAGAAATATAAGAAAAGGATGTTCCTGGCCTTTACCCCAAACAACAGAAATCTTGTGGAAATCGAAATACCAAGTAATTGTTTGCTAAGGAAACCAAACCTTTATTCTTAAATACTGGCAAATTGACTATACAAAACTGCTGACACTCAAAGACTGTCATTATTCAAAAAGAAAATTTATAGCCAAAACTAAGTCACACTTTGAAATAACACAAGTAACATAACAGAGCTTAAGTCTAAACATAAACAGGGTTTCTGAATTCTGTTGATGTTTGGGTTTTTTGCCTGTTAGCACCTCTTAAGTAAGGAAGAAAAAAAAAAGCAGAGAAACATTAGAAATGAAAATGAAGTATCAGTACTCTAAAAGAAATGAGATAATACATACGGTGCTCAAAAGCTGGTAAGAACCTACAGAGCTAAAGAAAAGGTTTAAAAGGCATAAAGCAGTTTAGAAAGAACACATATTTACTATTTTGTTGTTAAAACTACAGTATTAATGCCCATGATTCAATCTAGTCTGTAGATGACCGAAACTGTAATCAAACTTGTACACCTCAAAATCATTCCATGTGAAATATTACAGAGTAGTACTCAGAATAACTTTAATGTACCATTAACATTTTAAGTATCCTCTTGGATAACTTAATATACATCCTCAAAATATTTCACAAAGTTCTTTTCAATTTATCACCATATTTCCCAAATTCCATATATCACCAAATTCCCTATTTCAGGTTTATAGCAAAAAAAAAAAGTTATAAAGAACTCCTTTTCAAAGGATTTATGTTCACTTTCCCACTTTCTGAGTATAATAACATCGGGAAATACATTAAACCTGCATCTTGCATGTAAGTAAAATTTAACTTCTTGTTCTCTATGACATAAATTCACTGTTTTGTAGAGAAATATGGGAAACAATCAAAGCAACATTTTAGTCATTCCTGCACAAGCAATGGTTCAACCTGGCCTCAATACTTCAAATTAGCTAAGAGGATTCTACAAGATATTTGCACCTGCTAACTGGGCATATTTTTGACCTGCTAATATTTATAAGTGGTTTAGATTTCTAAGCTGAAGTATAGTAAAACCAAAATAAGTTTTTACTCAAGTTGTATAGAACTGGCGATCTGGGGAAATAAGGCCCGAAACATTACAAATATCAAAGACTCTTCCCTTCCTTTTGGGCCCCTTGTTTGGATCTACCAGCTACTTTCAGCTACAACTGGCACAATCTTGAGTCCTGAATAGATTTTATAAGGTGAGCCAAAACTCATTTCTGCTCCTATTAAAATCAAAAAACAGCAACCATGCAACCAGTTATGAGTGCAGCAAAGAAAAGAAAAATCAACATAGAGACTAGAAAGAGCTCAAAAGCAATAAGAGTTTTAGATGTTTCTCATCTACTAACACTAGAGAACTGAAAGACCCAAAGCAACCAGGGAGCAGGTATATCACTCCTTCATATCTTACCTTACTTTCTGCAGTAGCTCTGCCAGTAGCCTGTAACAAAGGGAAGTTTTTGGTTCTCTTCACCTTTAACAACAGGTTAGGCAACCATTAGACTCATCCGTTCAAAAATAAACTAGTATTTGAGAGATCAGAGAGCCTAGTCCCCAGAATGAGTAACTGACAGTAGACTACCATCAATCTGAGCATATTTTGAACTACCTTATGGTAAAGAGAGCCAAATCTGACACACAAAATAAGTACCCTTGTTGATCTTGTCATCGATCAAGTTTCAAAAATGAGGGGCAAGAGTCAAAACAACACTACCAGAAGACAGAACTCATACTGAAACTCTGCTACTGTTGTGACATGGGCCATGAAGTGTTATCTGCGTACTTGTCATTAAGGAGAACAAGAGATAATAGCTTCTCTAGCATAAAGCTGACAATTTTAGACCTTAAAGAGAAATCTTACCCCACTGAGATTTCTCACCTTCCTATTTGGAACAAAAAAAGTGTTATTACAGTGAGCAGACCCAAAACATTTTCCAAATGATGAGCTGATATCAATATAGTGCATGTGAAAAATCAGTAGAGGAAATGCATATGTGAGTATTCAAATCATTCTCAGGGAACAACAATCTGATTACAGTCACATTGGAAGATAAAGGTATTACGCAAACAAAAAAAAAACCAGGTGTAACTGCTACATTTCCATAAATAAACTCGCCATAAATAAAAGATAGACTTATGTTCCTAGAAAATTCTATTTAGATTGTGTGTCAAAAAGCATTCATGAAACAACCATCAAGGTGGCCAGAGACTTTCATACAGTCATATAAACATCTAGGCTGGATGCTTTTATATGGAGACCTTCGGAGGTCTCCATAGAAGGACCTCTGGGGACCTTCTGTTGTAAGCAGTCAGATCTGGTTATCTAGGGTCTAGTCAAGCTGAGTTCAGTTTCCATACACAGAAGGTTATCACCACATAAAGACTGTCCATACAAATATATGACAATCTAAGATGAAAAATAACTTGAGTACTGCTTTCAGCTGAATAGCCTCCAAAACTCAGATTAGTTTTCTTTTCTCCAGTCATAAATCATCATCTTTTCCTAATTTTAGATGTATTAAATCAAAACAAAACAGTGCTCTGTCATACACAGAAGATGGGAGTCTGACATTTAGAATCGAAACTGTTTCTGAAGTTAACACTAGTGTCCTTCTTCCTTTGCCTAAGAAAATGCATGGACACCAAAAAAGTATTCCACCCTAAATGAGAGCACTCTAAATAAAACATAAGTAAAATGCCATTTGTTGACTGAAGAAACCTTCAGCACCTAAGCAGCTTAATAATGTCACTGAAGAAACAAATCAGGTCACTTGATTGAAGTTAACATACTTGAAACTCTGAAGAATCACACTATACACTAAGGAAATTTAGCACATTTGTACATCTGAGTAGTTAATGACACCTGCATTCTCAGAAATATTTGGTAAAGCGGACTAGAGTTCAGTCTTGACGTGTTAAAATGTATCTTTACAAATGTATCTTTCATGGAAGTGAACTACACATCACTGCTTGCACTCACGTAAAAAATACATTTTTCACTCAAGCCCCTGACCCATGTTATTTTAGTTGCCAATGCTACTAACTTTTGAGGAATCATTCCAGCCATACTAACAGCATCAGCATGACCAGTGAGACTAAGCAACACCATTAACAATGGTTCTGGGTAAGAGTAAACTGAAACAAAGCATTTCAGCCATTGAAGTGCCTGTAAAGCAATATAAACAAGCAGTTTATAAGTTTAAGTGTCTGGCCTAATATGGCCAAACACAGAAGAATCTGAAAAACAAACTACTTCTACAAGTTTCTCTAAGAGTTATTTAGACTGTGGTATTTCAGTGCTGACATTAAGGTGTCATTTACCAGCTGTCTTCTGTGCACCACAACTGAGCCAGTGAATGCTGCTATGAAATTTTCAATTAACATACTCATGATCAGACATCACTCATCTAAAGGGTCTTCAGTGAAGGTTTCCTTTGACACATAGGAAGCCAGCACAGCAGAAGGACTGGTACTTACTGGCTTTAGATACTTTTGACTCAAAAGAACAGCCTTTGAGGGGAAAAAAAACAACCAAACACACAAACAAGAAACCCCACAAAGTAAGAGTTCTTCTGACCTAAGCAACATGAAGTTTCTTCGGTCTTCACTGGTGACGAAGTGACCAGCAATCCAAGGAAGAACGAACTGAACTCATTTCAAACTCGGAATAACAAGGAAAGTAGTCCTTTCTTCTCCATGGGAAGTCACCAAACAATTTCTGCCCCCTCCATTCATCTGGACAGCATGCCAATATCTGTTTTTCTGCTTATTTCAGTGGGCAGCACTGATTCATAAACTGTTCTGATCTCCCAAGTGAAATTTCAAACTGCTTGTCAGCAAAGCAGAAGAATAATTACCTTGGAAAAATGATGATGATGATCCAAAAAAGCACAGACCTGTATCAGGAGCGTAATTAGTCCCTGAACTATCTGGAAATGCTCCAATTAATTATACAGTATGTAAATAGAATTTATAATCACACCAAAGCTGTTTAAAAAAAGAAGTATTAGGAAGTTCTAATGCAGAGAATTTGCCTAGAAGGCTGCAAGTTGTTGAAAATACAGTTAGTGCTCTTGACATTGGCACCTCCTGCTTTTGTGGGTAATACTGGACACCAAGGTACAGCTTCCAAGCTGCTCTGAGACACAGAGAGTTGCCAGGGAAAAGGCTGAACACAACATGCAGACAGATAAATCCCTTTCAAAGACTTTTTGAAAATGAAAGAACACTTGCTGTTAAGAAAAAGGCTTGCACATGTTCAAGTCTCTCAGGGTAAGAGTCCTCTGAGCTAGTAAAATGTGCACATAATAGTTATAAACTAGCATGATCTTAAGTTATATTAACTGCAAAAAGAAAGCCATCTACCTAATTAGTTCAGTCATGGTCCAGAAAGTCGCAAATTAGAAGGAGTAGAATGACTTCATTTCTGGGTAGAATGACTTCATTTCCCACTTCTGGCTTGGTCATAATCCTTATCAAAAGCAAATGTTTCTACCTAACAATACATAAGCTTTTGGTAAATTCAATGCAGTAAAAGCATCAACCCATTTCTGAACTGTAGATAGCAAGAAATTCCTCTGATTTAAAGTGAATCCCAAAGGCACATCTTTGTCAAGCTAAAGCCACAGAAAAATTACCCATGTTAAAGATAAAGTACTGCACAAACTACTAAGAGAACAGTTAACAAGTATTGGAAAGGACAGCCAAGTAGCAGAAAGCCAGAAAAACTGCTACAAAGCAGTTGGTTTTACAAGATTCAAAATTCCATCAGAGATCCAAAATTCATGCAAAACATTGCCTTTTCACAACTGAGCCCAAAACTCTGGCTGCCAACTTGTTTTGTACTAACAACTGCATGCCACAGAGCTGGAATCTTTTTTTGTGTAATTTTGATGAAGTTAAACTCCAGGGTACCTCTTCAGAAAAGAAAAAGTTGTTAAGGAAAAACTAGAGTAAGCTTGCATTTTAGATAAAGTTTAGCTTAAAACAGCTCTCCAGTTTTATTTTAAGCTGCAAAAGTTTCAGACTGTACACTAGCATGTGAATATTCAATTGCAGACACTAAAATAGCAATATATTCTATTAGCTTTTCACTAATAGAAAACATTTCCTGTGCAGATAAGCTGGTTTTGCCTAGGTAAGATTCAGCAGCAGGGGAGGACAGTTAAAGGTGGGGAAGAATTTGTGTAATGAGATTAAAACAAAAGGCACACCTCAAGGGACAAGTGGGGCTTGGCAGATGGCTGAGGATTGCAGAGGTAGCTGGGAAGGGCATGTGATGACAGCTTTCAAAGATGGTCCCCCATCTGTGTTAACCTGCCTGCAAGGAAACAGTGGAACACCTGTGGTACGCAAAGGGAAAGCAGCCTGGTCTAAATGAAAAAGGGTGAAAAATATTTCAGTGAAGTGCCTAAAACAAGCACTTTTGTTGTACTGCAGAATTTGAGCATCAAGCTGTAACTTTCCCTAACTCAATGCTGACGTTACTGTCCAGATGAAAATTCTTCATTATTCAAAGTTTCAATGTTTAAAGCATCATCTGATTATTTTTTTTTATTCTGTAGTAAGTGGCAGTTACCATCTTTAGACGTATAAAATCAACTCACAGGCTAAATGAAAAGTATTCTCTGACATACGAGCCTCAAAGTGTTTTGATCAGCAGCACAAAGTCCAGCTGGAGGTCAGCAGCTAGTGTTATACCCTATATACTAGGGTCAATACTAGTTAACACCTCCACTAATGACCTGGATTATGGGAGACCCTCAGCAAGGTTGCAGATTATACAAAATTGGAAGGAGTGGCTGATACATAAGATGGTTGTGCTGCCATAAAGAGAGACCTCATCAGGCTGGAAAAATGGGCTGACAAGAATCCCATGAAGTCTGCAAAAGGGAAATGCTAAACTCCCCCCTTGGGAAGGAACAATCCCACACACCAGTACATACTGGGCACTGATCAGATGGAAAGCAGCATAAAATGACCAGGGATTCCTGGTGGACAAATGGAACATGAGCCAGCAACATGCCCTTGCATTAAGGAAGGCCAAGAGCATCCTAGGCTACATTAGGAAGAGTATCTCTAGCAGACCAAGGGAAGTGATCATCTCCCTTCTACTCAGCACTGGTGAGGCCACGCATGGAGTCTGGAATCAGGTCCGGGTCCCCAGTAACAGAAAGACATGGACATACAGGAGTGAGTTCAATACAGGTCCATGAAGATAAATAAGGAACTGAAGCATTTGTCATACAATAAAATTATGACAGAACTCAGACTACTTAATCTCAATAAGAGAAAGCCCAGAAAGGATCCTATTGATGGGTCTAACTAATGACAGGGTGGAAAGAAGATGAAGCCAGACTCTTCTCATTGGTGCCCAGTAAAAGGACAAGAAGTAAAAGGAATAAGCTGAAATACAGAAAACACAATTTAAGAAAACAACCTTTTTTACTGGAACAAGTTGCCCAGAGTCGTAGTGGAGTCTCCATCCTTGGAGACACTCAAACCCTGACAGGACAAAGCCTTGAGCAATCTACTGTAGCTGAACCTGTCTTGGACAGGAGGGTTGGACTAGGTGACTTCCAGAGGCCCCCTCCAACCTCAACTATTCTGTGATTCTGCAAAATGCTTGAACAATCTCAAAGCAGAAACTGACGCAAATACATCTTGCATCATGCCCAAAGTACCAAGGAAGTGCTGAATCAAACAAGACAAGGTTATTAAATTAAAAAATATCCTGGCCCTAGACTCTGAAGACTGTTACAGAAGGATGAAAACATTGTAAGAACTTGACCAAAACGAGGTATCAAAGAAACCAGCTCATTATTTTGTTATCACAGGCAACCTACAATCCACACGTGCACTAAAGCTCATGTGAGGCAGCTCTTTGAGTAACAGTTTTAATAATCAAGAATGAAGAATATTTACCTACAGATAGATGCACTGAGGTTGTAATAAAAACTGAGCATTTTTATTCCCCTTATACTAGAACAGATACATTAGCTAAAACACTTCAGGTTAGTTGAGTAACATACAGTCTCCCTGCATATTCACCTACCAGCACATTTAAGCACACATTTAATATTTTGGTAAGAACTATTGACACATGCCCAGAATTAATTTTCTGTTCTCCATCTTTAAAATGTGCTACAGAAAGTTACAAGTGTAGTCAGATCTGTTCTAATAATTCAAAATCAAGACAACTAAACGAGCTGAGACAGGAGGGTACTATTTCTTAAAAACTAGCTTACAGATGCACCACCTACATGAAGTTTCTACTTTAAGAACAGGAAGTTAAATAGCCTAAAGATCTGCAAATATCCCCCTGGTTAGGCACCAGGAGTCTCAAATACAACTTAAGGAGTCAAACACCTGATACCCTCCCTTCAACTGACTCCTAGGTGTCAATGTGCTGTGGAAGGGCTCTTATTTTCAGAGATGCATCTCAATCAGCAAACCCTTTCCCCCCCATTCTTCTCCCCACACTTCTGACACAGCAGATAAATATTTTTATGATTACATGAAGTTTAGCACATGCTATATGAAGCTTATCTTCAGAGGTTTTTTAGACTGACAGCACAGCGCAAATGACCTACACTTCCGATTTGATCACTTTCTCATGAAAGAGTTGCTCCATTCAGTTGGCTCATACCTGATTACTGGCGGCCATTATCAAGGTTCTCGTAGGCGTAGATTGGGGTTTACCACTTGGCATAGGCAATGCTGGTGGTAAACTGGCCATAAGCTGAGTCGGTGCTTGCAGACTGAACTGGTAAACATTAGGAGCTGTGCAAGGTGGTGTATCAGAATCCTTTTGGCAGAGAAAAAGGGGAAAAGAAAAGCAACTTTACAGAAAGTACAGTATATACAGGCTATGCATGTGAAAATGCACCCAAATATCAACTTGTGAATACTGTAAAATTTAATTATTTTTTTTCAATAGTAAAAAAAATAAAACACAAGCCATCACGTTTATTTTATATATTGAGCAAAAGCTTAATTGAACCTGCACCAAGGAGATAACGTCAATTGGTCTATCACAGGTCAGTTCCAGTCAGCACAACCTAAAGCCAAACTTGTATCTCTACTAAATTCGAATTAAAAGATGGGAACTACGGTTGGGGGGAAAAAAATGGAACAAGAACAGCGACACTGTAAGTGATACATGGGCTAGAATTTTAGGTGCCATGACAGAATCAGTCCTCTGAACTGCGTTCTGGGTTGTACTTATCTGTATAGCAAAGTTACTCACTGTAATTGTTATAGTCTTGTCCCATTCTACCCAACAGCAAAGTTACAGTTCCACCTACCAAGAAACAAGGAGACAGTCTGCCAGTCAGGACTAGTATATGTGCACCAGTCATCTGTTTCACTGACAGGAGTACTGCTCCCCTCGCTTTCCATCAGAAATCTGCTGCTTTTTTACCTCACCCTTAACTCCAAAGTAATCTGAACTCCCAAACAATGGGAAAAAAACTATTCTTCATCCCAAACAACTAGTGTTTTTTCCATTCCCATCTATTTGGCTGAAAGTATAGCAAGAGATGGGGATTGGCCAATTAGTAGTTTAGGAGTTACAAAATTAAAAGACAGTGTTGGCTCAGAGCATCAAGGATCTTTACTGTTAGAGTAATTAATGAAATATTCTATTGCTCTTTCTCTAAAGATGACTAAAGGCCTGGAAACAAAAACTCTTTACTTAAACCAAGCAAACTTTAAATAAACTTCCAGCACTACAACTTGCCCTCACGTGACCTTGCTTTCCAAATTGGATTCTTCAGTTAGGAAGAATCCTTAAAAAAACATTTTCAAGAACAGAAACAAGGACATATTTTAAAGCTTTTCTTGGGGAAAGGTGAGGGTCATTTGAGAGAGACTGACAGTTGTGAATACTGAGAAACATAAGCAATGAATGAAAGCAAAACTTGCATCCCGGCTGAAGTGAATACCACAGTAGAAACAGCCCTCAATAAAACTGTCAGCTATTATAACAATCACTCCTTTATTGGTCCATATGAAACTGTGTTTACTAAAAAATAAGTTCTAGACAGAAAGGAGCTGCTCTCTTACTAGTTCAACTAGTGGTAACAGTTACAGCATGCCTTTGTGAAGCAGTTTCAGATACTTGCATCGTGAATTCACCAGAGACAGACCATACTCCTAACAAGAACCTGTGCAGAAATTTAAGTCTTATTTATGAGATCAGATATTTACCGTTTAATAAGTATGTTCACAGTGGGCAACCACATGCTGCAGCAGTGATCAAAAAATTAAGCTTAGTTGTATGCACACACAAAGCCAACTGCCTGGATGACGTGGCATTTTTCTCCTTTGCCCAATCCTACATTAGCCAAGGGAACAGGTTAAGGTCTCTACAAAGATGAAGCTGATACATTCTTAACTAAGTCTCTTCTAAGTAGGTGGTAGAGTCAGGTACAGGGGCAAGAATTTGGATTTCTAAGCTGAAGTTTCTTTAGATGCTATTGGTCATGGTATTATAAAAAGCTTATAAAAAGAGGGAAAAATAAAGAGGGGACAGTCATGTTTGAACAGACAACTTCTGAGCACACTCACAAGTAACCATGAGCAGGCAGATGGGAGGGAAAAGGAGATCTTACTGTCTATCCAAACCAATGTGTTTATCTTCTGTGATACAACCTTCACAAATTCGACCAAAGAATACTTTTGGTCTCTCCACTCAAAGAATCTCCCCTTTTTCTTCTGCTTAGATACAGTTAGAACCCCAAAGATTCACATACCAAACCTAGACAGGATAATTCCCATTTATAAGACTTCTAAAGGGTTTTGTGCAACAAAAAGTTAACTCCAGTATGGAAGCAGCAGCAGACGGAAGAGAAAAAGGAGTCATATGGTTTAACTGAGACTTGCTAAATTTCAGCACGAGGAAGCTTGTGTTTCTTTATTTTCATTTTGTAATATGATTGTTCTTCTGTCTCAGTGTTATTTACTGATACAGGTCTCATAAGAGTAGACTGTATCCTTCTTCTGAGGCAATTCTGCATTGCTTACAGGACCACTGTACGGAGTCTATACACTGACTTCTCACCAGCACCAAACTCCTGTTGTGAAGGAGAGTATCACCTTTCTTCCTCAAACTGAAAGGTTAACCTCAGCGATCAGAAAGCTCAGGCTAATGTGAACAAAACTGATTTTCCACAAGCACTGCCTACACTGAGGGATTAAGTCTTACTCGGTCTTCTAGACAGCATTCTCAAGTGTAATGTGCAAACTTGAAGCATTACAGAAGCTCAGAAGACCTACAAGTAAGAAAATGCATACAGGTAAATACCCTGACACTTTAGGTCCCTGTCTGGAAGACAAAAGCTCTGACCCTTACTGGGATAAGGGCTACAAAGGTCACATTGTAAAAAGATAAATGTAAAATAAAGGGGTAAGGTCCCTCAATTGATTTCAGCAATAATTTAGAGATAAAGCTACAATGACTGCACCAAGAGTCAAGGTAAGTTCCTGATACCTTGAATACTACTACTATGAATGCCAGAGTCCCTCATCCTGCAAGGAAAATGTTTTCTAAAGAGATGCTTTTGGAAACAAAAAGAGACTGCCAGATGCAGTCTGGGAAGTTTCTATTTTAAAACATACTCATACTCTTTAAACCAGTTTCAACTTCCTGCATAAGAACTTAGTACCTAAACGGACAAATTCTACTATTCATAGCCTTGATTACTGAAGACTTTTTAATTTGTCTTAATGTTGGAAAGTATGGAAGAGACCTAGAAACTCAAGTATTACTGATGGACTCTCATCTAACTCCAAATTTTGCTTTAGAAATGGGATCCCCTGACTTTGTCCAGTCAGAAACAGTGAAATACTGCAGTCATATGAAAAATGAAGATCTGAAGCAATCTTACAATCCAAACTTCTGTTTCTAACATCAGAAGAGAACAAAAGATCCTTTACTGCTCTGCAAAATGCACCTCCCATTATAATAAGTCCCACAACTTCATCAGCAAGAGAATATTTACTTGCCAGAAGCTCCTTATTAACTACATCTGGCTGTAAGAGCTTATTTCAATTCCATTAATAACTCCAGGCTTAAGATACAAGGTAAACTGTACTGGTGCATTTATCCATCAAGACAATAGTTGAGTTTCCAATAATTTAATGAGTACTCAACTATACTCACAACTTCCTTTCCATGATTCTAAATGCATGAAAAACTGGCAACACCTTCTTTGCTTCATGATGTAGTGAGTTGAGAAGTTTCAGCTGACTGACAATAGCTATCATTTTAGAGCTTTCAGTTTCCAAGACAATATTTTTTTTAAAAAGCTGGAGTGGCCTAAGAAGATTAATTCATGATCCCAGTCCATTTAAGTTTTGGCCCAGTGGTAGAAGAGTTTAACTATCTTAGAAATCAGTATTCAGAAATCAAAACTTAAACGACAGAATGCAAGATTCCTGCTAACGTGACAGATTTGGGTTCTTACACTCCCCCTACCTGCCAAGAATTAACTACAGAGGTCTTGGCAATAAGGTTCTTACTGTTTCTATTCTCCAATCTTCTCCCGCTAATTGAACTTTTTACTTTTTCCTCTTTCCCACAACATTCAGGAGCTGGAAGCTGTGAGAAAACAATGACCTCTTCAGTAAAAATTGTGGTCGATCTCTGAAAGCAAAGAACTGAAAACAGTGAGAAAATTGGTGTTTATATTTAACATTTTAAACCATACAGACTTTTTTCCTGTGCTCCTTTCTTACAATTAAAGTTATTTAACAGGTAACTGCTGCCAGTCTTACTCCTTTTGCCTCTTTTCCCATTCTGTCCTTCTTCATTACACCTGCATTAGGATTTGGCATTATTATGAGCCAATTCACAGAGGCAAACCACAGAAACAGTAATCCACTGTTTACTATCTTCATCTTCTGAATCAGCTCACCACAGGATCAGCTGAACACCAGTACAGAAAAACAGGAGTAGCTAGTAAACAGAAACATCCCTAGCAATAACACCCAACTACTGGATCGGCTTAGTAAAACCGTACAGCCACACTCCTCAGAACATAAAGCAACACTGGAAAACTTCTGATATTTTGTAATTTGGGGCAATGTGCCAGAACTTCTAGGCATGCTCTTGCTTGAATGGTTTTAGCCTCAGCATACTTAACTCTGCTTGATAAAGCAACACGCTTCCAAGGTGATTTCGTGGATTACACCCCTCTATCTCCTTTCTTCCACATCAGCTTGTGCCATTTCCCTTTTTGGTAGGTGGAACCATAACTTAAACTATGGTGTAAATAAAATAGAATTGAGATGAACAACATTTCTACTTCTGTGGGAGGTCACGGGGTAGAGAATTTGCATCAATATGGTTGCAACATCTCTATGTGCCAGCCTATAAACAATACAAAACAGTCTTGAATAAGATGCAATTGGTTGATTTTTCTGCCTTTAGGTCAGCTGCATTACAAAAGGAAAATGTCTTGGTCATTGTGCTTGCAGGAGGGGAAAAGTGGAAGAAGATATATAGAATACACAAGCAAACTGAAAAATATGTATCCTCCAAAAGCACTAGTGTTTGTTTTACAGAAAGAAAACTAAAGTGTAATCTAATTAGTATCTACCAAGATTAAACACAAGCACAGTACACTCCTTTAACCTCATTATATCCTGCGTGCCTAGCTATAGGCTTATTCCATGTTTTATCAATACTCACTGCATTTCAGATAAGCTATCTTCAATAAAAAAAGGTCCCAGAAATGTGTCATTTCAAATTTCCTTTGTTATCTCTAATAGTTTCATTTCATAGGCTTTCAATTGGACTGTATTGTTAAGAGTACAGTAATATCTCAAGTTAGCTTTTTTTTTTAAGTTAAGCACTGAATTATAGGACTAGTTATGCAAGCTGAATACATACCATACTGGCATATAAATATTGAATTTTGGTTTCCTTTGATCCTAAAAAAGGCTTAGATATCTTTTTTTTTTTTTCAGGGGAGGGAAAGTTAAGATATAGCAAGAACATGACTAGCATTTGGCATCAGAAAGTAGTCCGAATTTGACTTTTACAAAATTTTCTGCTTCTCCTTACTTCACTGACATCACAACGGCAAAATCCACTTTTACTTGCTGACTTATACATTCCTTCTCTATGCTTTGCTGCTTAGAGTAACTTGTTATTAAATAAAATTACTTTATAATTGTGTTCAAAATTGTGCCTCCTGCAGCTTTGCAGAAATTTCTTCTTCAAGTGGATATAGATAAAAGACTGCTTACGCAACTGAGAAAGAAGAACTGAAGGAGAGCATAAGACAGTATAAAACAGGACATTGGTCAGAGACGAGGGTTAAAAAATCCAGAAACAAATGTGACACTATACGGTGAAAGAGAAAACTAGGCAAAAGCAGCACTGTAAAAATGTTCCCCTCTGGTCCACAGAAACTGTCAGTAATTTGCACAGCAAGAATAGGAGAAAAGAGTTTTAAAGGATATGGAGCTTCAACTCTTAAATGTCCCAAATCAAATGTCAATCAAATGCTTTTCCCTGGTAACATCAGGTTGTCTGTGTCTGCACGCTCAGGGTTGCCCACTGCTTTCTTTGGAGACAAGTTGATTGCAAGTCAGCACTTATATTTTTCTTTAAAGACTAAAGATTAAAAGGCATACTTTTTAGAGTGCCTGTCTCTACTTTTTCAGGAAGAGGAAAAGAGTAAGAAAGAATCTGCAGTCTTCTGCAAGAAGATGATCAACCGTCCATACACATAGTTGAACTGTTACTTTGGTTAGGACATGAGAATATTCAGCCATGTAGGAAGAAGGGAGAAAATCTGTGCAGTGCTTGCTCTCAGACTAAGAATTTTGTTGGGCCACCCTCTTCTGCACCCTCTCCTATACACACACTTTCAATTGGAACTCTACAAATTAATCACAGTCATTAAGACGGGTTTAACAGGTCCTACAAGAGCTGTTACAGTAACTATTCTGAAGCGTCCTACTTCAGAAGTATCTCTACTGCAGATAAGCACATGCCTTACACCTGCAAATTTTATTGCTTTAAAAGAAAGCAACATTTACCAAGACAAGATGAATCATGTCCTCTGCTGTGAATAGGCAAGTACAACAGTTCCTGCTATTAATCTGAAATTCACAGTCTTTGACTAATAGGAAGGAAGGGGAGATGGTGATAACTTCATTAAGTATGTTGAGTTCAAGCCCTAAGGCACGATTACTGCCAAGTCAGTAGCAGTTCCAAAGTCAGTGTGGATCTTGTATGCGTTCAGCAGAATGATGGCAATAATGAGTATTAGTCTTATCAGTCATATTTATATCTACTCTCACAATGTATGCATCTGATCAAAGTAATGAATACTTAATACCTGCAGACAGTTAAAAGACACGTTTTATTAAACACTTAAGGTACTCCTCGGCATATCCCCTACCTGATGGGGGAAGAACATTGGCAGATCAAGCATAGGTATTCTGATGAAAGGTTGTTAAAACCCTGAACAGCAATGGCTATGGCTAAAATGTCAAGAAGAGTCTGAAAGAACTTACCGTAAATGCTAAAAAGTTAAATAGAGGCAAGGGTTGTGTTCTTCCCCAAACTAGACTACACAGGTACCTGGTTCACTGAAAGTCCAACTACCTTGACATGACTGCATGGTCTAGACAACTCTTCACAAAATAATCTTGTCATACAAACCCAAAGAACATTATGATCAGAAACACTGAGATAAGATATATGAAATGTCTTAGATCCAAACTTCTAAGAGACAACTTTGAGCTTGTGTGCTGGACTGGATATGAGATTATATATCCATTAGGTAACAGAAAAGAGCTTTAAAGTTTTCCTATTGAGCCATTACTTTTGTTACTGATATGCAGGTTATCACTGTCACATAAAATGCTACGCTTTATTTGGCAAAACAGCCACAAAACTGCAGAGCATACTTAGCACCAGGAATTATACCAGACCAAAATGAGACTGCAAAAACATACCTAGGTTTATTTTTCACTTGGTAGGGACTGTTGATCAGGCAGCAGATATTCTCCAACACTACTCTAGGACTTCCTGAGCTAATAAAAAGCAGCTTTCCACAATGCCTAAGCAACAAGAAATCTAGGTCACCAGTTACAGAGTGCAGGTCCAGAATGAAAAAACATCCAGGAAAAAAAGGCATTTTCAAGAGGAATTTGGTCACTGCTTAGGTTCTCAGACTGACACCTGCAACTAGCCAGAACAAGTAGAGAGATGGGGGCAAGCATAGTTTCATCTGGTTTCAGATTCTCCTAACAATCACTTAACTCAGTAGGAAGGTTAAACTGCAATTTCCTTATTCCAGAGGCTTATTTTCTCTTGTGGAACAGTCTGAGTCTTGCTCCTAAAGAGTAAAAACTCACACACTTAGCACTGTCCTTTATAGCAAAGATATTTACAAAGCATCTTCCATTATTCATTTCAACACTTGTTGGATCACGTGGGAATGCGTAGTATTTTGCAACTTACCTGTTTGCACGAGTAAGTGAAGAATACATACTGCCTCTTTGTCAGGGCAGCAAATGGTATTTTAAATACCTGCACAGCAGAATACTTCAATTACTACACAGATCAGTTTGATCATTAACAGAATCCATAAAAAACATGTGCACAGCCGAGTACATTCTGATGATCAGATTCCTTGTATCCAGAGGTTTATTTCCATGTGTTCCTCAGTTTGCTCCTGATCACTAATATTTATATTCTTCACAGAGCTGAGGTAATAGGGCAGGAATTTTAATACTCAATAATGTGCAGCCAGTGAGAGTCAGAGCTCTGTATTGACATGTATAGTAAGACAAACCCATAAATTGAACTGGTATCTCACTAATAGTGATACCAGAAGACAGGTTACTCTTTTACACAGTCTTTGATTTGAAAATTACTGGTCCTTGAGACAGCTTTCTTTTATGACTAAGATTTTGAAGTTTCCTAGGACACTTACAAAAGACAGCACAACTAGAATTTCATCAGCCAGACAGCACTAGCATAAGGCATTTGTAAATTGCTTTTGCTGCCTTGGGACAATCCATAAAAGGATACTTTTGGCACAAATTATGACAGTCTCATTAGATCCAATTCTTATTTTTGTGCTGTGTAGAATGTGGCCCAGAAGTGTGTTGCCCTGCAAGCTAGTCATGGATCTGCAGAGATGAACACAATCATCCTCCTGAATTTGAGGCAGTGTACTGAGGATAAGTATATACATCTGAAATACATGGGGAAAGAGAACACTATCCTTGAAGGAGGCAGTTCTCTCCCTCCTCAGTGGTACACGAGTACTCATTTTCAAAAGGTTACCATCAGTATGCTCTCTGAAGGAAGGAAAGCAGTGGCAGGAATGCAAAGAACTCAGAGTAGTAACTTTAAGCTCTTTTATCCCTACACTTCCATTTTTCTGAGTATGTACCCAAGTTGAGAGGCTGACTTCTAAATGTTAGCTCTGATTTATGCAGTCTCCAGAAAAACCTGCTCCTTTTTATTGTTCTATTCTGACACCTGTTCTCCTGCTGCTGGAACAAATCTATAACCCTTGCTACCTCTGAAGTGCCTGTAACTCCAAGACACCAGGAGCCTTGTCTATTCAGCTGCTGAGCCATGTTTATGGAATGCAAGTCAAAAATCTGTAATGCTGCCGAACTTTAAGGAAGCAAATCTCTAAAAACCATACAGCACGCTATATTACAACCAACTAAACTTAACTACCTGTTACAACCAGCTATTAAACTACAGAGTTTAATAAAAACTCCAGGATCCTTATGAGCAATAGTGCACTGCTCTGATAATGCTTGTGTACTTAATATATCTTGCCAATATTGCTTTCAGGACATACTGACAAATACACGCAAGGCCTCCAGACTTATGGCCAGTGTACAGTGATGTGATGATGTCAAAATCCAGCTACCTCTGTGCTAGAGTGGACAGCTGGAATATTTGACCTTCAGTAGAAGCTGAAGTTCAGAGAGGGGCAATATGACCAAGTCAAGTCACAAGTTGCCAAGCCTATTTCTTCCTCAACTTACGTAAGGTGACTTCTATCATATTGGTAGGCAGATCTCAGAAAGGTCAAGGTGCCGCTGATCGCTATTATCAGTGAAACTTTAGCAGTAAATTGGAAAGTAAATACACTATCAAGTCCCTCTAATTTGACAGCTAGGATCTTGTAGTTAACACACTTCAGTTGATATTCTGCAGTCATGCAAAATACATCTCCAGAAACAGTGTCTTGATGCAGATCTTGAGCTTAAGGTCAACAGGAGCATCACAGGAATGAATATTTTGCTAATAAAACTAGAATTCTTGGGAAGAGACCAGCAAACTGTCAATCTAGGATCCCCCTGTCTTCTGCATTTTCTTCATAACCTGTATCTTGCTTTCAGTTTCCAGTATCAGAAAAGTTCAAAAGATCTAACTTTAAATGAATACGGAATCTTTCCTGAAGAACAATCATTCTACAAGATCAGAGCTACCACTAACTCTACAGTGATGAGATGCACCATATTCATGTTCCCTCGTTCTGAAGCTGGTATCAAAGTTCATACCTATTTGCAGTGCAGCATTAGTTTTGGCACAAATACCAGTTGTCACACATGCTACATGTTCCTTTGCTAGAACCTGGGCACAGTATTATGCCAGACCATGCCACGACAGCCTCTTTGACTCTGGCAGAATAGCCTTCTCCTCCTGAACCAGCTGCAGCTCAGGACTGCTTAACCAGAACTTGATCACCCTCACATGTTCAAGTGTGAGTAGGATGAACTCATCAGTTATTTGTCAGAAACCTTCCATTCCATTGCAAATTAAGATATGCTGGCAAGTCTTAAACTATGGTCTGTTACAAGCACACAGGCAATAGGGCATTTTGTTAAAAATGGCAGCATTCCCACTTACTGTGTGGATGCCAAAACTGATTGCAGGTCGTTCTTGTTGAGAGCTTCCTTTTTACTTTTCATTTATTTCTCTAGCATCAAGCAAGGAAGTTTCATCTTCAACATCAGGCAAAAAGGGACTAAGGGGAGGTCATAACCACTCATCACCCATTACTTTGAGAGTGCATAATATTAAGCAAATATTTGCTTTTCCTCATAAAACATTACAGCAGTATCTTTCTCACTGACATACTCAAACCAGGAGCGTGGCTAGTAGTATCACTGGAAAGCATCATGCTGTTCTTTTTCCATTAGCCAGATGGTGCAACTAAAGCATTTACCATATTTACTTGAGATGCAGTGAAAAAAACAATTCAACACAGAAAATTCAGTAAAGAAATTACAGAGAGTAACCAGAACATATAATGCACGCATCTGTCCCTCAAAAGTTATTAAATTTTTATTGAATACAATTCCCAACTTTTAATTCCATATCTGACTAGTTTTTGAAAGCATTCAAGAAACAGGTACTTGGACCTCTCTCGGCATCATCCAGTTATTCACTATTGTAGTTAACTGGATACTACATCTTGTTCCACTTCATTCCTCTAACCAGCGCGGAACGCTACAGTAGATTTATAACAAGCACCTCATGCCATGCAATGCAATTTTGTGCTTCATAATCTGCACTGCCCAATTCCATGTTGATTTAACGCCATATCAAAACAAAGCCACCTTACACAATCTTAAGAGTCTGAGAACATACCTAAAAAGACTATAGTCTTTAGCTTCCAGGAAGTTACAAAGCCCAGCAATTACTTTCTATTTGCAGTTTCAAACAAGGAAGCTGACAGCAAGACTTTGCACATGAGAGCCTCATTACCATTAAAATGTGAGCTGACTGCTGGGCTGAAAATCGTAAATAATATTATTCACCTTGACAGCACAATGTGATGTTCATGTTCAATTTGGGGTGTGGGGAAAAAGGACCAGAATTTGACAATGGCAGATTTTGCTTGATGGGAAGATTCATGAAGACGTATTTATATTCTTCTACTTTGGGTTCTATATTTTATTACATCTAACTACTATCACAAAGAGTACTGAAGATTCAGGATAGAATTAAGACCCATTTAACTTAATGAAAAAAAATATTTAATTTCAGTAATTTTTCTGAGCAGAGGAGGTTATTAATTTGCTATAGCAGCTTCAGGATACTATCACATTAGCTGCTGCTGTATCAGTTGAGGCTATGAAGAGTATCATAAACTCTGCTTCTTATTACTTTAACCCATTAAAAGAAAAAGCTTACAATGTCACTGCCGGAGAGTGATGATACAGATGAAGCAGAAGAGCCAGAGGATAACTGCTGTGTACTAGTCAATGACAAAGTCAAACGCTGGTTGTAAGATGGTTCAGAGTCTCTGTTCTGTTGTTGTTCTCCATTACACGGAGCTATCTGGTCTCTTATTTTCAACCTATTATCTGTTAACAGAAAACATAAGTATCATTTAAGAACACAGAATACAAACACATGGGCCTTGAAGTCTAGGAAGAGCTGCAGTTTAACAAGTTAATTGAAGAATACACTCAGGAAAAAAAAAACTAGTCTTAAGTTAGAAAGTTACAAACTCCTTTTATTTTTTCCTGCATATCTGAAGGTGATTTATTTCAAGGCACCAGTATTTTGATTTTTTTTTTCTTGAATTTGATCTAAGTTGGTTTCAAGGATTTCTGCTATACCTACCAAGTTCAGGTGATAAATTAATTTTGCTCCCCCACTTCTTTTTAATCCAGGCCCTGTAGTCAATCACTTCTTGTGTCACTTTGATGATTCTACCTAATGTGCTAAAAAAAAAAAATAAATATTCAATTAAGTATTAAACAAAGACTGTTGATTACATACTTGCAAGCATTTCAACAACCAAATTATGCTGAAAGTCAGTTCAAGATATCCCCACCCAAAGAATCCTTTTCAACATTCATTTCCTTAGCACACCATTTAATTCACTAAAGCATCATAATTTTTAAACTAGTATCTTCTATCATACTAATATGCAAACACTGGCTTATATGTAAGATTTTTAATCTACATTTCTAAATGGAGTGCATCTTAATTATCAAGAATGTACATGCAGATGTCAACATATTTAATAAAAGCAATTTACAGTTTCTTACATTTCTCCATACAGAAGATATTTTTGCCCCAGAATCTGGATTAGAAGAGTTATGGGATGCACTGAAGACATTAATATCATCAGGCCCCCTAGCTGACCTTCACAATGAAGACAGAGACCTTCACTAGTCCTTCCTTACAGATCTACAATACAACTTAAAAGTGTAAGATTCCCACAACTATAAAGGAAGTACCATGGATCATGAGGTAGTGGAAACAAGAAACAGACTGGCTCCAAAACCAAAGTTAGAATTTAAGAAAATACATAATAGTAGCTGCTTCAGAGAAAAAGCCTACCTGGTCCTGCTGAACAGTGACCAGCTATCAGCAAGTACAAGTAATATTCTTCCAATATACCTTACCAAAATTCAGCTATTTGCATTTCTTCTTGAGCAGGAGTTGTGTCCTTGTTTGAAAGCTAAACTTCTAAGCTTTCCTTTTATCAGGGACTAGTGGCTGAAACACTATGAACTCCGCACTCAAGATACATGAAGGATAGATTATTGTATAAAAATAGGCTGTGAAAAGTTACCATCTTGGAGAAGATAATGTTATTTTAGTTTTGAGAAATCTTCAATGGTTACAATAAAGATTATTTTGTATTCCACAGCATACATTGCACCTGTACTGGAATTTTCTTTTGGATTAGGTGTATAATGGGAGGGGAGGACATGCATAGCCTAAATGCATTTAAACGACCTTTATTAGGTCATTTTGTTAGTAACATTTTTAATAGGAGCAATAATTCTCCTACTGGCTTAGGTATTACTATATCATGCAAGACCAAATACCACGTTCCATGTTTAGTCTTCCAACTTTAAAAACATGTCAGTGTGTTAGTACTGAAAAAGGCAGTCCAGCGATTTAAGCAAACACTGAACCAAATAATATCATCTAAGTTACAAGACCAATAGCTGCAGAAGAGCCTCACGCACAGAATGAATGTCATCCACCATTCTATTTATGTAATGCAGATAAAATGATGCATGTCAGAAAATAAACTATTGAATTTTACATGCAGAATTAAAGGCATGATTGCCACCACTCAGCAACTAAAGGCATAACTAAGGTTATAATAGGTAATTCTTTGGAATCCACAGCTCAATAGCTAAGTAGAGCACATTAAGAAAGGAACAAATAAAACAGAGGATAGTGCTTTGTCAATGTACACTCCCATGACATAACAGCATTTAAACACTCTATGCAGTTGTGTTTTCTCAGTCTCAAAAAAAGTTAAACCAGAGGAGACAGAATAAAGAAAGGGATGACCAATACTTCAGAGAATGAACTGTGACCCTGAAGTTGCAGATCAATGCAATGTCAGTATGGGACTCAAACATACACATGCTGGACCTCTTCACCACCAGGACAGCGACAGAAATCTTGCAGCTAAAAAGTTTCACCTGAGAATACCTTCAGAAAGAGTTGAGTTTTCACTCCAGGATGACCTATACATTTCACAACTACTACCAGCTGTGGTCTTAGAACCAGAAAATGAGCATGGACTGAATAACACAAGCTCTTATGGATGAGTTTTGTCAAGTCTTGGAGTACTTTCCTCAGAAGCAAATCAATAGTCATGTCTTCATACCCAGAAGGAAAATGGTAGGTATAAGATAATATGAAATGGTAATAATGTAAGATGGCATTTTTATCAGCCTGGATGATAGATAGACCAGAAATGCCTGCTATAGAAGAGATGTAAAGGATGAAACTCCTCCTACACCAACAATTATGGCAGAGTTGCGCATACAGAACATAGGAACCTCTTCTCTCACTAGCTTCTTTCACAGAAAACAGAGGTTAAAGCCCCAAACTCCCATTTTTGCTAGAAAGGTAGGAAAGAAAAAAAAAAAAAGAAATTCACTAATTTATCAGGTCAGGAGTCAAAAGGCAGATCCATGCTACATTGCTCATACACCAAAATAAAAATCATTCATTATGAGACATCAGAAACTGAAAGGTGATTAAGGCTATACTGCTATACACTTAATACAGTAGCAAAAAGAGAGAAAGCAAGTATGATCAAACTAGACACTGCTCTCGAACACCATTTCCCATGTATGGGACTCAAGCACATCCACGGCGTCAGAGAAGAATTTTTTTAAAATAAACATGTATAAAATGTGCTTACATCTGTTTTCAACACCGAAAACGCTTAGGAACAAAAAACCTATTAAGTTCACGCTTTTGGGCTTCTTTTTTTGGCTGAAGCCAGAATTTCTCCAGATATGAGACACTCCCACAATTCTTCAAAGATGCTTGTTTGCAAGACGTAGAAAAAAGAGTTAACTGCTTAATAAATTTAGACAGCTGTCCTATGAAAGATGCCCCTCTATGGTTTTTCTTTTAATATTATCATACAGTAAAACCAGGAATAAGCTACTTACATACCTAGTCTACTTTATGATAAGACTTTAGAAGCTCCTCTTTTTGCACACTGCAAGCCCTCAGTTCACAGGGACACTTTCCAGCTGTCATTACAGCACTAGTATGGTGCAAATAAATCTTAGAATGACTCTTAAAATGCTCAGAATGATGACAAGATTCAGTAAACTCAAATATCTAAAGCTTCAGCCAAGCTTACATGAACAAATGAGTACCAGAGTAGGAAAAAATACAGTCTGTGAAAGTACAGACAAAATAACTGTTCAGTAGGCCTTAAAATATCCTGCTGGTATTAAAAGGGCAATACAATCTAAAAGCAGACTAAGGAGCACTTAAGAAGGATCTGCTTGAGCATGAGGATTTAAAAAAAAAAAAGAATCTAAAACCTTTATCCAGAGAAATATTCTGTTGCAGGAAAAGCTGATATTGCTGATATATCTTAAAAGACAGCATGCATTCTAGTGACAGCCACCAACCATTCAAGATGTGAAGCAAAGGAAGGACCGTTTCAGACAGCACATTTCTTTCTATGTCACCAGATTTGGCAGGCAAATTTAACACTCCCTTTGACAGCTCCCAAAGCTCCCAGGATTATCTTGACCAACCAGGGGCAACCCAAACCTAACATATGCACCTGTCAGCAGCTAGATCAATTGAACTATATATTAGGAAGAAACCAAACAGCTTTCAAGCACAGATATGGAAAAATCACTTAATATATGGCCCAGACAATTGTTTTTGTAGCATATCACCTGTAAATGATAACTCCAGCAGCAAAACCCTGCCAAGGCTTCCTCAAACTCTGAACTCCAGCCTGTTGACATGACAGTCCCTTTCCCTCATCCACCTGCCCCACATGTCTGGCACCACAAAAGAGGAACCTGTTACCAATCTGCAACTCTAGGAACTGAAGATTTCAGAAGTCTTAGCTATACTGGAAAGGCATATCACAGTAGAACTAGTTTTCCATTCCTCATTTCATATGACCTTGTCTGCCTCCCAAATGTGGCTACACTGCTGTTCAGAGATGCAGTCTGAGTACATATTTGTACCTGAACCATGCGACAGGCCAACATGTAAGCCAACATGCTGACCTACAGACATACATATTAAACTTAAGGATAACATTAAGAATGCATCTTTGTCACATCCAGATCAGCACAACTGATTGCTGTCAAATGGTACAATACTACTCTCTCCATCCTAAACATGAACTCCTGCTGCTTCTCTTGCTTCTGATCTGCTCATCCCACAGCCACAAGCTGCATCAATTTCTTGACATGATCTAAGTGTTGATGTATTTGTTCAGTCAGACCAGAGAGTTTCTCTGACCTTCTGACCACAGGATTGCTAGATCTGATCCAAGGCAAGAGTCATGGACATACACATTGAGAAGGAAGAAAAAGGGCAGCTGACAGCCCACAGATAGATAGTATAAAGTGAAATTGCACCTTAATATAGAGAACATGGACAGGGTACTAATGAACAGTCCACTACTTCAAACAACATGAATCAATGAGCAAGAGCTTGTTGTCAAATATCTGCTAAGGTTTCCTGTGGTTTAATCAAGAAACAGATTAAAACTACGAAAATGGTCACTAACTTGAAACTTTGTGTCCAAAGAAAAGCAAAGAAGCTGATGAACAGTCCAGAGTACAGGTCCTAGGAGAAAGTGTCTGAGAGAGCTGGGATTGTTTAGTCTGGAGAAAAGGAGGCTAAGGAGATACCTTATGGCTCTCTACAACTACCTGGAAAGAGGTTGCAGAGAGGTGGGAGTCAGTCTCTTCTGCCAGGTAACAAGCAATAGGAAATAGCCTCAAGTTGCACAAGGGGAGGTTTAGATTGGATATTAGGAAAAATTTCTTCACCAAAAAGGTTGTCAAGCATTGGAACAGGTTGCCCAGGCAAGTGGTTTAGACACCTCCATCCCTGAAGGTATTTAAAAGAGGTATAGATGTAGCGCTGAGGGACATGGTTTAGTGGTGGACTTGGAAGTACTAGATTAATAACTGGATTCAATGATCTTAAAGATCTTTTCCAACCTAAATGATTCTATGAAAATATCACTTCTTAAAGACTTCTCTAGTTATCTCACTTAAGACGACACACACTTCTCCAGAGAAAGGCTATGGCCAAACACCATATTAAAGCTGTTCAAAGCACATATTGACACTGAGTCTTAAGCAGGAGCTACCCTGTTCATAACTTTACAGGTAGTCTCATATCCCCGTGACCCCAAATGGTTAGAAATCAATCAAGATTTTCAATCACCTTGGTTGAATTCTCAACATCAAACTTGATCTTGCATACAAGTTGCACAGATTCAAAATGGATCCTCATTTTCCTACTAGGAAAAACCTTCCTCCTTCCAAGATGATGGGAATCCGTTTGCTCTAACAAATCTACTGAACTGTCTATCAACTTCTCCTGAGCCATTCTTGAAAGAGGATGGGTGAGATAGACTGAGGACAAAACAGTGTTAAGGTAATTTCTCTGGCTGTAAGAATTACCTTCAGGATTCAGCTGATAACTGTTTCCATTCAGACAGAAGTCAGCTTTCAACTCCCACTACACTCCAAGTGTCATATTTGGAAGCTTGAATGAAGATGGCACTAAAAGTGCTTTGAACCTACCCCTTATAATTCTGTGCAACTTGTTACTGAAGAACACGGAGAAGAAAAAAGCCTATGCTGAAGGACCAAAATCTGACTCCCTTTCACTCTGGGAGTATCAGAAGCAGCAGCTAGCTAGAAAGCCTTAAATTGACTTGGACTTATGCTCCTTTGAGTGGGACTCAAGCCCTGAAAAAGAGCAGTAACAATGATCACCCAGAAAGATTTGAAATCTACTGAGATTGTCATCTACAAAAATAGGACTTTGTACACAGAAATTCTCCCTGGAATGAGCTGATGCAAATTCAAAACAGTTCTGCTTAGAGGAACATTAGCCCCAATTATGACAAAACTAAATAAACTCAGGTCAACCTGGCGAATTCAGCCTCCTGCAAATTCCTACCCTTTCAAGTGCTCTTCTTTTATTCTCTGTTAATCCATCTAGTAGGAAGTCCTATAGATAGTCACTGCTCTTAAAGTGAGCCCACCATTTACAGTTTAACCTACCACTAACAAGCCTAGAAAAGGGGAAAAATTGGATCAAGACAAAGGGCTTCTGGATGGCTAAAGCTTCAGGTCAGGCCACTGAACAGTCTTTATACAGAGCCTGGACCACCCTGCCTAACAGGTGGAAGAAGCATCTGAAATACACCTGGAACACCAAGAATTCAGCTAAAATCTGACACTGAACATGGACTGGTGTCGAGATTCTGCAACAAACTTGTTACCAAACAACTCATCATCCACCTACAGGGCCTTTGGCATTGACAAGACAGGTGCGGGGGAACTACTTGCATACAGGGCTTTGTTGAATGCTGTTCCTCTTGCAACACCAGTCTCTCTGACAGAACGGCAAGCCACTGGCATGACAAGTTCTGAGACTCAGACAACACTGGCACAGAGAGCCCAGAACCATCAGAAAGACAGGTCAGATGTATGACACTTGAACACTGCTGCTTGCACTTCTCCCCAGGTTTGAAGTTGCAACAAAATCCAAACATTTTTCCCAAATACACTAAGAAATGTACATGTCAAGTGCACACACTGATGACATCTGAGGCTTCCATTAAATGCATTTACAGATATACCTTTTAATGTCTGTAATAAATACCTTATTAGAGAATTATTATATCCTTTGGAGAACCATAGAGAAGTTAATGAAGGCCAGGACCCAAGACACAAGCAAAATTTCAGGAATCCCTGAGTGTTCTATCTATACTTATGTAAGAATGAAGTTTTATTCAGCAACAAGAATTGTCAGCCAGTACACATTTAACAGATACACCTTTAACTTATGTTGAAACAGCAGTCTCATGTCAGTGTGTAACACTGTATCACTCTTCCTGTATCGCCATCACAGGCAGTCTCAACCTTTATGAATTTAAAACCACAGAAAACCTAGAAATTCATGGGCACTGTTAAAATACTGTCAGTTTTAAATCCACAAGTGAAAGATTGCATCCACTTTGTGGTATAGGAGAACTATCTCACCTTGCAGTGACATTAATGCTAGAAGTTAACACCTTGACTAGAGTTTGGAATTGTATCTAGATGGGTTGTAAGACTTGTTACGGCCATCCCTCCCTGCCAATAGCTGGGGAAGTCAAGACCATTGGGATTCTAGAAAAGTCTCAGGGAACATAAATCCTCTGATCTAGCCCCAATTTGTACTGAGGGTTAGCATAAAAGATGCTAGAGAAGATACATGAATAGAAATACAACATGGCTGACAAGACTTCATTTTCTTTCTCCTCCCCCTTTCAAAAAAAAGAAAACTTGCAAAAGTGAGAGCTGAAAAAATACTAGCTGTAAAGTGCTTCTATGAAAGACAATAAGAACTGCATTAAAATGGCACATTTAGAAGTAAGCTACTTTTAAAGACAGTTCTGACATTACGGCCAAACTGAACTGATTCTTTTAATAGCTTAATTACATATCAAGCCTTTTAAATCAGCTTACGGAAGCAATGTATGAAAGAACTAGGGACATTTCTAGCCTTGTCTAGTTTTGTGTCTTAATAAGCAATTTGATCACACGTTTCTTTCTACCATCGTACAGTCATACATCACACCAAACATTAAACCAGCAGACCTCCCTTGGAAATATTTTACGCAGAATGTTTGAGAAAAGACCAATTATCTTCTGGCTCCCTCCCACACTAAGAGAATCTCACATTGGACTCATCCTGAGTTTTGTCATGCTGTCTTCATTTCAATGCTACACACTGAGGTATTGCACTCTCAACAGCGCTGGGCAGCCTAAATTTCTGGGCAAATTTCAATACAGCCACAGTTAAACAATAAATAACAATATTCCTTTTATTGATTTAGACCAAAACATTCCTAATTGATTACACAGACAAATGGATATTCAAAAAGTGGACTAATTACCTCTCAGAATCTCTATTTGGATATGATCTTGCAAGTGGTGATACTGCATGGCTAAGAACAATGTAGGCATAATCAAAAACTTGTTTCACTTGCATGGCACCGTAAGAACTTCTGCCAACGTCGTTTCCTGAAATAATGTGACAGTCATCAAATCATATTTTTTGAATATCAGTAACCAGATAATTATTCATACTTAAAGCTCAGAAGCCTTAACAATACAGCTTAACTCTGTTAGAACTGATTAGCCCATCCTACTCATATCAGGAACAACCAAGTGCACCTATCTCAATAAAAGCAGCTAACCTTAGGAATGACACAATATTATGCATTCAATTCACCACTTTTAAAAAACCAATGTACCAGTGCCTGAAAGAAACAGAACAGAGGTAAGCTTAAAGCTCTTATAGCTGTCTCTTGAGAGGAAACCGACCAAGCTTAAAGCATCACGTCTCACTTACCAGTAGAGTTTCTGCAGGCCAAATTCAGCTTAAAATTCCACTTGTGCAACCACATTATCTTCATAGGGCCAGGTATACTTACATCAATCCCTACTTAACCTTATCAAAATTACAGATTAATAAACCAGCTCATACATATTATTTATCTCCACAGGATAAATCACTTTGTCAAAATCTGTCATAGAGGATTCCAAACTCTTGTACAGCATTGTTTTTTGATCAACTTAGTGGTACTTCTTGGCTGCCCCTCTTTAAACATGAGTGACACTTATAGCAGAACTCCTTCCAAATCCAGCGTGTGGAACCGCAGAAGTTAAAATATTAATGTTTCTGTATATCAATGACAACATACATCTCCCATTTGACACCTAGGAAGGTCTTGCTAGTACTAACACGAAGAAACATTTGGGATTTTTTTTTGTAGATATGTTTGGCACCAGACACCAAAGGTTCATTGTCATCACTCAATTTATAAAACACAAGGAAAAGTTCCTTCAAATTGCATGTTTAAAATACAGACTAGATTTTGAGTGGGTAGAAAGCTGCTTACAGTAAAAGGTTCCCTCCTTCAGAATGATGCTTGAAATGCTGTGAAAACACTGGAAAGGGATGATCCATCAAACATGCTTATGTTAAGCTTGAAAATCAGATCAGGGGCCATGAAAAGGTTTTAATGAAAAATCTGCTTTGAAAATTGACAAGTATAGGATCAAATCTATCCTCTGGAGGACGGAATCCAACAAGGCTGAATTTTACTTTAGAGGAACCCTTCACTCACTGGAATATTTAGTCCAGCAAGTCACTGTAGACAAACATGCTGAGGTTTGCGATCCAGGGAAAAAAAGAAAACAGCCTTGGCTTTACCACTTGACAACACATTTTAGTCCTCCAAGATTCTCCAATCATAATGCTCTTTACCAGGAAAGCATAATCAATGAAAACAGACTGGCAACATAAGAGCATTTTGGGAACACAGAATTTCTTCAGTAATTTATATGGTCAAATAAAAGCTGATCAAGAAATACTTCAAGTTTACTGAAGTAACTGCGTATCTTGTTCTGAATGCAGCATTGCAGTATCCAGAAGCTACTACGCTCAAAATTACAAAAGCCTAAATGGCATATTTGCAATTGGACTCTATCCTGAGGTAGAAGCAGAGGCCAATGTGGGCCTAGAACAGAGAATGTAGGAAGAAACATATTGTAATCAAGTTCAGAGCTGCACTACAAAGTAGCAGAGAACTTCATGAAGGACTTAGTCCAAAGACAGCTAAATAAAGACCAAGATACTTTAGTGGTCAAGAAATCAGATCATGAAAATGTTAATTCTACTAGAAAAAAAAATTAATTCAGTACAGGACACGTTGTGTCCTGCAACAATACCACCTTCCACATAATGATATGCTAAACATAATTGCAAATGAAAATTAAATTGAGAAGCAATACAGAAATGGAATACATACAAGTGGCTAAACACAATTGAAGCTACCACTAAATTACAGTTCATCTATGGTGGGACTTGATGATCTTTAGTTTTTTTCCAACCTAAATGATTCTATAATTCTATAAATTCACGTAACAGGAATTAAGAATAAACAATCAAATTGTATTAGTTTAATCTAATCTGGTGCTAAAACAGCTACATTTGCCATGCATCTTGCATGGCGTTTCACTAAAATGAAGACACTGCTGCTACAAAGTGTTGGTCATTTTTTTTGTAAGATGTTGCCACCTCCACTGTTGTGCCAGCAAAAGAAATCATAAGCCTTCCCTAATCCACTTACGGCAAACTCAGGCAGTTTAGTTTAAACCACCAACGAAGTTGTGTATGAGTCTTGATTGAAGCAGATTTGAGAACAGAGGCAGGATAGCTCATGCCATAGCATGTCTAGGTTCCTGGATTGCCTCATTCTGCACCTGTAATTAGTTCATAAAAATGTCTGAATAAACAGTCTTATTCAACTATAGACTCTGCAGAGCTTTTGACTTGCACTGCAGCTGAAAAGCAGGTATGGAAGCCAAAGCTACTATGCAAGCTATTGTGAACTGTACGAGTCAAGTCTATATAGAAGTGGCCCTACTCAATCCAGAAAGCGACATATAAAAGAAGCCAGAAGATCACATATTTGCACTTGCTGTCCTGAATAAATTTTCTTCTGAGAGATCGCTGTCACTAGTAGATCATGTCTTACATACCTGAACATCCTTCTTTTGTCACAATCTATGGACTGATCAGTTAAAGCATGAAACCTAAATGCTCTCTCTTTAAGAAAATCATACAGACTTCAATCCTCAGATGTACATTAATAGATAACAATGGTGTGTGATTTCATGTATAATTCAATTCTCATTCTTTCTTACAAAGCCTTCACCCCTAAAGGAGCCCTTCTAAGATTTCCATCATTCTCTATCAGTATTACCACTCCATCAGGTGGCCTTCCATTACCTAAAGCAGTTTTAAGAATGTGGCCTGGAAAGGTAAAGGTAAGACCATGAGCTAGGACTGAAGCAGATCCATTTATGTTAAACTATTATCTAGTAAGTATCTTTTTGCAACATTCAGTATTAAAGGAGTTTTTTCAGATGCTATCTTCAACATATTTGTGTATTTTTACAAATGCATATATTTTATATACACACACATTTGCAGGTTCTAATGACAAACTTCAGATACTGAAAAACTGCAATGAATAACTTTGGGCAGCCACTAAGGCTAGAATAGATAATCCCAATAGTTGTTGCCAATCTCACATCTAATTTGTGATTTGTGACATGTCAAGATGCAGAAGCAAGCAACATGAAGCATAATTAGTCCTGCACGTTAAAGAATCTCTTTTCAGAGAAAACACACTAAATTTAACGTTTAGAACTTTTGTTAGTTCCCATAGCAATTCCTTGCAACCAGAGACATGTCTTCCAAGACAGGATACTGTCAGACCAACTCCACACAAACCTCTTCTAGGATGGTATCATGTATCCCTGCTCCAACATGTTCCTATGAACAGACTTCTGAGTGTCTGGCTTAGCAGTTCTCCTAAATGAATATTTTAACTTTTTACGCATCAAAGAAAGGAAAACTGCTTTGAGAAACTGAAATGGTGGCAGCTACAAGATGTTTATAGAAATCTCCCTTCTTTGGATGATGCTAAGGGAAAGATTTTCATCTTATTACTCTGTCCTAGGACACTAGCTCAAGACGAAGAACCTTAGTCTATGTATGCAGAGCAAGTATAAGCTACCACTTTAAAAATGCATCACCAGCTAGATTAGTCTGACATCTCAAATCTAGATTTTAACCCACTTCCCAGTTCAAGTGTAGACTCCTGACATCTCTGTTGGAATCTTGGCTCTCAAATCACAAATTATAATCCTCTAGTGCCCAATAATAGGTCTTTGAGAATCTCAGAGGAAACCCAGCAAGACAACAGGTTGTTGTTGATGCCTGTTACTTCCAAATCTATGAACTAACAGAAGGTACTGAGCAGGTAAAACTGATGTATCCTATCTTTCTGATAGCCAGACATCACCATTTCATACTGAAGAAAAAACAGTTCCTCCAATTTAAGGGAACTAATCCCATTGAATTTAATCCTGTCTTCTAGAAGACTATCTAAAGCTATTCTTATGAGTTGTACCTTTCAACATCCTAAGGCTGACATAGTGCAGAGACTCATAGGCTTACTTGGATACCTTACCTTACGCTACTTGGATAATATTAAAAAAATTGAAAGGATTTTTTTCATCCCTGTATTTTTTTGTCTGATATCTGGATTAAGAAGTCATCTTTTGAAGTCTTCTTCCAAGGCTTAATGAGAACTTTAGAAAAAGCTGTGATCGGGCTAAAAAAGGATTGCAAAAAAAAAATCAAAAATTTGTGCATATATTGCATAAACTGGTTTGAGGGAAAAAAACTCTAGAGCAGCTTATGCTAATTTAAGTCAAAAAACATACGCACCCACTCTTTACCAAAATACTTGTTCCCATCTCCTCCATACTGACCCTCATGGACTTAGACACCGAGTGGATCTGACCACAAACTAATCAAGCAGAGAGGACTTATCAACTGGACAAGGACCTGAACCCTTAAAAAGCTTTTTGTACTGGGACACAAGCAGTAATGCAACTAAACTAATTAACAGACTTCTAGACGTTATCTACATACACTTGACAGGTTATTTTAGATACTGTAGGAATATCTGATTGAGTCTAGATCTAAGGAGACTGTATTTGTGAGATCCAATTCAAAAAGCCATCCTATACGTTCTACATAATTTTCCGCCTAGTTCAGTCAGGCAAGTTCAGAAGCTCTGTGGTTGCTGTGAGAAAATATTCCGATGGGACATAGTGGTCAGATAACTTCAAATTATTGTCAGCTTTCACTTCACGTGCTAAAATACTTTCTCTCCTGTAACAGTTACATTATCTCAGCCCATAGAATCTCATCTAAAATGTAGTTCTTATCAACTCTTTGAGAGCATATAACTAGATATCTTCCTTCTAAATTATAGTTCTTTGCTTCTGCAAGATTTTGCAATTTTTTTTTTCTTCTCTGAAAAGTCATGTTAGAGAAGAAAAAAAAATTCAAAGAGTGACCATCAGCAGTGATTAAAACATTGTGCAGCATACACAATTTCTTCTTTTTCAGTCCTCAACAAATAGGAAGGAACAGAACTGGAGCACAGTAGAGGTTATTGACTCTAAAGAAATGTGGCTCATGCTGCTACCCAAATGGGTCATTACGCAAGTAAGTACACATCTACTGAAGTAAATCTCAACACCACTATGAAAGCTCTGCAAAATCACAACTATGTCTGGCCAAGCACAAGTCATGACGGACACAAACTCAGAGCTCCAAATGTATCAGAGATGTGGTCAGACAAATGAGTATCTTAGCTTGCAATATCTTCTAGAGAACGATGAACATTCAGCATACTAAGTGTTTAGAAAGGTGCCAGACTTCAGCTCCTGATCCATGGTATTTGCTTTAGAAGTGCTCTACATAAGCAGTCTACCCACAAGACGTGACTGGAGTTTGAGTGCCAATTACGTTCTAGAAATATTAATGATTATGTTCAAATTAACTGAAAATTGACTTAGTTAAGAAGCTGCTTTGGAATTTCAGCTACTTGTGACAGTCTAAATAGAATCCAAACTGAGTACTATAAAGCTGGAAGATTTTTCCAGAGCTCAGCCAAAATTAATCTTGATTACTTTGAAGGTTACTGAATCAAAACCAAATCTTAAAGAAAAAGAAGTATTTCAGTTAGTTACTTTCAAAAGTACATGTAACTAGAATGGCATTCTCCAAAGGTCCCTGTGCAGCACAGAAGCCCGTTATGCAAACCAGACTCTTCACACCGACACCATAATACAGCTGCTCCCTTGCTACACATTCATGGATATACACCCATGTTTCTGTGCAGTCTCTAGTGCACCGCCTTACAGGACAGGTACCTCATCTGGTGCATTTCCTTCCCATATGGTATAATTGATCTGAAGTATAGCACCACAGAATGTGGTGAGAAAAAGACACACCTTCTATTCTTATTCTCTCATAATGAAAAATGGAGAGCTGCTCCTACTAACAAAGTCCCTTCCACAATCTCCTGGACCTCTTTCTTTCGCTGCCCCCTCAGCACTGGTATAGAATCTCAACAGTCAACAGTCTCAGGAGTCAACAGTCCTAAATCTCCAATGCAGTCTATATCCATGCTGTTTGTGTGCAATTCAATTTACTCAGGCTAGGAATCTTGGGACACTTCGGGTCCCTTTTCCCTTAGCACATCTCCACAACTGTACCTTGACACCAAAGTCTCTTCTCAGTGTATCTTCCCAACTCATTGAATGGACTTTAGGGACTAAGATAAGCTGTGAGAGCACAAGTAGAGCAGAGCTCTGGAATATTGCAAGAAGCGTACGATCTTACCAGGCAGGAGAGGATCTTCAATACATAGCATGGATGGTCTGTATCCATTAGTCATGACTTTCATGATTTCTTCTTTGGCAATATAGGCACCTCCATTTTTTATTCTAATACCAGTCTTCAAGTAGTTAAAATTCCTTCCATAGAGTTCAAAAAATTCTATCAGAAGCATTCCAAGGTTTTCATCAGCTCTTCTGGCATCAATTCTTGGATGCAGCTGTGACACAGAACAGTTGTTAATTATTAAAAATTATTTCTTTTCAGACCATAACAAAGTGGAACAAAAAGCTTTCGTTTAAACAGCTGAGTATAATCTCTTTACACAAGTCTGAATTGAGTCATTAATTCTTCATGTACTTAAACCACTTTCACACAACCAAGAGGGGGCAGCACTTCAGCAGTATCTGGAAGCCAAATTCTTTCTTCCCTCCTCTTCCAGCTATTTGAAGATTAGTAAATTCTTTTTACTAAACCAAAGGCAATAAAGAAGTACTGCATACTACATTACAGCTTAGTAATGGAGTAATACCTGATTTTTCACAGAAAACCCATCGGTCTTAATCTTTTCAGAAGTTGAAGGGAATCTATTTACCCCAATTGGAATACAGTTCTTCTATCAATACCCCCATATATATATCTATAGCAATATTTCAATTAATCATTGACAGCAGCAGGATATGTAGGTTTTTTCCACCGTCACAGCTGCTGAGAGGTGCCTAACATTGTACCTCATCATACTCATACAAAGCTTACTGTCATAAAAACATATTGGAAGAAGTTATAACTCATTAACTATTTCATTAAGTTACCTACAATATCTGCCAGTTTTACGTATGTCAAAACCTAATCAACATATAATTAAAAAGCAACTTGACTGCTTGCTTTTGTAACTTTAATTAGCTGTTCACAAAGCTCCTGCTACTGTTTCAGTTCATACAGTGAACAGAAGTTCCTAGAGCTTTGAGAGGTAGTCTGAAGGAGCTGCCAATGATCAAACACCTACAGCCATAACCATAAAGCTGTGCATTGCTAGTGGACTAAAGAAACAGCACCATAACAGAGCATAAGTACAGAAACCAAAATACTTTAAAGAACACAGAAACAAATAAGGAACAGACTTACCTGCAGGAAACTAATTGCCATTAAAATTAGGCTGTAAGAGCTAATTCCACCAGTAAAAACTTCATTCAAATCCCTCTGAAGGAGGAACTGTTTTAATACTAAAATCAAGTAAGGCAGCAAAGAATATTTCTGCAAAGCAAAGTAAGTCTTATCAATGACAACGTCAACATTCCAAAACAAAGAAACACAATCTAAATACAAGAAGATTCATCTTCTAATACAAAAGTGTTGTTCCGCGTGCCATAAAGTGTTTCCACAGGAAGAACAGAAACATGTTTTTATTCTAGAAACAGATTAACAGATTTCAACTCTTATTTGATCAAGCAGTTTACACATCAGATTTATTTCTCCCCCCTAAACAGGAAGATTTTCATATCATTTTTGAATGCCAGTGTCTCTCAAAGCTTTCCATTCAAACAGTACTTTTACTGCAAAGCATAGAAGTAAACGATTTTAAGTATGTACCTACAGAAGAATTGTTTTTACACATCGTTTAGCAAGATAGCATTCATAATCAAGCATCACTTAAATTCAAGGTAAGCAATACTTGAACATACTTGCTTTAAAAACAGTTTAGTACTGCAGATGTAGACATGACTGTAGAAGTCCTTTCAGTGTACAGGTTTCACTGAATTTCACTGAATTTTTTTAGAGTTGGAAGGGACCATAGAGATCATCTAGTCCAACTCCCCTGCTGAAGCAGGATTACCTAGAGCTTGTCAGAGCATGTTACTCAGGACTGCATCCAGGCGGGTCTTGAAAATCTCCAGAGAAGGGGACTCCACAACCTCCCTGGGCAGCCTGTTCCAGGGCTCTGTCACCCTCACCGTGAAGAAGTTTTTTCTCATATTTGAGTGGAACCTCTTATGTGTAGATCTATCCACACAAACCCCTAGTACTCACAGGCAACACTGAATAGATATCAATAGAAAATAAATTTGTTTAATCAATGAAAACAGTCTTCAGCAATAAATCTTCAAAACTCTTAAGCCATACCAAAAAAGGTTAGCTAAGCATCTAGCATATCCTTGGTAAGTGGTATAGTATTCATTATATGGTTGATACCTTCATGTATTCCTTAATAAATCGAGCTGCCTTCACACCAGTTTCTACGTTAAAACTGATGTCAACTTTCACTTCTGTCTCCTGGTCAGTAAGTTTTATTATTGGTACCTGTAAATATTAAAACAAGGTTTTAAGAACATCCAGAAATGCAACACTCATCCTATTTTCCAGCTTACTGACTTAAGACACACAGATACTATCAGTCCAAATGAATGCAACTATCAAGGCAAGAAAACATGTTTTTGAGACTTGACTGACAAGCAAACGCTTTTTAGTGAGGTGACTAAAAACACAGACATGTATGATCACATTAATATATGGTCACCCACGTACTCTCCCACAGCTATTAGATATCTGCCTTCATAGCTGCAATATCCGTGTTTTGTAAGATAACTAAATTTACTTAATTTAATGACTCATTGCTGTTAATAGGAGATGTTTTACTCTCATAACTTGTGGAAACTGCACTCCTCTGACCCAGCACTGCACCATTCACTTGCTAAACTGACAGAAGACTAGCCTAGCAGAAAAAATAAAGCTCTGTCTGTTGGTTTCTCAAGCTGAACTGGTTCACTGCAGAGTCAAATGAAAGCCAGAATAGATCAAAGCAAAGCAGGAGTAGCAGTCTTTCCTTTTGTGGAAGCAATAATCTATTACAGAACTACTGAATATGTAGTTTAGTCTCACACAACCACCTTGAAGGCAGTATCCTACAAAATGGTCTTAAAATCATAACTTAAAACTTCAGCTGATGACATTTATTTTAAATTGAACTTCTTGTATTTTTAATCTGAAATAGAATACAAAAAAGAGCAGCATTTTATACCAACAGCAGAAGAAATAAAATAAGAAAGGCTAGTAAAATCAATAAGCCTAGCACCATTTTACATCACTAACTGATTCTGAAAATCCCACTCATTCTCACATAAGCCAAAGATTACCAGAGTTACTGTTATGTACTGCTACTCCAACAGAAGCCATCAGAATCTTCCGGACCTAAAAAAGTCACCCTTTTTCAGAGAGCAGAAAAAGCAACAGCTTGCTAATAAAAGTTTGGAATACTCTGCTCCTGGAGAAACCACCACTTGCTCAGTAACATAAAAGTCTCATAATTTTAAGTTTTTTAGCATATTCAATGTGATCCATTAGGCTGACAAGACAGATTCAAGAGATACTACACATCAGCTTCACAAATGAAATAAAACTCTTAAGTAGCATATTTTGGAAGGGAAAAAAACAACTGTCAGGTTTGGAACACTTCATTATGTCATCAGAAACAAGACAACCTGAAAAAGTGGGGTTTCAGGCTAGATAGCTCTAGTTACTGGCCTCTGGCTAAACAAAGTCTTCTCAAAGGTCAGTGGAAAAACATTATACAATTAGTTCACTTATTTTACTAGATATTTTGCAAATACTGACTTTCAGATCTTTATTGATAATGAAAGCATCAAGTACGGCCTTACAGCATATAAAGTACACAGAATTACTGATGTCCATGTGAAAAAAGGTGTGCTACTGCTAAGCACATACCATTCTACTAAAATACTGCACAGATCAAAACATTGGGCTTAAGACAACATCATTTGCTTGATGAATTGAAAACACTATTTATCACTAACATCTTAAGGAGTCTGAAAGCTTTTCAGTTCAGTATTCCAAAGACTATTACTTACCGTAGCTTTATCAAGTACTTTAATGGAATATGGCTCAGCCACATTGTGTTTTCTTAGTGCTTGCTCCAGTAGCTGTAAAGGGGGCCGTTCCCATTTCCCAAAAACAACTAGATCAATATCACTAGACAAAAAAAAAACCACAGCATGAGATCCATTAAGACTAAAGCATAATACTTCACCAAAAAAAGGTAAAATTGGCACTCTACATATTTTAAGTCCTCCAGGGTGACCATTCTGCAACTTTTAATCTAGGTTCCCAATAAGCTTCCTTTGGCAATGTTAAGTAAGAGATGGTCTAGTGCACTTTAGGACCCAAAGTAGTACTCTAGCCTCTTGCTTCCAGTTCTCTGAGCTTCTCTCCGTTTTACCTCTCCTGCTCCCTCCCCTCTGACTTCCACTGCCCAATTCCATCCCTCATCAACCCATGTTGACAGGCATGTTAATAGTCCAAACAATTTTTATCAGTGATTGTTATTCATCGAAATTAAATTTCCAGTGCTATCCTACTGAAAATTTAATTGATATAAAGACAACATAGTCTTTAAGACACAGCTACACATCTGTCTATTGAATCATTAAGCAACAAAAAACACTGAATTAAATAAGACATTTTTCTCTCAAAAAAATGCGAAAACATAGCTGTGATAACACCTCTGACTTCACACAGTAACTCTGTGATGTGACACACTCTCAGTAATTCAACTTATTTAATAAAATCTTTACACAGAAAATACTAAACATTCAATTTCACTGTGTCTTGAAAATAAAGAGCCAAAGACTAATCCCAGCCACAAGGAAGAAAATGGAATTCACCAAAGGGTCAGTAAGTACCTACAGCAGTACAGTGATACATCAAATATCAAATACTTACCCCAAACCTCTAAGTTCAAAAGCTATTCCCTTTGTCACATGGGACATTAGGCAAGAATTTTACTGGAAGTTTGATAGGTTTACACGTTACAGTCTAAATTCCCCTTTAAAATTTACCATTACTCTAAAAGAAGACAAGCTTTTATATAAAAATGAATTATTACTTACCTAGTTGGAAGATAAAGCCCTGTACTAAAGCTGCCAAATATCTGGACCTGAAAGAAACCCAGATCAATTAAATATCTTGTAATTATGAATGCTCACTTCATTTCACTTTCACAAGACTTAAGATTTTTCTTGACCTGTTAAGGATATAGCCCAGTAAAGACGTTACTGAACTTACTTTGCTACATACTCTGTTAAGTCTCTACAAATACACTTTGTCTTACAGATGCAACTTTAGACGAAATTGTATTTTTTTTAAACATGAAATGACTAGGAATCCTGCTAGCAGTAGAGCATAAACTTTTGAAACAAGTCCTTTACACTGTTAATTTCCAGGTTGACAGAAATGTAAGCTATTATAAATTTCATTCCTTCCTGCTCCCTTCTTTCCTCATAGGACAGCTTTACTGAAATTGGAAGAGTTTAAGGGAAATATTTTTCCAAACTTTTTTTTGCTTAAAAGCCAGCAAGCACATCTATAACATATCATTCAGAGAAACATGAATTTTACTGGAAGGGTGAATATGAAAATGTGGTAGGTGTTTATGCGTAGAAAATAACGTATGTTGAAGAGACAGAGACATTCACAGTCCAAATCAAATACTTTTAACATGCTTCCAATCTAAAGAACTGAGACATTCTACACCCTCTGCTACAGCAGAGCAAAATTTACAAGTTCTCCTCGCTGAAGTGACCTATGCAAAGGCTGGGCAACACTGAGCCATTTCAGTGTTTATACCTGTTCTCACAAGCTAGAAAAATGTTATTACCAAGGAGAATTGCAGGTGAGGATGGCATAGATGACCTTTACAGCATCTTCAGCTCAGTTCTGTGGCCACAGCCCTCGCTGTTATGGAAGGCTATGACATCACGTTATTCTGAAATGTTTTTCTGCTTGTTAATGACAATGCTACTATCTGGTAATCAGAAAGGTGATGCTAGATATACAGTTTACATTAATTCCTTCTGAATAATTTCGGTTTGCAGGAAATATATTCTTTGGGTAATAAAGGGTTTGAAAATACAACAACTTTGGTTGCAAGACAACTCAGGAAGTCCAATTTTCCCACTAAAGCAGGGCTGAACTAATTCCCTGAATGTCAAACTTGTGAAGAGTCCAAAAGAATTCCGGGCTTTTTAACTGTTCTTCTGTATAATACTTGCATTTACAAATATCAACACAGTCAAGAGTCCTGGCAGAAACGGATACATAGGTAGTCAGCCAAACTTTAATAAAGTTTATTTATAAACTTTAATGAAGTTATGCAGAGACAATCAATTTCATGAACTTTTACTTTAAGAAATGCACTTCCTTAAGTGAACAGTTCTTCAAATACCCAGTTCTCAAAATGAAGATAATTATCAGTAGCCTTCATTAATCTGAAATTTAGGTTTTAAATTTCCTTCACTTTTTAAAATAAATTGCCAAGTTACTGCAAGATTTGTAATATTAAATCAAATGCATTAAGATTGAAGTCTTATTTGTTCATTTCTAAAACATAGAAAGACAACAGCAAGGTTAAGCATACCAAGTTTGACAATTTACTAGAGAAGCAAATCAACATTTGAGTTACACTCACATCAGCTGTAGGCCAAAGATCTTTGATGACCGTTTCTATCCTTTTCACCACTTCTCTTCTCATAGCTGCTTCTTCAGGACGAGGGGACATGAAGTCATAGAAGTCAATTATTTCTTCATGCAGTCTGAAGGAGAAAGTAGCATCCGTTATAATGATTAACTATTAAAATAAATTTCAACCAAAACAGGCCGTAGTTTTTATTTAATATCATCATTTAACCAAAACCAGCAGTACTTTCAAGACAGCTGAATGCCACAACAGTAAGGCTTTCAGATGAGAAACTGGAGGGTTTGGGGCAGATATATTCATCCTTGATTTTCATGGTAGCACCTCTCAATCTCAACAATACCTCATCAGCGCTCAACATGTTACCAGAATGCTAAAGACATCAAAAGACACAGGATGCAAAAACTAGTATTTACTAACCTTCCTACTGGCTCAACAGTGAACGCCAATTTCTGATTCCCAAAGATTATTTTCCTTAACAAACAATGTACAGGCTTAAAAACTATCCAAATATCCAAATATCCAAATGATCCAAATATGAAGCAGCACAAAAACAATTACAATCTTCAAGTAGGCTTATTCTTCCAGGGTTTTCATTTCTGTATATGTGGAAGTTTACACAGGCTTGGAAACAGACCACTAGCATTAATGAGTTTTTGTAGAAGGTGATACAAGGAATATTTGAGTATGCCTTGATGTGAAAATGTCCACTTTGACAAACTTTGATCACTCAAGGCCTTTATTAGCCATTCATTCGTATAGGAAGTGACCTTCCAACTAAACTACTTCAGATGAGAAGGTGTTAAATATATTCTCAAGTGTAAAGTACATTAATACCAGTGCTACACAAGGAGTTCTGACACTGGATCTTTATACACCTATTAAGTCCTTTTGTTTCCCATCTCCCAATACTATGGAACACTCACTGCCAAGTTTGAAAGATCAATTTGAGTTTTAAGGTGAATGTTGTGTTTGCATTCAATGGAAGAGCATCAAGCCATGCCAAGCAAAAAAAAAAAAAAAAAACCACAAACATCACAATTTCTGAAACAGAAGAGTAATTAACTACTCCTGTGATATTTTACAAAAACATTTTTGATGTAGACATATTTCTAAGATTTTTAATTCAAGAAACATATCAATCAACATCATAGTGAAATCCAAATACTGTCCTAAAAAAAAAAATCCAGCTCAATCACAGAATCTTCATGGTTGGAAAAGACCAGTTAACATACTTGGGCTTTCAAAAGAAAAAATTTATACATCTCTAGTAGAACACATAGTTCTTCCCCTGAGATTTTTACAACTCATTTAACTAGACAATTCCCACTCTAACAGATAGCCTCCAACTGACCATATGCCAAATTTTTAAGTGTCAGGATTCTGTTCCATAGGCAAAGAAAATTTTAGCAGCAAAGCACTAAGATAATTCTAAAAAGTATACATATTTCCAATTACTGTTTGCCTTTTCTCTTAAACTGGGCCTGGATACACAATTGAACATTTAACTACATAGTTGGCTTATCAACTAAACTTCAATTTGTTGACGAATCTACTCGATTTCAAAATTTCAAAGCAAGACAGAAGGTACAAATTAACATTATTTTGTTTCTAGAAAGCATGCTTTTCCCCCCCCCTTCTCCAAGAGGACAAGACCAATGAAGAAAATACTTGAATACACCTAACAGCAGTGGAGCCAAACTAAAGACTTCCCATTGTCCTGCTTATAAAAAAAAAAAATAATCAGCAGTAGACAGATACTGTGTGAAAGAAAAAAATAACAAAGCAGTTACCCAATTCCCTTGCAGCAATCCTTCCAAGCTTCCAGTAATTTCATTTAGCATACTTTTGGGGTGTATCCCAATCATAAGGTGTTTTAGCTCAAAGGACTTTTCTTCCACTGATTTTTCCAGGTCTTTTTAGTCCATTTATGCTTTTGTCATTCATAGCATTCTATGAGAATTTAAGTATGCATCAGAATAAAGTAGTGCTTTCTTTTAAAATGCTGCCTGTTAATGATTTTATCTGATGCTATTTCTTGGGGGAAAAAGGTTATTACTGGCAGTTCATTTCCAAACACTGCACTTCTCAGGCTCTTAATTCATAGCCACTTGTCTCTATCCACCAGCTCTTTTTCAAGCTAGCAATCCTCATCTTTTTTTCTCTTTCATTACACAGGAGCAGGTCCAAAGTTTGATCACAACTACCCTCCTTCAACTTCTTTTCAGTTGCGCCATGTTTTCTGACAGGTGGCCAGAAATGCAGTCAATACATAATTACACCATTCATCCATGACACACACCTGTTTTCATTTTATTGTCCATGTCTTTGCAAAGATTGCTGCTAACTGCTATTTGAGGATATCTGAGCATACAGCTGCTCTTTAAAAGAAACCATTATAAAGGAGCTTCAAGGTGTATTCTGAACAATAACCACCAATATAAAGCCCAACCAATATGTATATTCAGCCTGAATTATTTTTCTTCAGATTCTTGATTCCATATTTACTAAAATTTAGTTTTATCAGCAATTTTATAACCTAATGAACAATGAACTCCCACTGTGACTGTCTGCAGTCAGCTCTAGCTTTCTATTATCCTTTCTATCCTTTTCTCATTCATTTCTTCCCTATGAATAAACATATTCATATATTTACAAACATATTGAGCAACAGAGTCTTAAGTAATTCCACTACTAACCTTCCCTTATTATAAAGCAAATAGTTTATTTCTTCCTTTGGTTACTTCTAAGCAGTTAACCCATAAGCCCAGCAAACCTGTGACTGTTTAATTTTGAAGACTTTGTAAAAACTGATCTCAGAAACATTCTTCTGAAAAAATACAACAGTTTTGTGTTATCAGACTGACTACATGAATAAGGAAATGAGACCTGTGAGACACAACTACCTTTATCAAAGCATGCACTAACCCCTTTCTTTATGTTTAGTCATGTAAAAATTCTGTTTTGTTATGGTATCAATCCCATACAACTGCTCCAGGAGATCCAGACATTCCTGAAAAAACCCCATGTTTATAGTAGCCATCCCATATTAGGGAAGCAGTGGAATAAAAGGGGTCTCAGTTCCCCTGAGCACTGCAGCCTCTACCATACACAGCGTAGTCTTTCAAAAGCAGCCACTAGTGTGTCAGCAAGGTCAGAAAAACACCAAGCACACAAACACCCTCTCACTTCAATGCCCCACTGAGCTTCTGTTCAGATGATTAACACTGTTACAATTCTTAATCGTATCATGAAAGACTCAAAAGAATACCATCCATCGCTAGTCTACACTTCCCTAACCTAGTTTTTTAGGAAGCTAGCTTCATATTTTCTACCTTGCACTGACAAGGCAGCACTTCATTTAATGCTTCAGTTTGCATGGGACAGCAGCACAAGAGCTAGATAATCAAAACTCATTTAAAAGTTCAAACCATACGCCATGGTTTCATGGTTAAGTTCCTCCAGAATTCTTCAGCATATACCACCAGACATGGCTGTACAATAGTATCGTTCTACTGATGGATTTAAACACTCCTTACTGAAATCTAAAATGACAGTTGCCTGGAGTCAAAGCAAGTTCTGGTGAGAAGTCTCTTAGAGCCTTCTCTGACAAAAAGCAATGCAACTAGTTCACTTTGTTTTTACTACACAGTCTGACTTCTGGGTGCCTTTTGACATCTCTCTCTACAAGTCCTAGTGACTGGTAAGTTTCTTGCTTTTGATGTGCAAGGTTTTCAGGTTTTAATTCACTTAAGCAAACCAGTTCTCAGACTCTGTCTTAACAAACTTCTGTTGTGTTTGCGCTTTCCAGTTTTCCTTAAACAGCTTCTACTTCTCAGAGAACACCATCTTCCTAGTCTACGTCCTTCTGGATAAGAGCCAATGCTATCTTCACAGTCAGCATATGACAACACAAATATCTCAATACAGCATTTTCAAGTACTTTACCTTTTTGGCTTCCAAGTGAAGAAGCTTCTCAAGACAGAGATGCTTTTTTAAAATTTAATATTACTTTAGTTTACACTTTTCCAAACATCTTTGCTCAGGCAAGGCTACTGCAACTGTCACAAAAAAAAAGCAGCTCTGATATCTGTAAAACAAGTCCCTGTATGCTGCTTGGGACTAATCTCAGAGTCACTTCTCTACTAACCAAGGGAATAACTTGTTGTCTGAAAACCAGATCACAACACGATATTCACCCAGCCAATACAGGCACCGTTTTCAGTTAAGTATTTTGCCCAGATAGCCTCTATGATCTTCAGAAGCACTTGTTACCTCTTACGTCAAGACTGTGACAGTATCTTAATCATTAGGAATAGAATCTCAATTTGTAGCACATGATGTACATAGAGATATAAGCAATATCTTAATTCCAGTTTGGTTTTGGTTTTGGGGGGGTTTTTTTGGTTGGTTTGTTTTTGGTTGTTTTTTTTTTTTTTAAGAGAACTTTCTTCAACATATAGCACAAGACAATTTTCTCAATCTCCTGGCTTCTCAAAGAATTCTGGCTCCAGCAGCATCCCAGCACCTATCTTCTATCATATTTTAAGATGCCTATACTACTACTTACCTAGCAAAAACAGGCATTTTACTTTACTTTTTCACAAGGCAGTTTTACTCTATTCACAGAAACACTGGGAACAAAACTTGTTGGTGAGATATAACTGTACTCTCAATGCAAGGTGGAAAAGCTCAGAATGCAGGGATGCAGAAGAGAGGCAAGCTGCACTACTCAGCTTGCTGATTTTAACAGCCTGGAGGAACCTACCATTCACTAATGCTATTACTGCGAACCACACTAAACAGCTGCTGCTTACAGGCTGGACTATGCAACAGAACTGACACCTTTTGTTTACCAAAAATTATCCCTTTTACTCTTTTAGGAAAGGCAGACATACTTCTAGTCTTCAGGTTCAAATAATATTCAGGAGACAGTCTCAGACTTCTCTGTTTTTCCTTGAAGGCAGGTTTCTAAGAAAGGAGATCATTTACTTTACTCGTCATTTACTCTATCTACAGCTATTATTAGATATAACATTGACTTGTTACCTCAAGGGCTAACTTCAATGTAACAAAATGAAATTCTCAAATGGCATCAACAAACTAGAAGGTGAATGAAAAGCTATAGAGACTTTGTTCCCCCAAGTAAGCATCCTGTTTCTTTACAACACCATGTCTACATTATTAAACACAGTAATTTATTCTAAAGGAGCAGATAGGAACAGGACTGCATCATTTACGTAGAACTGATTCTTTTTAAAATACACTCATTCTAGTAAGTAAAGAGTATTTTTCTAACTGAGAAGCCTACCACATCAGCCAAGAATCTTTATTAAAAGGAAAGAACAGATGCCACAGTTTAAGCATGTGGGTGAAACACGAGGGGAGAGAAGGAAGGTAAAGGAAGGGGAAGGCATAGGCAGCATTTCAACAGAAAGTTTGTTGAAATAAAGGTTACAAATAATAGGATACATACTTGCAGAGAAATGTGAACTCTGAAACACGACTGACAACTTTCCTTCCTCAAGATTAAATGGGGAAAGGCCCAGCAGCCACTGTGTGTATTTCAGAAATCTACTGAACTGTATCTTCACGTACAACTACTACAAAACACAATTGTATTACTGTGGAACTGCAGGCAAAATCTTACACTACAACAACTAGATGCATTCAATAGTTGAAAACAGTGTTTCAGTTTAAAACTTAGGAACACAGTCTAGTGAAATATGGGAGAATATATAGGTATGATTAAAAGTAATAGAATTTTTCCAATATGATCTAAGATTAAGACACCTGCAAATGTAGAAAAAATAGAACTATGACTGAGAGGGAGATGAACTTACAATTCTTCCTTTCCCATCCCACTCACAACACCTATCAGGTACCTTCACTTTTGTATACCCGTCCTCCTCACTACCAGTAGCACTCAGGTAATAGTACTCTATGTCCTATGCAATGTTCTAGGCTTACAGATGAGAGAAAATTATGAAAACATAGTGCTGTGTTCACAAACTGTACCGCTGCACCAAATCAGTTTCATATTACTATGCAATTCAGACAGCAATTATCTTTGTCACTGTAGCAGTATGGAAGGAAGCAGACTCAAAGGCTGGCAGAATAAAAAAAAAAAAAAAATCTCAACTATATAGATGAATCAGAGCTGTGAAATGTTTTACAAGTAGGTACCCTAAATAGTAAACTCAAATAAGAATCAAGCTTACTTTACAATTAGCTACTAAGGAGAGAATGGAAGACAAGTAGTATTTTTTTCCTCATCCACGGAATAAAGAGGGTAGTTTATAAAGTATATTGTATCTGTTCCACAAGAGATCGTATTGTTCGTATCTCCTCTCTAAGCCTTCTCTTTGACCCACACTCTTGCAAGTCAGAGCCAGTCCTAATTTTAGCTTGAGTTTCTTGCCAATTAAATTTTACCTCAGCAGCACTTGAGAGTTCACACACTCAAGAAACCAGGCTTCATGGATTGATTTACACTGCAAATTTCCAAATTTCAGTAACAGAATTTACTTGCATTTTGTAAGAGAAAAAGAATCCGAAACCAATCTATTTTTGCAAAGTATGTCAGTTCAACCAATTACCTTATAAATGCCTGGATATACTTTGAAAAAGCTGCATAATACAAATCTAGAAAAGAAACTGAAATAAATCTCCGAGTTAATACATGGCAAAATAGATCCGCTATGCAAGCTTCTGAACAGCTGTACATCACTTGTGAAGTCCAGCAGGACTTCACCACATCCCCAAGAAAACATCACATAATTATTTTGTTGCATCAGTGAAGGAGCATACCATACCTTAAACCTTGGAAGTGAACCAACAAGCTTGTTATGCCAGTAAATAAAACCGCTAAACACTGAAATTCTTGTCTTAATACTATTCTTTTCCAAATGCCCCAGTAATTAAAATCACAGGCAAGTTAGAAAGGTTGCAACAGCAGAAACACATTAATGATGAAAGACTAATTGTGCCCATGTAGATCAGGTATGCCCTACAGCAGGTTAGCCACTGAAACATTTAAGTGCAGAAGCAACTCTTGACAATCTCAAGCAGCAGAGTCTAATTCAAAAAGCATCCAACAAAGCACCACTAGCAGCAAACCCTGTACTTTCAACATCAGTATCTCTGCAAGCAACAAAAACTAGAAAAGCATTTTCTAGATTTAAGTACTGATGCAGTCCACCATAGAAAAGAGGAAGCTTCCTAACTTAAGAATCTCAACCAAAAGAATAAGATGTTTCAGAGACTATTAAAGACACCATAGTGGTGTTTAGCAAAAGCTTGCATCACTAATCAGATTTCAGGGAAAAAGAGAGTTACTACCTTGTCACAGGATTCCATCAGAAGATGTCTTCAGAAACCCTTAAGTCATGTACAAAGCAGTAAAAGAGGATTGGAAGATTAAGGATATCTAAAAGGATTATGAGGATCAATTTAACGAGATGCAAACCTGTGCTTGAGAAAGGATAAAGTAGCTCAGGAGTCCAAAAATCTGCTTCTGTTAAGCGAATTAAGTGATCGGAACAGAGAAAGTTAAGTGAGCACAATGCATAACAAGTAGAGAAGCGAGTATTTTTCTTTTTTTTAATCCCTCAGAGGTTTCCCTGGTCCCTAGCACTACAGGGAGAACTTGTCCCAAACTGACTTTTTAGTAGGAAATATTTCACAGCAAAATCTTTTCCTGGTTATTTGGTGTGCACCAAAAGCAGCACTCACTCGATACTGCATTTGTGTCAGAAGGAAAATAAGCAGCAATCTTTCTTTTTTTAATTTAAAAGCATTAGTTTTGACATTCATAATAGTCAAACTAGTCTAAAGTAGAATCAATACAACATATGAATAGTTATGACTATATCAAGATGCCAACATAGCTTTCGTAAATTGAGGTAGCGTCTTAAAGAAAACCATTAGGAATGATTTGCAAGAGTAAGCTAATCACAAAGGAAATTCTGTTATCTATCTGGATTTCCAAATAGCATTTGGTAATGGTCCCACATGTCTTTATGAAGACTTACAAAGAAACTAAGCCGACATGGGATGAGAGGGAAGACCTTCACATAGATAAAGAACTTCTTAAACAGAAAACAATGAACTGGAACTCTTAGTTTCCATAATAAAGGAAGGATACTAGTGAAGCCCCAAAGTGCCCTATGGTAATCATCATCCTCTTGAGTGATCCAGCCAAGGGGACAAAGAGTAAAGCATAGAAGTTTGAGGCAGCAAGGTTATGTAGAATAAACCAGAATAAGAACTGCAGGTGGACATTAAAACACAGACTGCACAATGAAGTAGCAGGCAGAATTTGAGATAGGATAAATATAAGCACAACAGGCATATGAGAAGATTTTATCTTTACAAAGATGATTGCATCTTTGGGGCTCTGCATTAGCCCTAAACACTGAAGATCAAGATCTTGAAATAAGAATTCTTAAAAGGTCTGTTCAATATAGGGTTAGTATTCAGGAAACAAAGTAAAAGATAGAACAAGATAGAACAAGATGTAAGAATACTATGACACTGTCACACACAGGTCTGGTTCGTCTGAATCCCAAATATACAAGAGAACTGTAAAGCATACAGAAGCGATAAACATCTAGAGGAAGGGAACAGCTTCAATAGAAGCAATGATTAAATAGACTAGAAAACAGACAACTGTCAGGTGATTCAACTTTTCCCTTCCCTCTTTCAAGTCAGCTGCAAAGCGCACTCACGGATTGCTTCACTAATGCACAGACCTGTAGCTGGCAGCGACTACAACCCTAGTGACAGCCTCAGGACAAAAAAAAAAACTTGATCTTTACATAACACGTAACTCAACTGAGAAACACCTTCCCACAGAACACTGCTGATCCCAGAAGCTCATATCAGCTCAAGATGAGATGAGACAAATTCGTACATAAAATCCACAATAAGCTTAACAATGCACTGTCTGTAACTCAGGTAGTCTGAAAACCACAGATCACTGAAATCCGAGATATTATTTCAGGAAATATCACCACAGGCTCATGTTGATATATTCTCCTCCCAACATTTGGCACTGGCCTCTAATGGTCTCACCCAGTACAGCTGTTTACGTTCTTAGTGCCAGTTATCTCTACTGCCAAAACCTAACAACTGTGAAAAGCATCATGAAGCTGATGCCAGGATTAAACTGCTCCAAACATGTCCCACTCTCCTCTACACACAGATGTGAGCACCTGTCATGAAAAGCCTTCTCATGTTTTACTACTGTAGCTCAGCCTTTCTGACCTCTATAGTACTATGTTCTCTCTCAAGTCTACTGCTGCCAAAATATTCTTTTCATTCCATTACCAAAAGCATCAGTCTCTAACTCCACACTAGACATCTACTTTACAAGGAGACTTTGAGTTTTCCCTACCCTAGTCAACTTAGCCAACCACAAAAAAGAAATGTTCTGTTCTTTTGACAATTCATCCAGCAGCTACCCTTGAACTCTGCTGTACCAACCTTTAGGCATGAACACAGTCCTTTCAACCACAGCCCAATGCTCTCTCAGGTCTCTCTCCAGACCTTTACTATGACTAACAGGCAACTACTCCAGCTCTCCTTCTTCCATGCTACACTATATACTGCCTAGTTCTGCCATGATCCTCAAGCCAGATAAAACAAGAATTGAGTGTACGTTGCCAGCACTGCCTGCCTCTTACATTAAGATCTTCACTACAGGTATCCACCTAACACTGCAGATCATTTTTTCAACTCAAAGTACAAGAAAATAAAATTTGCAAAAGGGGCTAACAATGTGGCATCCCTACACATTAATTTACTTTGTCCAGCTCTGACAGCAGCATAATAAGAAACGAGGGCTGACAAACATAGAACTAGAGCTATGGAAGGTCCTGAACGCAACGCATTTTTAATAGTTCCATTGCACAAAACCAAGTAATTGAATTTATCTTGGTCAAAGTTCAGCAATATATCATAATAGCAAAAAAACCCAGTAAGAATTACAATTAGAAACACTTCAGCATACTTCTGAAGAAATAAATAAGACCTAATACAGATTTAGTGTATAAAGTAACACCACCACATCTGATTAGCTACAGAAATGAGTCTCCAGATACCACTTTTGGTACACAGTATCCTTCAGCTGCAAACTGGTGAACATTGAAGCAAGTCATCTGGGGAAGCATCGTCACAAGCTTACCTTGCCTACAAGAACTCTCCCCAGGTATTTGCTACGGTCACCAGACAATGCTGGCGTGAATCCTCCTTCAGGCTAACCAAATGTGGAGGTGTTTGTGCTCTTGTACCCTACAACAGAACTTTTGCATCATTATCAAGAGATGGTTAAAGACAACAGGTATGGAGGGGGAAAAATTAATGCAGTAAATCATCAGATGCTATGCAGCACTAATGAATCCAGGCAGAGCACCATTCCAAAGTATTGTAACACTTCTGGTATCCACACTAATCCCCAACAAGGCAGTTCTGTTGTTTCTGCACAGCACTGTAATGTACCAGGGGGATCTGCCAGGTATTTCAGCACTAATCTCATTCAACATCTACAGTCTGAAAACCTAGTTGAAAGTACTAAGCAGAACAGGCTCATATTGCTAAACATGCCTAAATTCTTTACTTTGTTAACTTCATATTAAGAAGCAGAATTAAATCAGCTACAATTTTATGCTACTCAGAAGCTATTAGCTACATCTTAAGAGAAAGTGCCCTATTAGCTTCATACCCAAGCAATGCAAACCTAGCAGTAGAATCCTTAGTAAAAAGTTTAGAATAGCTTCATGCCATATTTTGAAATGCACTTTTAAACTCTCTAGATGCCTAAATTAGTCACATATCTTTAAAATACTGACTTTACAGAAACAGAAGGTATTACTTTGATGTACAAAAAAGGCAGACCCTAAGATGCTAGATGTAGTTTAAAACCTCTTAAGAGGATACAGTACCAAGAAATCACATGTAGTTCTAAGCATCAGTCACAACAGTTTGAGGTAATCTCATAATATTAAGGGACACTTCTCTGCATCGCATCTGAAACCAATCATTTTGTCTTCTATACTCCTGATCTAAACCCAGGCATTTAAGAATTTACACTGTTGCTAGATAAATCACTCTGTTGAAGCATTGGAATAAATATGACTTCATTCTCCTCACTCCTTACCTTCCAAAAATCTGGAAAAAGATGACACAGGTAACCTAAAGCACAGCTCTAAGACGAAATCTAATCAAGCATGGCTACTCACACTTGTGTATTATGAGAGAAAAAAATTCCTTTACAACACAAAAATCAGCATGCTACTGTCAGAAGGCAGTAAAAGCAATAGGTGTGAGTCCACTGGAAAAAAAAAAAAAAAGGAATGCTGTACACAAAAGAAAGCAAAACTCAGCCTTTACAACATAAAGAATTCCTAAACGTCACCACACCTACCATCACAAAGCAACTGAATGTGATCTGCTACAATCTCCAGCTCTGAATGAGAAAGTGTAGAGAACACAGTACTATTTCAAAGCATGAGGCATTTCATCAAAAGTAATACTGCAGCCTGGGAGAGGGCAGAGATTGCTCTTCTCAGTCTGTTACCAAAATACGCTACAGTAACACTGTGAGCAACTAAATAACAGTAGGAAATTTCAGGATGTTGTAGAAAAACATCATGGCAGAATAAGCTCTAACATTCATGTATAATACGAGCACAAGAGCATCAACGATCAAGTCCTCCTTCAAAGCAGACTGCAGCTGAAGACTGTAAGGATCGCGGTTTTTTTGACAGTTGCACACACCTGTCTGACACCACTGAAGATGCTCTGTCAATTGACCATCACAGCTACGGAAGTGATGCTTCAGGACTGGGCTGACAATTCCAAGTAACACCAGGCAACAAATCAGCAACATAAAGGATCCAGAAGCAACTTCTGTAGGGATCTGTTCCCACCCCAGTCTTTTCAGTGCATTCTGATTTGAAGAGCCAAATAATAAGACAACCTGCCTTCAGGAAAATGAATATAAACTCATCAAAAGTCAGGAGTTACTGCAGAAGACAGATACCTAAAGCCACTCCCATCATTGACAATATTTTTGTTATTTCAATTGTGTGAGCACTTCATAAAAATTATTCTAACACCAAACAGAAAATTATTTTACAATACACACGTCCCAGATTCAGCTTGGGTAACAGAACTCAAAGTTTTAGGCAGAAACTGCTTCTCATATTCAAGTCTACAGTCTCAACTTCCATGCTCTCCTTCAGCACTAGTTCCCTGCTACTCTAAGGAAAGCTGTAACATTAGTACAGTTTTGTGAAGCTTGACAAATTAATCATGAGAGTCTGGAACTATGGAATCACACATGCTGTAGTTACCGGTGTCCCGCCCCTAGCATCAGGTCTCACTGTAGTAATAGAGGTCCTTGACAGAAGATCAGGAAACACAACTTCCACTTTCAAAGATATTTAGCCAAGAACTTGTCATTAACTCATCAGCAAAGGAATATCCTTTATTATTGAGCTGAATAGTGCAACTGAAGCTTGCTTGGCTAAACAATTTTCTTGTGTATGGATTCTCTATAAACTTATACTTGAAAAGTGGCATAACATTTATTAAAGGAAAGCCAACAGAAAATAAAAGGGAAGAAGGTGAAAGATAAGGAAATGTGACTGGCATAGGTGGTGCTGCCTAGCAACTAAAGGACAGAACCTGCAGTGCCTGGATTCGATTCTTAGGTTTGCCTGGGACCTGGGTGACCTCAGGCAACTCCCTCATCCACCTGCCTGGAGATCTGTCAGTCAGAGATCAGTCAGAGTCAGTGACACTGACTTGTCTTACAAAGATAAATTAAAATATTAACTCAGTGTTCTATCACATTTTTACAGAAATAAAGCAAAGTAATGCAGACTATTTTTAAGATAATATTGGAATTTTAGACATACTTCTTGTTACTACAGGACTCAAAACTCCTAGCATATGACACATGTTAAACATTCGAATCTTAGCTTCCTGTAAGCAATTTTCTTTGTCAGTGTCAGTTTAGAATTAAAACACAGCAACCACAAGTCTTGTCCTCCCCAGGAGAGGCTATGGTTTGCAAAAACAGAACTTTAAAAATGTCTTTTAATTCTTCTGGATAACTTTAATGCACTCAATGCCTGACAGCACCACCCAAAAGAGAAAAGGAAGACGCTGTCCTTAAGCTAAATTTCTCACTTAAATTTCTCCAGCTCTGAAAGTGTACCCTGCTATCTTTATTTATTTCCCTCTACAAATATGCAGTGTCTTACTCCACAGACATCCAAGGGTCTTGGATTTTAGGAGTGCCAAAAACTATTTTTGAAATGACATCAGAAATCTGCTATGGTCAATCAATGCAGCTAGCACTTTTTCCATGAATAAAATAACCTTAAGATTAGAAAGTAACGTTTCCTCTTGACTGACTGAAATTTGACATCTGAAATACAGAAACCTCATGGAGTTCCCCAGAGGTGCTTTGTTTGAGTTTAGTCCCATCTACATGTTGATCAGATCAAACTGAATACTCAGCCTTACTAACTATCCATTTATATGTGAAAGTTACAGCCACAAAATAGTATAAGCTTCATTAAAGTGTTCTCTTTAGAAAGCTAAGATACCAGTTCAGATATCGGCAGGGTCAATTTGTGCTAGAGATAAAACATTTCCCTCAGAAATGTTCTAAGTCCACATTAACTTTCATGTTTATTTCAGCCAGAATTGGGCTGAAATAAATTTCCTTTAAAGTGATGTTCCTAACACTCCCCAAAGTAACCAGTCTGCTACAGCCTAAGCAAGAAGGCATTTAAAAATTACCACAAGGGTCTTACTTGAGCTCCTCTGAACTGGAGCCTTCCACTTCCCCCTTACAACCTGAATTGACCCCTAGGAGGTCACCAACCACCCCCCACCCATCTTTGCTTTAACTATTCTAGGTGCCTGACATCTTCACCTCTCAGCCTACTACAAAGCAAGGCCTAACCCCCTGTACCTATGGGTTCCCAGGCCCTGCCCACGTCACTGCTCCAGCCAGGAGCCACCCAGCCAGCACAGACCAAGGTGAGTTACAAAAGAACACGGGTTTGTGCCCCGCCGTCCCTTATCAATACCCTCGCTGCCACAGCTGGTTCCAGAGGCCTTCGTGTGACCCCGACCCACCCGCCCCCTGTGCCCGCAGGAGAGGCTGCCGGGGTCCCCCTTTCCTCTCGGGCTGCAGCAGCCCCGAGGGGCCCCAGCCGCTCACCCCTGCACGCCCGGGCTGTATTTTCTGGTCTTCCAGGGTGTGCCGGGGCTCTGCAGCGCTGGCTGAGGCAGCTGCCGCTGCTGGTGAGGGGAGCTGTTGACGGCGACGCCACGGCTGCCGGAGAGCAGGTAATTCATCCCATAGGTGCTGGCTTTATTCTCTCGTTTCCTGCGGCCCGGGTGGTACTGGTGCTGCTGGGGAGAGGCCGGTGGTGGCGGGTGGGGGCTGCGCGCCAGGTGCGGGGGCTGGTGGTGCCCGTTCACACCGTTCACTTTGTTCTCGTGGAAGTTAAAAAACTCCCCGGGTCCGGCCCCGCTGCCCAGCAGCCCGGGAGGAGCCACCGCCGCCGCCCGGGGGCCGCAGGAGGAAGAGGAGGAGCCGCCGCCTCCGCCGCCGCTGCACGATCCCGAGGAGGAGAAACCGGGGCTCTCGGTGCCGGACTCCACCGACGAGCAGGAGGAAGAGGAGGAAGACACGGAAGGCGACTTCTGCAGCCGCCGCCCTCCCTCGCCGCCGCCGTTCACCGCCGCAGGGCCGGGGGCGGCAGCGGGCACCAGTCCGGTCAGCAGGGCCGGAGGGGAAGGCGAAGGCGAAGGCGGCGAGGAAGAGGAGCAGCAGGCGCCGCCGCCGCCGGGCGCCCCGAGCCGCATGCAGCTGTGTCCGCGGGGCGGGGAGGAGGCGGCGGCCGAGTCCAGCGCCGGGGAGTTAAGGCAGAGGTAGTGCGGGAAGCTGGCGCCGCCCCGGCCCCCCACGCCCTGCGAGGTCTCCCAGATCTGCATCCACAGCGCATTCGCGGGGCCTTTCTGCTCGGGCTGGATCCAGGCCACGCGGGGATCCATCCACGCCCGCCCGCCCGGCCTCCGACCCTCACGGCCCGGCCAGAGCGACGACGACGCTGCCGCCCGCTCGCCGCGTACCCCCTCGCCTCAGCGCGCCGGGCCCGGCAGCGGCGCTAGACACGGGCCGGCAGCAGCGGCATGTGTCGCGGGGAGGGAGGGAGGGAGGGAGGGCAGAGCCGGGCAGAGCCGGGCAGAGCCGAGCCGAGCCGAGCCGAGCCGAGCCGAGCCGAGCCGAGCCGAGCCGAGCCGAGCCGAGCCGAGCCGAGCCGAG
>NW_015090830.1:1144508-1158007 GCF_001431845.1 Calidris pugnax | reverse complement strand
GGGCAGAGCCGGGCAGAGCCGAGCCGAGCCGAGCCGTGCCGTGCCGTGCCGTGCCGGGCCGGGCGAAGCGAGCGCGGTCCGGGAGGAGCAGAGGCAGCGCAAACTGTACCCGGCCCGGCGGCTGCCCGGAGCGCTCCCCCTCGCCGTTCCAATGTGGCGTCCCCCTCGCCAGGGCCAGAACCGGCACTGCGCATGCGCCGCAGATTTTAAACCTGCACGGGAAGACGGCCGCCCTGGCAACCGCGCGTGCGCGCTGGCCGCCCCCGGAGTGGGCGGGGCTCGGCCCAGCCGGGGCCGGCGGGAGGGAGAAGGACGTTGGCAAGGCTTCCCCTGGTCCGGCGGCCAGCCCTCGTGCGCATGCGCGGCCGGGGGCAGGGGGGGGGGGTGTCGGAAGGGTTCGGAAAGCTTCGGAAGGGTTCGGAAAGCTTCCGTAAGCCTCGGGTGGGAGAAGGGGGTTTAGCGCCCGCCGCGCCTGCGCGGTGAGGCCCTCCCGCATCCCTGCCGCCGGTGCCGGTGCCGGTGAGGGAGAGAGGGGATGTAGCGGTGTCGGCGGGCGCTGCCGCCTCGGCCCCGGCTGGCAGGAGCCTGTGCCAGGCCGCGGCCGTTAACGGCGGGAGCAGCCGCGGCCCGGTGTCGGCTGGTCCCCAAGGAGCCGCGTCGCCTCTGTGCCGGGGCTCGTACCCTGTGGAGAGGTGTAGCCCTCTTCCCACAGAAATAGAAGGGGTAATTTTTGCGGAGTAATTGAGACGAAAGGCGAGTGCAGGCAGAGCTTCTTCGAGAGGGGCTGGATGGGCGGGGGCTGAGCGGGGCCGTGCTGACCCCCGGGAGGGCGGGAGGCCCGGAGGCGGGCAGGCCGCAGCACACAGTTCATCAGCAAGGGCAGGCTCTCCTGCCTGTCTTTCTAGCAGCAAGAAAGCATCGTGAAGTGCCTCATTTCCACTGGATACTTTGGTTTTTACTGGGCTTGACTCTCAGGGGGTCAGTGCCTGTAATGGATGGGTGTCACGTGCAGGGATTGCTGGTTAAACTGCATATGGCTGTTGGAGTGGGATCAAATGCAGATAGACTGTGTTAGTTCTCTGGTCTGAGGATAGGCTTTAATAGCCAACCTTCCAGAATGATGTTCATAACTGTTCTCTTTCTAATTGAGTGATTTGGCCTTTTCCTTGAGCAGCTTCAGCATGAGCATGGATCAAGTGTCCTCTACCCCAGATACCCCCAGAGTCTTCAGTGGTCCAGGAATTACCAGTCAGTTGGATACAGCTCTTGCCTGAGTGCGGGTCACGGAATTTTCAGAGTTGGAAGGGACCTTCTAGAGATCATCTAGTCCAACTCCTTTGCTAGAGCACATTACTCAGGACTGCATCCAGGCAGGTCTTGAAGACCTCCAGAGAAGGGGACTCCACAACCTCCCTGGGCAGCCTGTTACAGTGCTCTGTCACCCTCACTGGAAAGAAGTTCTTTCTCGTATTTGAGTGGAACTTCTTATGTTCCAGCTTGTGCCCATTGCCCCTCATCCTGTCATTGGGAACCGCTGAAAAGAGTCCAGCTCCATCCTCCCTCAAACCGCCCTTTAGATACTTATAAGCATTAATCAGGTGTCTCCTCAGCTTTCTCTTCTCCAGGCTACAGAACATCAGAGAGAAGAGGTTTACATGCATAATAACAAATACTCTTAGGGGAATCCCAGTTACAACAGCCTCCAATGCACTTGTGGGGGACATCTCAGGTGACCTAACAACTTACTGCCACAGAAGAAGAGAAAAGGAGAAGTCTGACTCTCAATAATCCTGCTACTTGCTTTCCCTGCTCTCTTGCGCAAGCCCTGATATTGATCAGTGAGCCAATTTAACTTGTTAATTCAGCAGAAAACTGCACTAGGAAGAAAAGTAATAGTTTTCAGCAGTTCATTTTAAATGAGCTTATTTTGTGGTCGGAGCTGGCGCTAAGGAGGGGGTGGAGAGAGGATGAGAGAACAGGACTGTCATTTGTTAGAGGGCAGTTGTGTTTGATGCAGCTGTATTCTCTAACTATACCCTTAGACTTCAGAGCAAGAGAAACTGATTTGGGGGTGGCAGCCTAATGTTTATTGTTGCAAGTCATTTAGAAAGAGCGAGTCATTCATTTGTTTTTGTTAAGAAACAGATCTGTTTTCAGGAATAACAGCCAAACTACACATAAAAGTACACAATAAACTAACCAAAACCAAACCACATGAAAGAGCCATTAAGCTTGTCTCGGAAAAAACGTGTTCACCAGAACTTCCATCCGATAAAACCGAAGTGTCCTTCTGACTTGTGTGGTCAACTAGGTATACAGATGTTCAGCACAGATTTCATCCACTTGAGTTACTGATAGCAGTCTTTGGTTTTACAGTTCACGTTCCCAAAGGATTGTGGATATTTCCTTGTTTGTTTTTAATTGAACTTGAATGGAGACAAATAAACAGGCTCCTCAACGCTCTTCTTATGTCATACCATAGGAAGTAAACCACAGAATTATACTGTCTCTTTCCTCTTTTAGCCCTGAATAGTTTGCATTCTTGCCTCTATGATGGCCCAGGTTCAGCGAGGGAAGGTGAGGATCGGCAATATTTCCACAAGCCTGGCTGGTGTGGTGTGCTTGTGGTTGGGATGGTTACTTTGTAAATCCACTTTGAAGTGCTGAGGAGGCAACAGGAGCCCAGATCTCAACCTTTTCAATTCCACATTCTGACTTTTAATACAACGGGTGATGATCAGATCTCCAAGCTGCTGAGCTAAAAATAAAGAAGTACTGATTGGTGTTTTGAAAATAAAAGTAAAATAAACAACAAATATCAAGACACAAGGACCAATCTTAGGGAGGCAATTTCAAGCTCTGAAATTTCATGACCTGTTTATTTCCTTCTGTCATGGTTTAACCCCAGCTGGCAACTGGAACCATGCAGCTGCTCACTTGCCCCCTCTTTCTGCCCCCCCAGAAGGGTGGGGGACGTGGAAAAAAAAAGCAGAGGAAAGGAGGAAAAGGGGGAGGAGGAAAGGAGCTAAAAAAACCATCATGGGTTGATATAAAGGCAGTTTAATAGAAATAATAGCAAAAAATGAAAAATCACAATAATGACGCAGGTCACTCTTGCCACCAGGTGAATTGGCACTCTTTAGAGCAGTGATTGCGGATTCCCACCTCTTGGCCAACCCCCGCTTATATACTGAGCATGACATCCATGGTACAGAATAGTCCATTGGCCATTCCATCGTTCTGTCCATGCTTCTATAGGAAACTGAAAAAAATCCTTGAATACTATAAACATCACTTAGCAACAACTAAAAACAATAGGTATTATTGACATTCCTTTCATAGCAATCACTAGAAAGAAAATTAATTCTTTCCCAGCTGAAAACAGGACACCTTCCCTGCTCTGCTGCCATCTTTTGAAAGTCAGTGCTTTCAAGAGGGCCTGATTGCCCACTTTGCTAAAATTATCTCCAACTTCATTTTGAGGTCTAGCTGGTAGAGACCTCAGTAACTCAAAAGCAGCTTTTGAATGAGGGGAGATGCAGCATTCCTGAGACTCACCAATCCCAACACTGTCTTGGAAGGAGCCAAGCTGTTTCCTGAAGTAGCTACAGTCTTCTCAGAAGGGGTTGTCTCTCACCGGCTTAAACTGTGTTCCTGTGGACAGAATTTCTGAAGCTAAAATGGTGCTTTATCGGTTCCTTCTATGGGGTCAAGGCAGCAAATACCATGTGAGTGCAATAGGGGGCATGGGATGGAAGTTTTGGGCACAAACCTACTCAGGGATCTGCATTTTAAAAACATGGAGAAGGAAGTCTCTGAGGAATCTATAAGCAATGGTTTGTTAACATGCCAGTTCACTCGTGTATCCCACAATGATTCTTTGAAGCTTGCACCAAGTCACTGAAATATCTCTGCAGAAAAGGAGATATTACATGTTCCCTCATAAGTGTGTATAATATGAAGAAATAACACCCAATGGCCTGTTGTGGCACAAGGACAAGAAAAAATATCATCTTCTAACATCTGCTTTTAATCTTCTCTGTTTCTAGCATCTCCATTGAGAAATAAATAAAATAAAATAAATAAAGCATGTTTCTAATCTTGTCTCCTTAAAGTGAAAATTTCCTTTGTAAGGATTGATTTTTTAAAAAGACTGGTTGATTTTAATTCATTGTCCTGAATGAAACTACTTACTGAAGGCAAGACTCTTAGAAAGTTTTAAAGTCAAATATAATTTTCATTGTTAGAAAACTGTGCTTTATTTTCAAAAGAGCTTCCTTCCCACTGGTGAACTTGTGAGGACCAGATACTGAGAAGATCCTACTCTCAGGAGACACAATGCCTTTTTTGCTGTGGTGAAGCTCAAATTCTTGATCCAGATCATTAATGTCCTATTAAAATGCTTCATAGTAACATTGCCTGTCTTATGTGAGTAACACAATATCCTTCTATCTGCTCTTTTTTGTGACTTCAGTTTTCTTAAGGTAGTATTTAACTTTGAAGTGAACTAATGACTAAAATGTAGTCTCATTACTTCTGAGGTCATTTAATTAATCTGTTATAAAGCATTTTAATCTGGCTCCTTGTCACAGAAAACACAACCCACAGCTCCCTCTTGGATGAAGATTATATTTCAGTTTCAGCTTCAGCCAAATACATTTTTTGTTTGGCAACAGTGGCAGCACTGAAGTCTTTGCAAACCTTGTAGCTGATGACTTTGATGTCCTGATGACTGCAGTTCCAAATTGTGAATAGTTCATATCTTTCGGTAAATAATGCCAATCGAGTTGAATACCAAAGTTGCCCAATTCTTGCTATTAATCTTTTCTCTCTTTTTTTTTGACAAGCCCTCTGAACTCATTAAGGCAGGGAAAGGCAGATAGTCTCTCATACCTTTAATGTGGCTCAGTTTACACCCCTGGAAATTATGAGATGCAAATGCAACATACCAAGATGATGCAACCTTAGTTCTCTTCTCTGAAGCTGGGAATTGCCATGGGTGTGATTCCACCAGGGCGCCACAGTGGCTGAGAGGTGACCAACAGGTTCTCCAACAGTTCACACTCTCCGGGATATCTCCAGGATTTTATCCTTTATGACCTTCATTCTGGTCACCCACAATCTTGCTGGAAGCCTCTGACAGATCACCTCCTTCGCTCTCACCAGCTCTGATCTCCTTCTTCATAGCCTTGGTGGCCCACAGGATGGACAGAGAAAGCACAGAGAGTAGGGTTCAGCAGTATTTTTGGTCAGTCATGTATCTGCTGAAGGCAAATAAAAAACACCATCTTGAGTTGGATGGGGGCATGAGAGAAAGGCTGTCCAGCGAAAGGGGTATGTCTCTAACAAGTGACTTTCAGACCATGGTAGTCACCAAGAGTGTTGGTGAGGAGGTAAAGGGGAGACAGTTTCCTTAGCTGCATTTTGTCCCTTTTTTTTTTGGTCCAGTAAACGCATTTACTGATCAGGAGAGCTGAGAAAGAGTTTTCCTCTCTTAAACAGAGCTGATCACAGTGGGGAGACAAGTGGAAAGGCAGAACAGGAGTTTCTGATTCTTACAAGGTATGATTTAGGACACGTTTGTAATCTGTGCTCTGCAAACATGGGCTTTTACTTTCTTCAAAATGTCTTCTATCTTCTGTTAAGGAAGGCCTGGCACAAGTAACCCTCAACCGGCTAAAATCATATTATCTTTTCCTCCTTAAATCTTCCACTTTGCTCAATCCTTCCTCTCTTTGTGGCTTTACGTCCTCTGCTGATGAACACTGAGTGTCAGCCAAATTTAGGGTGTTGAGGCACATTCAGAGCCAATTGAAGTGCAGAGCCTGAAACAGCTGTCAACCACCAGCCTCTCCTCTTCCCACTTCTACTCTTGCACGGGTTGCCAGCCCTGTGTCGGAGAAGCTGAGCAGATGATAAATCAACAGCTGAACAGCTGCAGCTTCCAGGCAGGCATGTTCATACACATGAAAATCCTTTTCTAGCTGCCTACATGAGATAGCTGGGTGGTAAACGGAGAAAGCGTGGGAAGTGGTTCACAAGTGGTTCAGTTACGCTTGCAGTCAGGGTGGCAGCGTAGGGGAGAGAGGCTGCGTGGACAGCCAGGTGTCATTCTTGCCTCACACTGCTGCATGTGTGTCAACACTTCTTGTGGGAACTCTGTCCTGGAGACCTTTTGTCACTGTGTAGTTGTGCAGTACTACAAGAGGAGCAAGAGAAACATGTCACCTTGGTATACCCACACTCTATTTCCATTGATATGTTTAGGGATCTGATAGGGATTACTTTCAAAATGCTACTTTATTACAAATATTTATCTTGGTTTATTACACACCAATGAAATACTTAACACAGAATTTTTTTTAGTTTTCTGTGATAATAAACAAATAATATATTATTGCTCTATTTGAAGGATGGTCTATGCAAAATTTTAAATTGTTCTTGTGTTCTATTTTGCTTCTCTTCCTCATCTAGAGAAAGTTTGGAAGGATACAGATTTTGAAAGGTTTGGTTTTTAACTTGGAGATTAGAAATTTCTGCCTTTAAGACCTGTCAGTTTTCTAGAGAGAAAATGCTGCCAGCACTAACACCTAACTGAAGGTAATTAAATCTTAAAGGCTTACTTTCTTCAAAGGCTTATTTAGACATGGAAATTGAATTGTGATAACAAGCACAGAAAGGGTTTTAAGAATAATTTCAGGTGTAGAAAATAATCTGTGAGAGAAATCATAACCAAGTAAAGTTGATGTTAAATATCTATAAAGCTCTTGAAAGTATTTTTTAAGTGGGATCTGAAGAGTTGTATGAAATCAGGTGTTTTGTCTTCCTGTCCTGGTTAATGCAGAACCCTGCGGAGAGATGCTTTTATAAGAAGAATTGCCTTTGAATGATGGGTTGAGAGAACACATTAAGGAGACTTTCATGGAAGTTCATAGAAATGAACCAGTCAGGATTCCTCCCTTACTCATGTCTGCAATCTAGGAGGTCCCAGGATCATCTTTGTCATTCTCCAAGCTATTGTGTAGAGGAACCTGCTATGTGAATCCTGGCAAGGGAGGTGGATCCCAGCTCACAGTGTGGTTGCACAGGCTCTAAAATGGAGGAAAAAGTAGATCTGGCTAGACGTTCTGCTAGGAAAAGAATCTATAAGTAATGCATTGCTCCCCCCAGGAACAACATTACCATAAAAATGCTTTACTTCAGAACTGTTGCATGTAAGCTTTCTGCTGAGGAGAGCAAGATATTATTGGGGAAAAAAAAGCCACCCAGGATTAAAGAGTGCTAGGATACATGGGACAAGCTGAGAGAGCTGATGTAAAATTTGCTTAGTGAGGATGTACCCTGGATCCCCCATCTGTCATGCTAACATGGCATCAGACAGAGCACCAGCTGCTTCTAACCTAAACCTGGAAGAGTCATTTATGCATAGCAGAATGGCTGTGGATAGAATTAAAGAAAAGTTACACCAGGTGTCAGCAAAGACTATTGTGGTGAAAGATGTAGCTCACTTTTATTAGCTTCCAAGCTAGATCAAAGCCATATTTGATCTTGTACAGATTTCTGGAAGATAATTTGTCTTGTATGGTCAGCTGCCTAAGTATTTTTCATTGGCTCATCCTGCCCACAGGTCCTCTTCTATAGGCAGCACATGCACGTACCTATGCGCATTCGCTCTTTAAATAGAAACTGCACTCTGTTGCAATGCACCTCCCTCTCAAGTATGTCTATGTCCTGCATCTCCACCTTCAAAGCTATTATTTTTAACTGTTCTTGGGCCACAAATAAATCACTTGGACAGCTCAGGAAGGAGATTTCCAGAAGAGAAACAGCTTGATGCCAGTATAAAAGTGCTGACCTGAGCCATATTCGCATTGGCCCATGGAAAAATGAGCAGAGGAATACAGAAGATCAAAAGAGAGTAAGATTTTTTGGCAGGATTTTAGTTAACATTAATGTGCAGCAGCTGTAGGATAGATTAGATAAAGACTGATAGGAAAGGATAATACAGTTTAGCAGGTCCTTTAGAATGAGAATAGGAACAAGGATGAGACAGTAAGAGAGCATGGCTGAATATTTAAGCTGATGTAGAGAAAGACCTGGACTAGGGATAAGGACAACAGAGCTGGAGTGGGCAGATGCGGTTGTTGGCCAGGGGGCAGGAAAACTGGCAGAGTATTGACCCATCCGTCAGCACACACATTTGGCCTTTGCTCTTTGAACCAGCTAAAGTCAAGGCCAGGAAGCAGCAGAGCAGTATTCAGACACGTCTCCCCCAGGCTTTCTATCAGCACTCCAACTTTCTTGCACCAGATCCTCCTGAGCTCAATACTGGAACCATGCAGCACTTTCAAAATCCTCTGCCTCCCTTGAGACATGATAAATGGCCTCACCATCAGTTCTTTCCAGTGCACAGACAGGTTGTGGCCAGAGATCAGCTGTGGCTTCTCCAGGACTTCTTCAGTTTGTCAGTACTATTTCATCCTGGGACCTTATGCATATGCAGTGGAACAGATGTGCTTTTGGGATCTTGAAGACTGTAGATGAACAGGACATACTTGAATATCCCAAATCCCCCTTGTGGTGGCAATACTTGTATCTCCTGTCTGTGGGTATCAGCGGTGAACATGATAGTTACCTGCAATGACTGTCTCTACAGCCATGAGAACTGACTTAACGAGTCTGTTCACAATATTAGTGTCTGATCTCAGCAAGCATTGGCTCAACAGTAAGTCTATGCTTCTGAGCTGCTGGGCTGCTGAGCACTCTATGGACATGTAAGTAACATTGAAGAAACAACATTCATTTACTGTGGTGAGAGCAGAAAAGACATGAGGAAGGAGGATTCAAATGTCAGCGTTGAAATAGATCAGGATTTCTGGTTATCTGCTGTGACTGTGCTTAGCTTGAGCTAGAGCAGCTATTGCCCATCCAGGCAGGTCACGGGCTGGATCAAGGAGAGGCTGCCACTCCTGCTGCCCGTGCACCCATGTAACTTCTTGCAGGGGCAGATTAATTTCTTTCCCATGCCTCAAAACCACCATTGGCTTAAAGCATCCAGAAGGCTGGAAACAGCTCCAGATTCAGTGAACCCACAAGGAGGCCTCACTGCAGAGCCCTGGTGTCCAGAGAGTTCACTGGTGATTCTTGTGCTTCCCAGCTGAGCGAGATCAGGCTGCCCTGCAGCCAGGAGCCTGCCTTTGCACAGTCTGGCCTCCGCTACCACAACTCCAACAAGAAGCTGTTTGTTTCCTTGTCATAGTTGCTGCCAGAAGAAACTCGCAATGGGATACTCTTGTCTTGCAAAGTCTCTGGCAGAGCTCATGGTGTGATATTGACTGATGCCATGGAGCAGATAGATGGAGCACTCATTCTACTCACAGAAAGACAGAACTTGCCCAGCTGTCTTTTCCTTTGTGGTGTGGTGGCAAGGATGCACAGACCTCCTCATTGGAAACACATTAATTTGGACACAAGACAGATGTGTTTGTGGCTCTAGGGCTGCTTAGTGCAACCTGGAAAGCCTCATTTCATCACCACGCTGTAGCTGTTTTTTCCTTCACAGTTGCACGGTGATATCTATAAAGTATATCCCAGGTGGTTCCTCTTGAGGTGGTGAGAGATGTGGTTCACAAGACCTATTTTTGTTGGATGGAAATGATCTCTTGAGCATGTACTCAGAAGGTGAGAGACATTAATGCAATGTGAAACTCGAGCTTTTCAGGATTGTGCAAAATTCTCAAAACTTGTCTGAACCATGTGGCTACCAGTGCAGAGGGTTAAGATCTGTGCTGCCAATGATCTTTACACAGTGGGAGAGAGCTGTAGAACAAAATTAATTGAATGAGTAACTCTTGTGCAGTCTCTGCCTCTTATTTGCTCAGCTAATCTACCATGAGTTAGGAGGAATTCAGTCATACTGGCCATGCAGACAACTGCACAGAAGTGATTCAGAGCACGAAGCCATGCTACTGCCCTTTCCAACTGCACACATATATCACTTACTGGTTGAAAAGTGCTTCTCTGACAACTTTGTTACCATTTTTTTAAAATGCTTCTGTTGATTCCTTTCCTGTGTTGATGGTCTAGGTCATGCTGTCCAGAGATGATTCTTTCTGACAGTAGTGTTCTCGTGGGATGCTGTGTCAGGGTCTCAGCCAGTTCCTTCATGATACAGTCATCTGCCTCTAGCTCCTCGTTTGTATAGATTGACCAGTCCCTCTGCACCTCTGGTGGGGACTCTCTCTTGATCATTCTCTTCCTTAACTTACCTATGAGAACAATACATAGTACCAGTCTATACCCCATAGTACCTAGTGGGATGCTTCAAGAGCACCATTGCATAAATCTATGGCTGACTCTTGGTTGTGAAGTGCAGACCACTTCAGAGTCCTCTCTTGGACTGTATCTGTTAGGAGTGGAGAGGAAAATGTTCAAGAACCTGTCTATAATTGCTGTCCTGAGGATGTGGAAGTTGCCTCTTTCACCTTTTGCCCCGTATTTCTTCCTGCTGTCTTCTACTTTCTGCATCCTTGTGACAAGGGAAATCCTTCCCCTGCCCTGAATGTAATACAATTCTCGCTGAGGACAGGTTATGATGGATAAGGCACTATTTAGCCTGGCTGTAAAGATGCTATTGCTCAGGGCTGGACTGGGAACGAACTGTCGTTACTAGCAATGGCTCTGGCATAGGGCTGGGTGACAGGGTGGAAGTGTCTTGACCTTGATTGTGCTGTTTATGAAATAGACAGCTCTGCCTCAGCATTCTGCACAGCTGCTGAGAACCATTTCTTGACATTTGTACTGCATGGCGTAATTCTTTGCTGGGCCTGATTCAAACTCTCTCATTCATTCTGAACCTTCTCATTTGGGCCACATGGAAGCCAGCAAGAACTATGAACAAAATGTTTTGGTCTCACAGAAATTACATCTGCAGTTACCCACAGGGAAGAAGAAATGGTCTGTGATGTCTCAGGACAGATCTCATCAATCACCCAGGAAAGTTTCAAAACAGATCTGTTAGAACAAAATATTTACAGTATACATGAGGAAAGATAAAACATTTTCTAGATCAAATAGGGCGCTCTGGCTGAGTGCTCAGCCTTGCTGCCAAACAGCTGGCCTTGCTTTTGGAGCAGAAAGGAGAAAAAGGAAGTACATTTCTCTGGAGGAATCTGTACAGAGGTTAACAGAGGTAAGAGACCTTGTTCCCGCAAACCAAAGTTGCCTGGAGACTTCACTAATATCCATTCCAAATGCTTGCTGGAGAGCCTTTAAGAAAACTGATTTACTTAAAATTAAAGCTCATTCAAAGGCTGCCATTCAAAATGCCCATGGAGGCATAGTTCCCTAGGCTGAAAAATATGGTGTTATGGAAAACAACCTCTATAAAAAATGGAGCTGTGCTTTGTATTTTGTACTTTCCCCCTACATCTGATGCTACAGTCATGTACTTTAGAACATATTTAAGTTGCAAATCACTAACAAATGTAGGACCAACCTCTGCTTCTGGTCAGTACTAGCATTTCCCTTTCTGCTTCTCCTGTAAACAGTACTTTGTCTAAAATTCACCAGCACAAACACAAACAATTCTATGTTAAGGAGTCAATATTATTTTTTTTTTAAAAAGCACAACAAAGACGAAAACAACAGAGTAAAACTTCACTTCAGTAAGCAATCTTTTTTTCCGTAGTTATTTTCCAAATGGGGACTAATACTGTTATACAAATGAGAATAGTAATGATATACTAATACAAAGTTATGTGAGTGACTTACAGAAGCTTGCTTTTCCGAGCTGGCCACAGTCTCTCTTGCTTTGCTTTCTGTTGAAGCTTGGAAGGCCCCTCTGCTCAGCCTGCACATATAAGGACCAGTCCGCCTCATAGTTATTTTTACGTATGAGTACTTCACTTCTGGGAAGTGGATAGAGAAGTTAAATTCCTTGTGTGAACATCAGACAGTAATTCTGTTTATGCAAATGGTTGCAGAGTAGATTTTGTGTTTATATCACCAATTCAAATCTCTAAGGGAAAAATATTTTGCTGAAAGGAAATTAATTTGGGGCAAAAAATGTGTTATAAAAGTTAGATCTTGTTATTCATGAAACAGAAGGAGCATTAGAGATGACCAAGCACAACGAATGATTTTCAAGTATCCAGTATCCAGTAACCCCTCTTGTGATCAGTTCATGAGATAGTCCATAAATTCACTATGTGCAAAACAACGTTACAGAAATAAATCATTGAATAGTTTTTTGGTTTGGTTTGGTTTTTTAATTGAAGGTGTTTAGAGAAAATCTGAGCAGAGAATAAACTAAATGTATCCTACCAGCAGCTGGGGTGGAACTGCGGGCCTCAGAGCTGTGCATGGCCAGGTGCTGTCAGCTGTGGAGAGTGAGGATCCAGGGCCACTTCTGGGTGTCAGCGACCGGGGAAACTGGGCTCCAGGGGCAGCTGCTGGGCAGACCAGGTGCCTGAGCCCAGCTGCTGGAAGGATCCACCTCTTAGATTTGCATTGGCCTATTTCCCGCCAACAGACCTTCGTCCTGGTCAGCCAGAGAGGGGAAGAGGATGAGGCTGTTGGTGCCGTTTGAGTGTGTGCTGAGTGTGTCTGTGCTGATCCGTGTGGCCAGACATGTATGGATGTATTTACGTAGGTACATATGTGTTGTAGGTGGGCGTTTGTATGTGTGCCTGCTGGGAATGCACACTCAGCTTCACTGCTGGTTGGACCTGGGGTCATGGAGCCGTGGGAGCTTCACCTCTCTCAGGCTGCTGAGATACCTAAGAGTTCCAAGTCTGTTATGCTCATACTGCACCATACACCTGTGGACATTTAGGAAGAAACTGAGTCCCTCATATCTGTAACATTTCTGCTGCAATGGCTTCAGTGCAGTGTCTACAGCTTGACCCTCAGGGCAGTTGTTGCTAGAATTACCAACTACTGGGTGAAATAAGGTTGCACATGCTTTATTCTTGTTAGTTTCTTGTTTGCTCCATCTGATACGCTGTTGTTAATTTTCACCTGCTGTGGCAGACAGAAGTCTCTCTCCCTCCAAAACCTGACCAGGGAAACTCAGTCTTCCTCTGCTCTGCCAAGTCTTCAGCACTAAAAAGCAATCCCTGATCAGCAAGCTGCATCAAACCTCATTGCCTCAAGGCTAAGTGCTTTTAGAGAGCTCCAACTGTGTGTACATCATGCAACATTTGGAGAGACCCCCCATTTCCTACCTGTCTCGTGGGCCTTCACGCCTGTTCACCTGGATGTTTCTCAAATGCCAAACACGTGTTCTGCTCCCAGCACTTCTGTCCCATGCACAGTATGGCAAAAAATGAAGTCCCCTCTGGGTAGGACAGTTCATTCCCCCTGTCCCCCTGTCATCCTCCCCCCAGGAAAAAAAACCAAACAAACAAAACAAACCAAAAATATCCACCAAAAAAACACTTCCAACCCCCCCCCCCCCCCAAAATGTGAAGCTCCTAAAAGGTGGAATTTAAAAATTC
>NW_015090830.1:1125962-1144274 GCF_001431845.1 Calidris pugnax | reverse complement strand
TATCCCCCCCCCAAGAAAAAAAACCAAACAAACAAAACAAAACCAAAAAAACCCCCAAAAAAACCCCTCCCCCCCCCCCCCCCCCCCAAAATTGTAAGCTTCTGAAAGGCTGAATTTAAAAATTCTCTCTGTGAGTTTCCATCTTTCCTGGCCTGCACGACTGAGCACCATGGTAGCAAGTCAGGGTCTATGGCCCAGGTGCTGGCAAGGAACTGGTCTATTGCACCTTACTGAGGGCTACCATACTGGGGGCTGGAGGAGGCAGAGGATGATGAGCAGGAAGGTTAGCATCCCTTGTTGATTTACACGTGCAACAAAGACACAGATGACTAGTGAAGACCTCTGCTGATGACATTTGGGTGCTTTTTTGGGGGTGTATTCTTGCCTGCTTCTGCGGTCCACATCTGGGAGAAACATACCCTGAACTAGAGGAGGGGATTGTCCTTGAAATTGCTATTGTGACTAGTGATTTCTGCTCTAGGCAGTGCTTACTGGGGACTGGAAGCTATGATGCAATAGGTACCCAATAAGTCCACATCTGTGCAGTGCCACAATAAGGCAATTGAGAGCAGCATTTGACTGGATTTTACATGTTACAAAGTAATCTAGATAATCAGTTCATGTTTCTAGTCAGCCTAGTGTTAATGCAGACAAGTGCTAGAAGATAACATTATTACTTGATGAAAAATAAAGTATGGTTTGTTACCTGCAATGGACTTGTAATTTACCTTCTTGGATCTGTGTCAGAAATGAAATATTCAAGAAAATCCCTGAGATTTAGCCGCAGTAGGAGATGGGGTCACATTTGCAAAGGAGTTGCCTGTTTTGTCTACTTTGAATTGAAATTAAAAAGTGTTGCAGTGGCAATTATCTAGTATGAAAGATTAGGAAACAAAGTGCAATTACTTCACCTTTTTGGACTTTTGTTTGCAACCCTTTAAAAAGTAGCAATTATAGCATATTATCCATTGAGGCTTGAAATGTCTACCTCACAACACATTGCATGACAGTTTCAGTTTAAGAAAACAGCTTAAAGCAATTGACAAAAGACTTTTGCCTACAAGTGAAGTCTAATTGTTTTATTTTTCAATTTTATAAAATAAAACTTTGTATCAGGTTTGCACAGCAAGGTTTCAGTAGCGAGGGGGGCTACAGGGGTGGTTTCTGTGAAGATATGGTAGAAACCTCCCCCACGTCTGATAGAGCCAATGCCACCCAGCTCCAAGACAGACCTGCCACTGGCCAAGGCTGAGTCCATCAGTGATGGTGGTAGCACCTCAGTGAAAATATATTTAAGAAGTGGAAAAAAAACTGCTGCACAACAGCAGCCAGGGAAAGGAGTGAGAATCTGTGAAATAAACAGCTCTGCAGACCCCAAGGTCAGTGAAGAAAAGGGGGGAGGAGGTGCTCCAGGCATTGGAGCAGATATTCCCCTGCAGCTTGTGGTGAAGATCATGGTGAAACAGGCTGTCCCCACACAGGCCATGGAGGTCCACAATGGAGCAGATATCCACTGCAGCCCGTGGAGGACCGCATGCTGGAGCAGGTGGATGCCTGAAGGAGGCTGTGACCCTGTGGAAAGCCCATGCTGGAGAAGGCTCCTGGCAGGACCTGCAGCCCTCTGGAGAGAGGAGCCCACGCTGCAGTTTTGCAGGCAGGACTTGTGACCCTGTGGGAGACCCAGACTGGAGCAGTTCATGAAGAACTGCAATCCATGGGAAGGACTCACATTGCAGAAGTTCATGGAGGACAGTTTGCTGTGGGAGGAAGCCCACGCTGGAGCAGGGGAAGAATGCGAGGAGTCCTGCCCCTGAGGAGGAAGAAGTAATAGATACAACATGTGATGAACTAACCACAACCTCCATTCCCTGTCCCCCTGTGCTACTTCAGGGAACGAGATAGAGAATTCAGAAGTGAAGTTGAGCCTGGGAATAAGGGAGGGGTGGGGGAAGGTGTTTTGAGATTTTTTGTTATTTCTCATTACCCTACTCTGACTTTTGATTAGCAATAAATATAATTTCCCCAAGTAAGGTCTGCTTTGCCCATGGCAGTAATTGGTGAGTGATCTCCCTGTCCTTATCTGAACCCATGAGCCCTTCATCATATTTTTACTCCCCATGTCCAGCTGAAGAGGGAGTGATAGAGTGGCTTCGGTGGGCACCTGGCATCCAGCCAAGGTCAACCCACAACAAACTTGCATAAACACTTGCCTAATCAGGAGCAAATAACAATGAGAAAAATCGATAGCAACAGGAATGATGTGTTTTATAAAAAGCTTTTAAATTAGAGGAATTTACAGCATAATAGCAAAGAGGTTGAACAGGGTAAAGGAAAAAAGAGATCCTTTTAACCAAGAGTTTAAAGGGTAACAAATCAAGAAAGTAAGAAAGCTTAGGGGAGACCTTACTCCAGTATTTAAAGGGTGGCTACAAAGAAGATGGAGACCCCTTTTTACAAGGAGCCGCATGGAAAAGATGAGTTCAAGTTCCTCCTGGGGCGAGTCGGATTGGACATGAGGGAAGTTTTTCACAATAAGAACAGCCAGCCATTTCAATAATCCCCCAAGGGCAGTGGTGGATTCCCCAGCATTGGACACTTTTTAAGATTCAGCAGGACAGGAAGCTGGGACATCTTGTCTAGACCATGCTTTTGCCAAGAAAGTTTGGACCAGATAATCCTTGAGATGTCTCAACCTGGTGTTCTATGATTCTGTGGTAAATCAGGCAACAGATCTAATCTAGAAGTTTTTTGGCTTTTTGGTTGGGTTTTTGGGGGGGGGGGGGGGGGGGGGGGTTGTTGTTTTTTTAAGAAGCTAAACAGTTGCACAACTCTCAGATGCAAACCTTGTTTCAGGCTTATCCCTTCAGTTGTCTTGCATGACAATTTCCACAGCATGTGTGTGGGCACATACATGTTGATAGGTACATTGCATCACTACAAGGAGTGGTGCAATTTTACCCAGAGGTCTGCTTTCCTCACAAAACTGACTGATTTATGTAGGAGAGGCTGCCCTGACAAGTGCAACTGTTATTGGTAAAACTTAGTAGCATAGAACAGGCTGGGACATCCCCATACTAAAGTTATTAACATTTCAATTAACAAACAGGTGTTTGCTAGAGGTATTTTTCCCAAACAAGCTGTAAAAACTGTGGTAGGCATTCAGGATTTCTTGCCTGCTGAAAGAATGCAAGTTTGTATGACAAGTCATTTGTACACAACCTTCATTCCTCAGAAAGACGACATGCTGCTGAACAACAATTAAAATAGTTGAAACAGCAGGTGCTACAGTTGCTCCAAATTAAAAGTTCACCATGACCTAGCAGCAGAAGAGGAACCCAATGAGTAACCTCTGCTTCTGTTAATCTTTGCTCTAACCACAAGCATAGAACATCTCAACTATGTACTTTGTTTTACATGTATCACTAGACAAGTTGATCTTGCCACTTTTAATTACTTTGAGTGCAACATCTAGTTCACATGGCATCTAGGCTACTCTAGAACAACCTTACTATTACAGTCCTCAAGACCTCATTCGGCATAACAAAATTAATGGTACAACAGCCTTGGTCAACCTCTACAGGTTTGCAAGGATTACTAACAGAAAAAAAAAAAAAAGTATTCAAGCAGGACACTGCAAAACATATTTTATTGGTAGGAGATTTTTGGAAAAGATGTAGACAGTCTGAATAGAAGTGTCTCTGTTACAAGTTCTTACAGATATTATACCCAATAGCAAGCATACATGTTTTCTCCCAGAACAGAGTTCATGTTCACACTATGTAATTTCAAGAAAAATGTTTCAGTACCAGATATTTTCTAACAGAAAAATTGTCAAAGCTGCTGAAAAGGGAAGGGAGCAAGAGTGAAGTATGACAAATAAATGGGATATCGTTCAAACAAAAGGCAGTTCTAGCATTTGAGTGAGTTGATGGTATGCTTTTCACCAGTGTACCCAGGGTTTGAAATACAAGAATCGTATAATCATTTAGGTTGGAAAAGACACTTGAGATAGAGTGCAACCATTAATCTAGCACTGCCAAGTCCACCACTAAACCACATTCCGATGTGCACATCTGCACATCTTTTAAATACTTCCAGGAACTCAACCCCTTCCCTGGGCAGCCTGTTCCAATGCTTAATAACCCTTCTGGGGAGGAAGCTTTTCCTAATATCCACTCTAAACCTCCCTGGCACAACTTCAGGCCATTTCCTCTTGTCCTATTGCATGTTACTTGGGAGAATAGACCCTTCACCTCGCTACCACCTCCTTTCAGGTACTGGAGAGAGAGATAAAGTCTCCCCTCAGCCTCCTCTTCTCCAGGCTAAACAACCCAGTTCCTTCAGCCGCTTCTCACAAGACTTGTTCTTTAAAGAACTGCTCCCAATAAATTCTGTACTTTGCTTAAGGAAGGTTCCAGAAGTAAAATGACAACCTAAATATAAACACACCAAGAACAAAACCTTTTGCTTTTTATAGTCCAATTAACTAGAATTTCTAAACAAACTGACATTCACATCCCATAGACCTTAGCTTTTCCTCTTCTGTAAAAGGAGAAAGAACACGGGTAAGCTGTCAGAGCATCACTTTTCAGATTCCCATCCTGCTACAGGTAAACCATGAATTGACGTTACGTAAGCAAACCAGCTAAACTTTTAGTCAAGATAAATATTTAGCAGCATAGCACCAGAGTAAAACCAAGACATCAGAATAAGTTTTCTGTAAATGATGGTAAAAACCGCAGTAGAGAGCTACAGCTCTTGAATATAAGGAGACGTATTGAACATTAAGCAGCTTCTCCCACTGTTTACTATTAAAAGAATCCTTGTATTTTCAGAAAAGGCAAAAAAAAAACCCCAACAAAAAACAAATAACGAAGGTTGGCAGATTAGAGGCTAAAGTGCTGCACCCCTATCTTTTTTACTGGTTGGTTGTCCCACCAGTGATTTTTTAAAAACAAATATCGCTAAAGATGCAAGATAATAAATCACCATAAACTATGTAAGCATTATTTAAACACAGACTAGATGGTGCTCTCTGAACCTCGTAAAGTATTTTCTCTCCACCCCACCCTTAAAACAGATTTTGATAGCTGGATGATTTAGCCACCAAGATTTTAAGAACTGCCACAGGGATGGGATATGGCATAGAAATACCTAAATATGTTAGACTAGGTTTCTAAAGCACATTCTGAAGACAATTTTAAGTAATCCTATTGAACTTTTATTGTCCACTAACTCCACTTTAGCACTGAGGAATAAATCATTCTCCCCACCATGCTCTCCCTGGAGAACTTCATAACAGAGTGTTCATCAAGACTGCTAGGATCAAGTGTCAAATTCAAATGTGACAATAAAAACCAGGGATGTAAAACACTAAGGAAAGGCATAAACACTAAGGATGTTATTAAACAATTTGAGAATAGAGTAATAACACTAGCAAAGGAATGAGTATTCCTATGTTCTCCCAAAGCTGGATTTTTTGGATATCGGCTGAGAGCAGGATCAGTCATCCCAGTCAACATTATGAGGAGCGACTGTCAGTCCAAGTGCTTAGCTGTAGGTAAGTTCTCATCACAGCAGGACTAGTAGTTTCTCTCCCCTCCTTCGACTATTTCAGTCAATAACAGAAGATTATTTTTATTTTTTTAACACTTATTTATACCACTGAATAAATCCTCAATGAAAGCCAAGACTTAAGTGCAGTAAGTTCTGTAATAAACATGGCAGGAAGGAGAAGAAGAAACAGCTGTTAAGCAGAAGCTTGGATCACAAGTGTTCCTGAAGGTACTTTTTTTTTTTAAATTAATAAATACAATTCTAAACATAAAGTCCATCAAATATGTTACTTTGATTGCCACAGCAGTGTAACACATCAATGACAGAATTTTAAACTTTAGAGAAAGCTTACTGCAATACTACCCTGTAAAACTCAGCATCTGGCAAAATTATACTACCAATTTGTTTTGAAGAACATAACATACACAGTGTAAACAGCTCAGAGAACACTCAGCAAAAGTTTTTTTTCCATAGATTTCCAAAGTATATTATCAGCAGCATTTTGGGCTTTTGTGTGTTTTTTTTTGGTTTGGTTTTTTTTTTTGTTTGGTTTTTTTTTAAAGTCAGTATGCTTGAGATCCCATCATGTCTTTGAAACCCTTCTGGAGTCCTTCAGAAGAAAAACGTAGGGGGGTGAGGACCAACATTAATGAAGCAGCACTAAAAGATTCCAGATTTTTGGAATATAAAATCATCTAGACTATTATCAACAGGAGAAGGAAGACACTTGATTTTTTTTTTTAAAAGCATAGCAAGGAAATTTTATAAAAATACTAAGTTTTTTTAATAAAGTAAGTTAGAAAACATTGCACAGTTGTTAACAGTGCTGGACTGGCCTAAAAACAGTGTTGAGTGAGAAAACACATATTGAATATTGAGCTTGTTATGAAGTTTGAGAGATAGATGACAGTCTTAATCAATTTGAGAAATATAGCACTACAGCTGTTTATGTAAATGGCATTAAGTATTATCTATAGAGCGTCCATATCTGTGTAAGAGTGGAAACAGCAGAAGCCTGTGTAGGCAGAAAAGGAAGCATCAGAAGTCCTGTACAGTACTTCCCATGATATGAATTCAGATGCATTGCCCAATGTATTTGTGAAGGACCTCTGCTGTTGGAAAAGCCTTTCTGTTCCTATTCACCATGCCCACCAGATCCTGGGTTTTCATTAACAGGAAAAGCGGCAACTAATAGCAGCATTGATATAAAGGCTTTGTCACAGTGATGATCGAAGGACGTTGTTAACCAGCCAACACTTGCAAAGCGTTAGCTGTTGCAAGAAGCATTCACCAAAAAGTGTTAAAAGCACAGCTCAGTACAAAAAGGGGATCACAATTTTTCTGCACTTTGGGTAGTCTTCAAATTTCTCAAGGTACCACCTGAAAAACAAAGAGAGAAATCTGATGAGCACTGAATCTTCAAAATGCTGTCCAGGAAATTAAGTAATTTTATATTGTGGTCAATTTAATCCATATATTTTCTGGCAACAAACCAGAAAAATGCCTTAAGAACCTACTCTGGATAGAAAACTGCTACTTACTACCCTCATACTAATGACTTCTCATCACCAACTATAATGAAACAAAGTTACTGCTTCCAGCAATGGGAAATGAAACTGAACAGATCTGGCAAGAGCAGCCAGGGAAACAACAGCCTGTTGTAAAATGTAGATTGTTATCCATCCTGAGTATTTGTATTTTAGAAGCAGAGGGGAGCAGAGACTTTCAAAAGGATAACATGTTGAATTGTATAATGACTTCATGTGGAAGCAAGAGATACTTCCCATACTGGGGTGACGGACAGTCCTGTCCTGAACATCTTCAGTTCCAGTCAGGATGTAGATAATCAAACTGAGTGTGACAAACATCACACTAGCCTTACTGCTAATCTCCCTCAAAGAGCATCACTATTTTCAAATCCAGACAATTTTAAAAGACTTAATACTCAGTGCTACCAAATGTTATTATTTGTCTGGTCAACCTTATATAATAAATAAATTTACTCCCATTTTCAAATATTTATTCTTCTGCTTCTCCAAAATAAAAAAAAAGGAGGAAATTAACTTTGCTCCTCAAAGATGCAGGTATTCATATTATCAATAGCTAATTGCAAGATTGAAGCTGGAATAAGCAAAGAACAAAATATGCAGTGCATGACTACCTGCAACTGTGGGCTACCAGCATTATGCTATTTATCCTTTCCAGCCATTTATTCTAGGTTTTTCACACTAACCAAGCTATACCAAAATATGTCTTCATTTGTATGGATTTGCTACGTTCAATTGGGGTTGTTTTTTTCCTGTACCCCTCTTCCATTTTTATGGATTTTCCTTTAGTGGAAATTACTTCCTTCACCAACGCTGTGCTTTTCATAATGCCCTATAGGAGTTCTGTCAAGACTTAAGATAGACAGAAACCAACCACGGAATTTGAGCCTAAAGAACGCAATACACAAAGAATCAGAATCATAAAATGGTTAGAGTTGGAAGGGACCTTAGAGATCATCTAGTTCCAACCCCCCTGGTTGGAACCAAAATAAGACTAAGGTGTTCAAATTCTTTTAAACATGCTATTTCTTTTAAGAAACAAGTCCTCTCAAACTATGGTATTTCTGTTAGCAGGAAAGTCACATTATGAACACAGTACGTTCAGTCAGGCTGTTTAATTACAGAGCAGAGACTTTATTAAATATCATCTCCCAAAATTGTCTACACAATTTGGTTATAGACAATATGATACAGACTGAACTAGAAAGGATGCCTGTAACAGAAACCATGAGAGTGATTTTCAAAATTTTAATATTATAGAAACAAGTTTGAGCTGCAAAGAAAAGTAGAGTATATGATCGAGTAAAGAATTTTCCTAAATGTGTCTATAATCTTTACAGGTTCTGGATGAACTATGTTCATCTAAAGGCCATTATTTTGACCATCTCATTGTACACTCTGATTTATGCTCCTTATACTTAGTACTATCCCTTTGAAATACTGCTAGTGCTTAACACTACTTAGAGTATCCTCTATCATATTCTCTACTGCAATAGCAAAGTCTTCTACAAGACTTGCTCTGCAACATTTCCATGGGATGAGGCATATTTTGTAAACTGGAAATGAAGTGTGGCATAGAGACAACAGAAATTAAAAGACACAAACACTTACTCGTGGTGCTGTTTTGCCCTTGAGCTCAAGATGAAAAGCGTACACAAAGCAAATGCAAGGCTTTCAAAGGTGCAGCAGGCAAGGGCAAACCCAAACCATTCCAGGATCTCTCCAAAGAAGTTGGCTCCACTGACATACTCAAACATTCCTCCTAAAAGCAGGACAGAGTTATCTTTGAATTACAGTGCTCTTGGAATATCTCCAATGCAATCTCTTGGTGTAAGTCCAATAAGAGTTATATCACCAATCTCTATTTATATAATTTTAAAGGCAATAGAAGCAGTGTTTTTCGGTTCGAGCTGTACTATGAAGGATCACTTCAGACCTCATTCTAAGACAGACCTTCTCCAGCTCTATTTTTCCTCTTTAAATCATGGAAGAAAGCAGATTTGCCAATATCAGGAGCGATTTCATGCCTCTGTAAATAATTAACAATGACATCAAGCCGGTTCTTTGATCATAAACTAAACCTTTTTTAAAATAGGCAAAAATGGAAAATATGCTCCCCTTTAAGAGTCACAAAAAATACTCCTAGGGTTAATTAGATCAAAGAAATTAAACATTGTATGCTAAGTAATTTAGATATTAAGTTAATTATGAAAAATATTATTATGGATTAATGTTCCAAATTCATCCTCTATCTTATAATGTGTTGCCCTTTTGTTCCTGTCCCCCACCAGGTCTACTACTTCAGCCCTGACACTCAGTGAAATAATTAATTAGCAGTCTGCATTACATGTGGTTTATGGCCAATTATGCATAAACAGTCAGTACTCACCTGATGGAAATTTTATAAAAGAAGAACTTTCACCCTGATTCCAAAGTCAGTGTACAAATTGGTAACATCTCAATATGTGTTTTACCAGTGGGACTAAACAAACACATATTTGCTAAGTGCAATGAAGGACATGTTTTGACCTTAATTACTTTGCTTTTATGACAAAAGAGAGGCAGAATTCTAGCACTTAAATTGGATAAGCAATATCAAAAAGACCAACTCCTAATTGTGTAGCAAATAACATCTGATTTCCTTCAGAAAATAAATATAATTTTTGTATACTGACTATAGCACGGTATGTTAATATTAATTTTTTATATGGGCACTTGGATTAACATCTATTAAAGATATGAAATTAACTTCTTGGTGAAAAGTAACAATCTACTGTCTTCTACACCTATTTTTCCCAGTTTTATTAAAAAAAAATAAATCACTAAAATCCAAGAGAGCACAACAACTAAAGGAAAAAAACTCAGAGAAACAGAATTCAGAGGTAGCTATGATTCCTCTGCTCTCACTGAGTTTAATGTACCTGGAAGAGTATAATGCTTCCAAAAATGTCAATAAGTATTAACACTTAAGTGCTATGTAAGAAGTACTTTAATTGCCTTCATTTTCCCATGAAGGCCAGAACTTATAATGCCTAACTTCCTTTGGATTTCTGTCCTCTCTTCCCTGTCTCTCTCTTACCACAGCAGTAGTTTCTCTCTGATCACCTGGTTACCTCCCTCTCACCCGTGGAACAACATGAGATGGGCCAGCCACACAGGGTTGCATAAGTGGCTGAGTGCTTTCTGCCTGCCCCCCCTGCTGGGATGATAATTTAAGTCCTCCTTCTCCACCCATCTGCTGATTCTCATGGAAGCTGTGGAATGCCATGTTATATTTTTACCACTTCTTAAAAATACAATCAAAGTTGGTCAAAAATTCAAAGACTCACACAATATATGTGATATCATGAAATAGATCCCTTAGAATACTTGGCTTAGAGGAAAAAGTTTCCCACGCTATGAAATCACTTTTTAAGGCAGACAGGTGGCTATTTCCAGTATCCTCTCTATCATAAATGACTATTTCCCCTAAAATACACCAAGCTCTAGGAGGCTGTCTTTACACAGAATCATTTGAGGTTGGAAGGGACCTCTTGAGATCATCTAGTCCAACTACCCCCAGCTCAAGCAGTGAGCTAGAGCAGGTTGCCCAGGACCATGACCAGTCAGGTTTTGAGTATCTCTACAGATGGAGACTCCACAACATCTGAGCAACCTTTTCCAGTGTTTGACCACTCTCACAGCAAAAAGCATATTCAGACAGAACTTCATGCGTTTTAATTTGTGCCCAGTGCCTCTGGTGCTGTCAAAGAAGAGCCTGGTTCTCTCTGCTTCATTCCTGCCCATTAGGTAGGTGTATACATCAATAAGATTCCCCCTGAGCCTTCTATTCTTCAGGCTGAAGAGTCCTAGTTCTCTCAGCCTCTCCTGATAGGAGACATGCTTCTTTTGATATAGAAGTTTCTGTAACATTTTCACTCACCTCTTGGTATCTTGTAACCAGTTTCCCCTGGTTTTCTCAGATTTCTGAGTATATGATCAGAATGAATATTGATTGCCATGCCGACTAACCACCCTATAAAGCCTGAAGAGAAATTAAAATTAGTAATTTTTAATTTAAATTAGTATCTTTAATACACTGAGCTGAAGTGCTTGATCAGAAAAAACAAACTACAGTCTTATCACACATTAGGCATATTATCTCAAAGCAGTAATAATGTACACAGTATAAGCAAGTCTAGTGACATCCTGCACAATCCCAATCCCACACTGAGCTCTTCAGTCAGTAAGGCTCACAGTAATCAGTAGGTTTCTAGATAGAAACAGTACTTGAAATATAAAGCTTATTCTTATGTTGCTAGACTTTTACATAAGCATACATGTGCACATATACAGATGTAATGTGTGTATTTCCCTAACTTCCACATAGAAAAATCAAATACATAAAGATTTTAAGCACTGAAAGAATCAGCCATTCAGATTCCTGTCAAATGGACACATCTTGGTGTTGTCCTCCCCATCTTTTTTTTTATACTGACAATATACTAGCAGTTCTACAGCAGATTTCATTGCATAGAAAGCCATAATAAAATTGTGAAGGAATTGTCCACTTTTTACTGTTCTCATGTCATTTGGCAAGACAGCTTAACCATTTATACCAGGTTTTCATAGAAACCAAGATTATAGTAGCACTCTGCGTAGAATCATAGAATGGTTTGGGTTGGAAGAGACCTTAAAGATCATCTAATTCCAACTCCCTGCCACGGGCTGGTACAACTTCCACTGGATCAGGTTGCTCAAAACCCCATTCAACCTGGCCTTGTTGCCATAACCGCATAGGTTAAATCAAAAGGAATTCAGGACAAATTCAGTATTTTCATGCTTCCATTTTGAGTCTCTGGCTACATCCTATCCTCCTTTGAAGGAAGTATTCCTCGTTGCTAGGAGCAGACAACGTTGGGGTCTGATGGTAGATGGTATTGCTTTGAATCCATCTCCAAAGCCATCGCGTTTTATTTAAATTACGGAGTAAATCCTAGTGAAGTGCTTCTAGAACAAAGTCACTTCACACTCCAGATACAGAAATCTTTGCCTTTTTGCACCCATAACTTGTGTTTTTCAGACAATTCTCTTTCAATACAGAGAAGCCCAGTAGTATGACCATCAGTGTATAACCAGAGGTATAAGGCCATGTTACAGGACTAGTAGGCTGTCAGAGTATAGTTTACCAAGACTTAAGCTTATTTTGAAGTGAAGCTACCAAGGTAAGTGGACCTTGCCTCTCAAACTGTTAAGACAGACATCTTTCTTCCCTCAATCCCTTGTGGGCTATGTTTACCTAAAGGACATAGCTGTCTGCTTCCACATGGATTAGGAGGAAATAACTACACCGCAGAGAAACTGAGGTTTTTGCATGCAAGCTCTTTCCATATTTACCTATCCAAATAAAAAAAATTTGTTTAAAGAGCTTGTTACAGTTTGCTTAAATTACAAGACTCATAGCCAAATTTAGTCCTGTGAACAAGCACGTTTCTTAGCCTTTTGTTCACACTGCACAGGGCAGTACGTTTCCACTAGCAATCCACATCTGTGGATGCCATACCCACAGTGTCTTTTACAGTAAAATTTTAATCATAACTCTTTCAACTATACATTCAATACAATTATACCATCATAAAACAGATTAGATGAATGTGATGAGCAGTTCACAGACCAATTCATATAATGACAACATTTGAAAACACAGGATGAATAATTCAAATGCTGTTGAATTCTACTTTCAAGAAAGCCAATCATTTTAACGTTTTCCTTCAAAACAGATCTCTACCCAAACAGATTATTGAACTCCAACTGCATCCAGCAATAAAAATAGTTTGCTTCTCTTAGCACTGGTAGTTAGGTATCAATTTGCTAATTGCTGCAGAAGATTGAGACTACCTTGGAAAACAAGGGATGTTACTTATACAACTAAATAAGTAAGTCATTATCTCTATCCATACAATAATCTGAAAGGAAATTTCATAACAAGCACAGAAATTAATTGCATTTAAATGTAAACAATATTTCTGCTAGTTTGCTTCAGTATTAGCATGAGGAAAAACCTATACTGAAAGTTAGAAATTCATTACTCTTCCTAGAACTGATACTTTCTCAAAAGAGGAAATGAGACACCCTTTGATTCCTCTGAAATGCCACAGTAATTTTGGAGAATGTTACCTGTGCATTCCATACTGGTATCTGTAAATGAGTATATGAACTACTAAGAACTTGTCAGATAGTGCAAAGAGACTGGGACTTGCTTTAAGAGTGTCCAATTACTATAGAAGACTAGTTTGATTCTGTGCATTTTTTTTTTTACACCTCCTATTTGAAAACTACCACATCAGAAGGGAACAAACAAATCTCTCTTTGTGGATGACAACAATCCCATGAGCATAGGCTATTTTCACAGCACCCCTCTCCAGTTTGAAGATCCACTTTTCCCTGAACTACTGCATAACCACATTCCCTGTGTCCACCCTCTGTGAGAATGGTATTTCACTGTCCTCACCCTCAAATTCTCACCCCAGCTGAGCCCTAGGACTGCACTCTACAAAGTCAAGAGCCAGGTATGTACCATGATCTGCATGACTTGGCTTCCACCTAAGGCAAATGCAGATATGTAAACAGGAAGGGAGCCACAGCGTGCTCCAGTGGATTCTCAGACCCACAGGATGCACTACGCAACAGAGGTGACCTCATGAGACTATTAAAGTCAAGAAGCTTTTCACCTTCACCAGGATAAACCTGGGGGTTAAGGAGTGGGTTCATACTGGGAAAATACTTGCACAAGAAGGACAGTAACTAGGTCTATATTGCCAAACCACCTAATGCAACAGAAGAGTATGTACGTGTTGTTGTTCCAGTGCCTTCTTCACCCTCGCCCATATAGACTCTCACGCACAAAGACCAACTCCTGCTCTGCAGGCTATTTCAGAGTGACAGTATGGTAACTGCTGTCTGGCTCACCTTCCCACCTTGGGTTTCAAGAATATGGAGTGGAAGATACCATATAGAAACAGAAGGCGACCAGCTTCTACAGCTTCAATGAAAGTGCCTAGAAGATGCTTCAGGTGAACCAGTGCTTCATCTCAGATTGCATGGTTAGCCTTTCCAAGAAGGCACAAGATCATCTGGAGCATCGAGATGTCTATGGATATCAGAAGACATACCGACTAATCATCATCCCTGGGTCACGACCACACCCGGGTATGGACAATGCCCATGCTCTCTTCATGTCTGTTCTGTGTAGAGAGTAGAGATGGCATGTGTGCTTGGTTGCCAGATCATGCAACAGACTAGGTGCTGATGTTCTGTCACCTGCACCTTTTGAGTTATAGATACTGCTCACAGAGCTGCTGTGAAGAAAAGCGTTTCAATATGCTGAAGGGTTAGCCATCAACATTAGAAGGAAGTAGTCGAATGGGGATTTGAAGGAGTAAGAAAAGACATATGACATACTGCAAAGGGTTTGATGAAGCTAAAGCAAGCAAAGGAAGGAAGGAATTTCCAACTAGAAGTGCAGACAAATTAGGAAAGAACCCAAGGGAGAAACATGCAGGTACATATTGCCCCTGTTTGTAGCATTGCCTGCTTCAGGATATCATGGGTACTCTTGGTGACTTCACAAGATTTTTATTGGCACATACGCATAAGGTACCTGCTGAAAGATTATGAACTTGTCCCCACATTGGTTTGCAAGCTCATGGTTTAATCAACAAAACATTTCCATTTCCCCTGGAAACAGATTAGTTCACTGCTCTGAACTAAACTAGCACACGGTCCTGAGAAACCATGAGGGAACCACGTCAAAACTGTATTGCTGCTTGAAATCAATTACTGGTGTAGATAAAAAGCTATTGCTTTCTCATGTTTAACTCCTAAACATCTGAAAACAGACAGTCAATCTGTATGCTAAGGCTCCACAGAGAACACATCAGTTGTTTGAAGCCTCCCACCATGGTGGCTCATCAGTCTTACTTCTCCAAATTCCTGCTTTCACTGCAAATTTATCTCATTTCAGCTTCCGATTACTGAACTTTGTTTGGCTGTTACTAGTAAACACTCTCCCATTTCTCTTCCACATGTAACTTTATTATATACACTGAAGAAGTATTTTGTTAGCTCTCAGCAAATATGCTTTCTTGCTAGTGTTGTTTTCTAATCTTCTACTTTTTTTTTTTAATTAATTTAAACAGAGGCTTAAAGACACTGCCAGATGTTTTTGAAGAACTAGAACATAATAGTCCAGTTCTTCAGGGAGTATGCAGAGTACAATACAGAGTATTGTATTTTTTTATTTTACAGCTGTGACCACAATACAATACATGACCCATATTCACTTTGGCATTAAAGAATAAAGATGACCATCAGCTCATCTAGCACTGACATTCTGAGAAATGTCATTGTGGTCACAGTATGAGAAATATTATAAAACAGGACTGAAGATATTATAAAATTATAATAAAAAATTAAAAGCTGTGAAGACAAAGAAAAACTACTTCTAATGTCCTCATAACATGTTTTAACTCACCTGTAATGAAAATTGGATCTTTTAACCAGCCTGAAGGGTATTTTGCATAGTTGGTTAGGCTCCGGCCTTGCAGGTATCCATTATAAGCACAGAACAGAAGCGCTAGCACAAAAGTGAAAAATGGCGTTGGTTTTCCTGCCCGGATGAGAAGAGGAAAGATGAGCGACCTATAGTGAACAAAGGAGGAACAATTGTTGTATGAACAAATAGAAGATACTCTTGGGATCCAAAACTGCAATCCATAGTCCAAGTTTGCTTTCCAAACTCTTAGTGGAGACTTCAGTCCTCCCAGTGCAGAAGAATAGTCACTTGCTTTAACACCTAAATATTAATTTTGTTGCCTAATTGAAATCACAAGACCTGTCCTCTCGCCCCTTACAAGAGAAATTTTGAACTTTTTATCCAAGACAATTAGTTTGACAAGAGCAGTAAAGGCAACAGCAGCTTTTTTTCCTCCTTTGTTTCTAAATCCTCAGTGGTATCATCAAGCTTTCTGGAAAGAGCCAGGTCTCACAATCCTACACCAAGTTCACCGGCACTTCCAGGGGGAAAGTCAATCCCCTTGAAGTTAACCTAATTGAGCTCAGTTTCCTCCTTGCCTTACAAGTTACTTAAAAACTTTAATTGCTTTGCCTTTACCATCTTGGTCTGCCCTATCACACCTGTTAAAGATATGGCAAATCCACAATTGCCATCCCAGTTGGGAAACATATCTTGAGTGCTTCTCCCAGAGGATTATGTGAGTAAACAAACAAGCTCAGCAGGTGAATATTTTTGTGCCCTGCCTCATAACCAGCCAACTCCCAATCGTTTATCGATTTAATGACAATCTAGAATGACATAGGAACAGGATTACCAAAGCCTGAGCATCCTTCACGTGTACTCCAGCTACCCAAGGACTACTGCTTCAAAGGAGCCTTTCCAGAGGAAGCAAAACCAGAACAGATTTCCCGAAAGCATAATAAGTTCATTAATACGATTATTTAAAGCCTGCCACATTGCAACAAATGGAATTGGACAACAGAGGTCTCTTCCAGTCTATATTCACCTACAGAGCAGTCCCTCAGCCTGGCAACAGGAATAAGCGACAGGAAAAGAGAAACTGGGGCACAGCTCACCTTTCTGCCTTGTGTTTCTAGCTGTTCCCAGACAGCGAGCGTTAGTTAAGATCCCATGCCAAAGACAATCATCTCTAACTTCTCAAGAATGGTAAAGGTAGAAGTAAAGACACGCTCCTGGGTTTGCAGAGCCAGCCAGCCACCAGCCCAACCGTACGTCACATCCCTCTCGACTGCAAGGGTGTGCAATACTTTTGGTCAAAAGCAACAGCCTCTTGCTACAAGCGCTGGAGAACAGCCATGTATCAGCCACACTCTTCACTTAAAGTTAGCCTGGCAAACCCACCTCTGCTGTGTTAGCACAGGAGCAAAACTACTTGCAGAGTATTACTGGTAACTATTGTCAATGGCTTGAAGAGAACGGCAAAAATCTTATCTGAGCTCCACCTCAGCTGTCTTCTCCCAAGCAGTTTTACCAGATACCATGGACTACACAGCAGCACGGGGCACTCTGCCTCAGCTTTGCCGGTATCGCAATGAATCACTGGATATCGCGAGCTGGAAGGCATCCCGAGGATAGTCAGGTTCAACTTGAAAGACATCACTGGCAAACAGCTACAGTTTCACAATATTTAATTTATATGATATCAGCATCCTGCTGATACCAGCATCAGCCCTGATCTTCCCTTCTTTGAACGCTGGTCCTTAAGACTACCTGCCCAAGCCACTGCTTGAAGGGGGTCTGTGAGAGGAGGCAGAGCTCTAGGTGGAGAGGACACCGCAGGCTGAGAGATCACCAAACGCTCGTTTTTTACACCATTTCCAAAAGGCACCGCAGCACCCCACCACCCCGCAGCCAAACAGAGCGGCAGTTCCTTGCTCAGCTCACACAGAGTCACAGAACACCTTAACGGAAAGGAGCAGGAAAGGCTTTAGTGATTACTACATTAAATAACACACGTTAATTAACAGCAGAATACCAATCCCTACCATCAGAAAACTGCATTAAGGCGTTTCTATCAAGACCGGCCCCAGTAACCGCGCTTCTCCCGCCACCGACCACCCCCCACCCCCGCCTTTCGGGAGCGGGAGCCCCCGGAAGGGGACACGCCGACCCTACCCCAGAGCTCCACCGGTGCCCCCTTCCCCGCCCCGTCCCGTCCCGTCCCGTCCCATCGAAGGGCCGCACCTGTGCGCGTAGTGCAGGACGAAGCAGCCCAGCAGCAGGCGGTTGGGCCAGGCGGCGGAGGTGTCCCCCCCGCAGGCGGCCAGCCCCACCGGGACGAGGAGGGAGGGCAGCTCCTGCAGCGCCCAGGCGAGGCGGGCGGGCAGCGGCCAGCCGAAGCGCCGGGAGGAGTACCGGCCGTAGGGCATGGGGATGAAGCGGAGGAGCAGGCCGGAGACGACGCCCAGCAGCACCAGCCCGCAGGAGAGCAGCTCCAGCAGCCGCCGCTCCTCCGGGCCCGACACCCGCCGCCAGAACCCGCACACGCCGGCCGCCCCCATGGCGCGCTGGGGGCGCGCGCCCCGCCGCCTCCATTCATTACCCGGCCCGGCGACACGCCCGCCGCCGCCGCGGACCAATCGGCGCCGGGGGCCGGGGCGTGGCTGGCTCCGCCCCTCCCTTTCCGCCCGCCCG
>NW_015090830.1:1063737-1125883 GCF_001431845.1 Calidris pugnax | reverse complement strand
CCGACGGCGGGGCGGGTGGGGGGGCTGGGACGGCGGCTGGCCGCCATGGGCCGCCGGGCGCGCGACCGCCGCCGGCAGCAGCAGCAGCAGCAGCGTCAGGAGCGGGGCGACAGCGGCGGCGGCGGCGACCAAGCGGTGAGAGACCGGGCCGGAGCGGGGAGGGGGGGGAGGGGAGGCGGTAGGGCCGCCGAGCTTGACGGTGTCGGTGGGGCTTTCCAGGGCTGGGCCGGTGGCTACCCGGAGATCGTGAAGGAGAACGAGCTGTTCGAGCGGTACTACCGGGAGCTGGGCATCGTCCCCGCCGGCGAGTGGGACGACTTCATGGCGGCGCTGAGGGAGCCGCTGCCCGCCACCCTGCGCATCACCGGCTACCGGAGGTAGGGGGGACCTGGGGGACGGGCGCGGGGCCCCGGGAGGCGAGCAGTGGCCCGGCTGGCAAGTTATTGCCGCGGAGGAGGCCCGGAGGGGTTTGTGTGTGTGTGTGTGTGCGTGTATCTCTCCACACGGTCCTCTTCTGGCTGTCTCTTCTCCCCTGCAGCCACGCCAAAGAGATCCTGCACTGCCTGAAGGAGAAGTACTTCAGAGAGCTGCAGGACCTGGAGGTCGACGGCCAAAAAGTGGAGATGCCGCAGGCGCTGAGCTGGTGGGTGAGGGGGAAGGGAGGCAGCCAACCCTGCGGGTTCCTCCTGGCATCCAGCCCCCCGTGAAGAAGTGCCGGGTTTCATTCTCCTGCCCCTTTCCCCCTTCTCTCCCCCCCAGGTACCCAGAGGAGTTGGCGTGGCACACTAACTTGAGCAGGAAAATCCTACGCAAGTCACCGCAGCTGGAGAAGTTTCATCAGTTTCTGGTTAGCGAGACAGAATGTGTAAGTTTTAAATACATCTTGACTTTTGTTTTTTTATTTAATAGCCCAACCAGCGGTTTATTTAACTGTATTGTGAGAAATTGAGACTGTAACTTTTCTCTTAGAAATTGAGTAGCTCAGAAGAATCTGGATTTTATGTTGCTGTTGAGAGTGATTCATCCTGTGAAGCTGGCACATAACCACAGTCACAGATATTTCTTCTAAATTAATAGCATTTTTTTTGGATTCTTTGAGAACATGAAAATGGGTCCCTGTAAAATAATTAGGTCCTGTTAGAAAACAGATGTTTAAGTCTCGTAAGAAGTGGACATGTATACATACTGACACTTTTAATCATGGTGTTTCCTACTTAATCGAAGCCAGTTTCTCGCCTCTTGAGCAGAAACTACATGTGTGGAATGAATAAAATTGGAGTAAATTTGCCATTTTCAGAAATTGCAATTGCATGAAATACTGTGATTTTGTTTGTTAAACACAAATAAAATTTAATCCTAAATTTATAATAGTGTGCTTCTATTTACTTTATTGTTTTGCTACATAGACATTTAATGTTTTTTCTTTTTTTGCAAAAGAAATATGTTTCTTGGGAATTTAATAAAATGGAGTTTCTTTTGCTTTTGTTTTTTCCTTTCAAGGGAAATATCAGTCGTCAGGAGGCTGTTAGTATGATCCCACCTCTGCTGCTTAATGTAAACCCTCATCATAAGGTAACTCTAGAATATACTGTGTATTAGAGTTTTTTCCTGAAAGTTAGTCTGATTACAAATTACAACAGCAGTGTCAATGCTGATACACAAAATCATGTTTCATGTTGCTATGTTTTATGCTTTGTGTATGTAAACCACAGCATCAGCTAGTGTTCAGATTACAATACAGTGCCAGGGGAATATCTGCCTTTTCAGCTTTATGTAATATCCTGTAAAAAAACCAGTTAGTTTTTAAGTAGTTCCATACTAAAGTATGTAATGTGTAGATGTATTTAGCTACATCTCAGTTACATATTCGTGTTTCAAGCCCCTTTTAAAATAAGGTGACTGTTTTTAACTTCCTGCTACCCATTACACTGAGAACTTTTCCAGATATGAATGATAATGTTCTTTAACCAGGTATTTCCACCCCTCTCTGCCTTTTGTAGAAGTTGCAAACTTCTGCTTTATAAGTCTGCTAGGCAAAATAATTACGGTGAGCTGAAACATGCTGTTGACAGCAGGTAAGGAGTATAGATTGCAAATGTTAACTGAGGTGCTTAAGGAATGCCTGTGATATTGTTGAATGGCAGATTGTAGGAACAGGGATATCTGGTTGCAAACTTCCAGTTCTAACCTTAGTGATGTTTTCATACACTACGTTTGTTTGCGTAATGTATCTGTCAGGTGTCCTCATTCTCTTAATCTGTTTAATGAGCTATTTAGAAGTGCCTTGCTATCTCAAGCAACCATGTTGTGCACTTCTTTCTTGAATTTTTCATGACGTATCTTAAAATTTCAAGTTTTTCAAACTTCTGACTTAAATGTCATGTGTTTTAGAGACTCATTCATACATGCTTGTTTTTATATTAATGTTATTTAGTAGAAATAACTTTTCAGTTTTTCTCCTGCTCTCACCCCAATCCAATGCATGACCTGGGGCTGATGGCTATGCTATGTGGGGCAAGGTCTTCTCACCTCTCTTAAACAAATAAAGAATTGAGTGATAGGTTCAGCCCTAATATGTCACAGGTGCATTTTGCATTTTGTCTGGAGTTGAACAGGTAGCGAATGTCATCGACTTAATGTAAAACGCAAATAGTGAGAATATTTTTGCACACACCTTATTTATATTACGTATACTAGGATAGCAGTATGAGTTTTTCGCATTGAAAGTTTAACTTCAGTGACTATATTTCATGAACACTTTCCAGAAATGCCTGTAAGATTTCATACATTTCCTCATAAATCAGACTCAGAATAGTCTCTTTATCGTCTCTTGTGACAAGACAGCAAATAGGTGCTGTAGCACTGCCTTGGCTGCTGTCATTTAGGACTTTTTATGGTACTTAGTGCCTTATTTTCTGAGCTGCTTGTTATGACCAGAATTGCAGGTTACTTTTCATGCTTAAACAGCATGTTCTGTGCATCGTGGTCTTACGTGCTGATTCGTACCTTACAGAAGGATCAGCTTGAGGACTGTCAGACCTCTGTGTAGTTCTGTTCATTTTCAAACTATTTTTCACAATTCAGTTTTGCCTCACCGTGAGCTAGCTGGACAATTCTAGAGCACATTTAGGCTTGATTATTCTTCATTATCTTTTGTGTTATCTACAAAAGTAAGTAGAATTGTTACTTTAAGCAGCAGGTATGACACTGTTGTACTGAGTGGTTCATGATGCATTAATGCTGCTACACGGTGGCACGTACCACGTGCTCTCTGGAGCTCTCAGTAAATGCTTCTGGGGTCTGTCTGCCCATTTAGTCTTGTTCGTGCCAGCGGCTTGTGTTAGGATCAGAGCAGATTCGTCCGCGTCTTTTCTCCTGTTGCACGACTTCAGCTAACTTTTACTGGAGCTAAAGGTCCAGAAGGTAAATAGTCATGTGTTTCTGAAAATCTGTAACTAGACAAGAGGAAAGACTCTTAAGCTTCCTCACTTAAGAAAATAGTGTTAGCTCTCAAATGGTTTTCACTGAAAGTGACTCCATGAATGACGCCATCACAAGCCGAGTTTGTGATGAACCAGGAGAGAGAAATATGCTAGAAATCAGGTGCTGGTACCTGTGCTGCTCTGTTCTGCTGCCTGAGAGCAGTTGAAATACTTCCCAAGTGCTTCTTCCAGGATATAGAAACAAACAGTTTATGCTGCCCTGATTTTTTGCATGAAAATGCAAATGTGTGGGGAGGGATAGCAGTTCATTTTTTTTAAATCTATATAATCAACTGTGTTGGATAGTCTCTAATTTACTAATAGTTAAAGAAAAGCACTACTTGCTCTTGAACATAACTTTGCCCTTAATGTTTATGCGTATGTAAAGTTCCAGTTAACTTCAGTCAGAATTGCTTGTGAGCTGATAGAAGGACCATATCCCCATATCTATATTCAGATTCCTCTTTCGGATTTATTTCAGCTGATGTATTCCTTCCCTACAAACCAAAATGCTTTCTGAATTTTAGACACTGAGAGATAAACCTCCATTCTGTGATAGATACAAAGAACAGATTTGTACATTTGTCATTTTGCAAATCGGTGTCCTGAACAACCATAATTCTGCAACTGTGTGCAAAAATATTTAATTTAAACAAGAACACATAGTAAATTTCTCAAGTACTTAAAAATACAAGCCAGGACTGTTTTTTTAAACTTTCTGGTATTTGTAGATTCTAGATATGTGTGCTGCACCTGGATCTAAGACTGCACAACTCATTGAAATGTTGCACGCGGACATGAATGTTCCTTTTCCCAGTAAGTATGGAAAAACTACCAAAAACTTTTTGACTTTGAATTCCCGCTTTTTCTGGTAGAAGATTATTTTTAATATCACAGATAAGTAGCTGCATTTAACTACATATTGAATTCCCGAAGTGTTTGAGTGATATGAGATGGGAAGTACCTTTTCCTTGAAACTTTGTGGGCTTCCTTGGCTTTAATGAGAGAGATGGATGCAACAGATATATACATCTTTCCAATTCAGACTACAGTAGATGTAATTAGAGCTTAATTTTTGTATATGAATCAGGTTTACTTAGTAGATGTGGCCCATGAGCCCCTGTGTTTTAGTGGTATGCTGCAAAAACTGGATTAAGCTGCTTTAGATTTAAAACGGTCATGATATTTATTTTTTTTTTTTTTCTTAAGCTTCAAAATCTTTTCAGTTAGATGCTTACAGAAAATACTGCCTGTAGAAATGGTGAAGTTTGGGGCAGTGGATTCTTTCAATGTTCTGCTGAAAATCTGCTGATGTACAGAGATTGGTGGCAGTGGAGGTTTTCTCTGTTACTTTAAATTGAAAAGTTGAAGGGCCTTTTGTTGTGTCTTATTGCATAATAAGCAATCATAAGCAGTCTTTTAAGTAAAAATCTCTAGTGAAAGGTTTATACAGCTTTGAAGGTAAGGCACTAAACTATGTAAAAGTATTTAGCTGTTGAATAGTAAAGCATCTTCCCACTCTTTTATGTTCCCAGAGGGTTTTGTAATTGCTAATGATGTCGACAACAAGCGCTGCTATTTGTTGGTTCATCAGGCTAAGAGATTAAACAGTCCATGCATCATGGTGGTAAATCATGATGCCTCCAGCATTCCTAATCTACAAATAGATGTTGATGGAAGAAAAGAGGTCCTTTTCTACGACAGGATTTTATGTGACGTCCCCTGCAGGTATCTTGCATGTAATCTTCAGTACACAGATTTTTTTTGTACGAAGTGCAGTGCTAGAATTTTTGTGTTACTGAGTTATGCTGCTTGAGTTGCTTAGGGAGTTATGATTTATAGTCATTTCCAAAACAGGTGAATGCCTTAAACTGCCTTGGGTAAGGGGATACCAAGTTAAGGTGAGCTTTTTTTCATTCCGAGTGGTACTTAAATTTTGTCAGCTGAAGGGCCTCAAATTTCAAACCTACACTTGGGATACTGAAATACAAAGATAGTGTAGAAACAAACTGTAGAGCACAGGAGGGCTACTAAACATGGGAGAGGGAGTCTTTAATTTTTTGCTGCTGTAAGTGACTTGGATATGAATAATACAAATCAATTCAATCTCTGTTACAGTGGAGATGGAACCATGAGGAAAAACATTGATGTATGGAAGAAGTGGACAACACAAAACAGTTTGCAGCTCCATGGGTAAAAATGTTTATTATGCATCTGCACTTCTTTCATTTCTGTCTCCTCCTTTTTCCCTATACTTAACATCTGCATGCATTCACATGTTAATATGTGACAAAGCAGAGACCGAGAAGAGTTGCTTTTCTCTCTAATCAAGAGTTTATTGTGCTATTCACAGAAAGTGCAGTATTTCAGATGTGAGCAGTGGAGTGTGTGAATCTAAGTTGCTTGTATTCTTATGAATATCTGACATATTAATGCTCATTGAACTGATTTAGACAAGGTAGCTAATAAAACAGAGAATTAATCATTTGGTTGGGATTCTTACTGTTTAGGCAGGTAAAGTACCATTGGAAAGTACAGAAACTTGGAAAATTTAATAGTAATGTTTTAAAGTCTTTAGAATATTAGAGATCATACATAAACAGTTTTAGTTACCTGGGACTGATTTATGTTAACTGTTGGTGAGTGAGTACTTAGCGTAGTGCAGGCACGTGGTAAAAAGCAGTAATTTAAACACAGATGAAAAAGCTTTGAACGCTTCACTGCGCGTTTGTAACAAGCTGGGAATGCTGTCAGTTACTGTGACTCTGCTGACCTATGGTGACTCGTTACAGCTTGACAACTCGTTCATAATTACAGGTTTTATTTTAGTTGTAAGTATAAGCTCATGATCCAGCTCAGTGATACTTTTCTCAGAAGGCCACTGCTAGTTAATCTGTGTTGTCCATAATATTTGTAATAGTTAGATTGTTCCTCATTTTAACTCTAGATTTCTGAGAAGAAGAGTTAGGTTTTGAGGGGTCATTTTTCTAGGGTTGAGTACTTTATAATAAACTTGATAGGGCACTAGAAAGAGCAAAATACAGAATGTTATGTTAAAAGTTATCATGCAGTAGTGTTAATGTTTGACTTAACTGCTGTTTTAATAGGTGTAATTTGGGTGTTTCTGCAGCAGAGACTGCACTAAGCTGACTTAGTTTAAAACTGACTTTAAGATGTGTGCTGGTGGCAGCTGTGGAACCCAGTGAGTGCTGGTGTAGTCCATGGAGAGTTACGTGTCTGCAATATAACTTCACCTGTAAGAAATTTGATGGCAAATCTTTCTGGTTCCTGAATGATACCTGGCTAGACCAAGAGTGTTCTGTTAGATTGCAGCTAAGAATTGCAACCCGTGGTGTTGAACAGCTGGCAGAAGGTGGGAGAATGGTATATTCTACGTGCTCGTTGAATCCTATCGAAAATGAAGCTGTGATTGCGTCTCTGCTGGAAAAGAGTCAAGGTGAGAATGCAAGCTTGCACGGAGTGGGGAAATCTTTTTTATTTAGCCCCCAAAAGGGTATGTGTATGATAGTACTTTTAATAAGCTCAGTGTAGGTAACATGCTCCTAGTATGCAAAGCTGCAGCTGTTTTTTTATACCAGTAGGATTTCATTGGTGTCAATATGAGCAGTTTTTGTAAATAAGCCTAAAGGGAGTGTGAATATAAAACCTGAAGTTGCGTTAATGATAAACAAAAGACTTCTACAGATCAATGGAATTCAGTCTGTGTTATCTGGCTTCTGCTAACTGATGCCACTGGTTGGAGTTCATGTCTGACATTCGTGTTTCCTTTGGAAAACAGGGCATGGAACATCCCTGCTGTATGCTGTAGGAGTAAAAAGCCCAGAGCATCCTTAAGTAATTAGAGGAATGTTATTGTGTACCAGTAGGTGGGAGTCACCAATACCTTTAGCATCCTTTGACCAATACCTTTAGCATCCTTTGACGTGTATTTTGACATGCTTGGAATTCCAATGTCTTTTAAGCCCCAGATAGTTTTATGCTTTTGACTTGCATATAAAGGCTTGCTTAATATCCATCATCTGAAGTAACAAGAGATGGAAAGATTGAGATGAGCTGGGAAACTGCACTGCATCGGTTTGTGATAGTAGGGCTTAGTAGACCAAATTTCTTGTCTTGAGTTGATGGACACTTTTTTTCTGAGTCACTAACCTGAAGTTTGGAGACATTTAATTGGATTTTGCATTAAAAGTTCCACAGACTTTGTTAAATTGAGCCTTGTACACAGCAGAAGCAGCTCTATTGCTCCTGGAGCTGAGCTGGTTCTGGAAGTAGAGTAGCCTGTTCTGTGTAATGTTTTCTTTGTGCCAGTCACTATTCTGGCCCCAAATTATATGTGAAATTTCATTGTCCCTGAAACAGCAGTTTAGCTAAAATGCCTGCAGATAATTAGAAATTGACTATTTAATTTCCACTCAAAAGACATTTTTATTTAGAGCTTGTTTCTTTGGCAGACTGAGTGAAAGAACAACATAGACATGTTTCCGGTAAATTATGGTATGCTTGGCTTATTGGAGGTTGGAGTACACCAGAGTTAAGTTTAGTGCCTGATCAGTCTGATGTAGTCTTGAGGCATCGGTTGAAGTCATGCTTTAGGTAGGCAGGAATATTCAAAGGACAGATGCAAGCATCAAGTTTAATCAGATTTGAAATGTCATTTTGGAATTTGTCTATGAATTCATATGTCACTTTTTCATTTATTTAAAAGACTTGCTTAAAATGTCACTGTAAAAGCAAATGGTTAGTCATGTAGAACAGGTTGATAAATTGTGTACAACATGAGGAAAAGCCTACCTAATTGTTAAATAACTAAGTCTTCAGAATCACAAAAAGAAGTTTTAAGGTTATTCTTCTCTAGAGAGATCAGCTATTTAAACAGTAAGTTGTTATATCATTATTTCTGGATTTGGGGCAGCTTAAAGTTTTTATTCAATAATAAATTAAAAAAAATATACTCTGTTGATGTTTCTTTTAGTAATCTGACATATTTTAGGCACAGAGCCTTTTGTCCCGTTAAGTTGATAGCACTTGCCTTACAGTTAAACAGTTTGGAATTTTCCATTTAAAAAATAATAAATTCTTTTTTCTTTCACACTGGAGTATATGAAGATTGTAAGTTCATAAATACCAAACATTTTTAAAGGCTCAGCCATCCCAAAAGAGTACTTCTCTGGAAAATACTTACCTTGTATTTGGATTTACTACACTGATTAAGTGAGAATAAAAACTTCTGTGACTGTATTGCTTGGAACGCTGATGTTTAATGATGCAGGTTGTAGAGTATTACTGTATGCAGCTGCTACAAAAAAGTACCTAACTATTCTATTTTGGTTGAATTATAGGTTGCAAACTTCTATAGTTAGTCATTCTTACCATCTTTCTTGATAAGTTACCTGGTGGGAATTGTATAACTTCTTGTTCCTTGAAGTGTTTAAAAAGCAATAGTCTTAAAATGGTCTTAAAATTTGAAGAAAAACTGGTTTTATGAACATTAGTTGGGAACACAACTCTCAAATTCTGTTTTCAAGAATGTTTATGTTCTTGGTGTTTCAGGTGCCTTAGAACTTGCTGATGTCTCTTCTGAGTTACCAGGTTTGAAGAGGATGCCAGGAATTACAAACTGGAAGGTACTTACCCGGTATTTCTGTGAAGTTCGTGGTCTGTGGTAGAGTGTTAATTAGGGAAATTTTGAAGTGTAACATTTCAAAACAGATTAAGTTGAAGTATTGGTAGTGATTTGCTTTTTAGAGTTTTAGACAAGATAGCATTGTAGGGGAGAGGGCTAAAAATCTTTCTGATGGTAAGCTCATCTGTTCTCCTATTTTCCTCCAGCTTTCTTTGCTCTGTCTCCTATACTTTCTTAATATAATTCCCTTTTCCGTTGTATGTATGTGGCCTGTAGATGGCAACATAATTTCAGCCACTTTTAAAGTTATTCCTCCTCCATCATTGCAGTCTGTGAGCATTAGATACTACAGTTCTTGAGCTGGTCTACTTGAATCATTTGGAAGTAAAAGCCGTTAAACCCTTTCTGGAAATAAGCCATAAAATCTGCAGTGATGTGAGTAATCCTAGAATATTAATAGAATCCTGTATTTTGTTCCAGGCTTTATGTGATTTCATTTCTGGAAAGAGACTAGTAGGGACAGGCAAAAAAATCCAAAGCTTCTTCAGCTTCTTGTTAAGAGTATAGTCAAGATGAGTTGAAGGCTGTCCTGGGAGTAGGGAAAGAGGCTCTGATAAAATTTTAATAATGAGTGCGTGCCTTTGCAACACAATTGGTCGTTCTCTCTTCTCTCACCGTTTCTCTGGTCTCTTGCAATTGCAGTCTGCAGGTTTATGCCTGTGTCTAGGCTAATGAACAAGGTGCATGGAATAAAGATTTGCTGATGTTCTGCCATTGGAAATAGCTGATTTCTTTCTTCTTACCGTTCCAAAAATTTAAATGGCTTGCTTGTACCTGAAGGATAAATGTAAAATGCATAACTCTATAATGTTAAATTTACTTTTTTTTTCTGCATAAAGATACAAAACATATTTATAGAAGGATCACTAAGAATATATTACATTCCCTGTAACATTTATTACTGTGTTTGCAGCTGGAATATAAACCTCCATAATGGGTATTCTAAGAAGTCGGCTAATAAAATGGGTTGAAAGTTTGCAAGACTTTCTTCAGCCCTTACTTGCTGTGACTGTATTTTTTCAAGCCTCATTGGCTAGCTTGTCAGTGAATGCATTTGTTTGTTTTGGTGCTGTTTTTACTTGGTCTAGTCTTTTGTTTCTTGGTGAAACGTCTGTTCAGTGGGAGCTCTGTGACTTAGTGATTACGTTGAATACTCCTGAACATCAGTTGACTGTAAATCTTTGGAACCAGCAAATTAAAAATAAGGTTTTGTTCTTTCAACTGCTTGAAAGTAGCATTCAGTACTCTCTCCTTAAGCCAGGTGATAAGTGAACTTGAGAGTTGAAGGGAAAAGACCTTTTTAACTCCAGATCTGATACCCTACTTCTACAACACTTTTAATCTTCATTCTACCCTAGCAAGAGGCTAGTGAAATATCCAATAGAGAAGAGTTCATTCAGCGTGCTCTTTGATGCTTTTTCATCCTACCAGTTACAGTCTGTGGTTAGGCTGGCAAGCCAAAACTGGACAGAGCAGGGCTGTTAGGCAGTTATTCTAGCATCCAAAATAGTAGTAGACTTGTTTGCACTTCCAGTTATTTATCAGTCCCACTGGTTGTTTCTCTCAAGTTGAAGTCATGACTTCCAAGGAAGAGTAGTTCAGAGTGACAGTCTGTCTTCTCTCCGTGTAGCAGTATGACATGGAGCATATTTGGACTTGAAATACTAATTCTGCAAGTACAGTCATTTCTATTTCAGGAACGTGCAAAGGCACAGTACTTTAGGTGTGATCTGATCAGTGGCTGAGAAATGCCTGACTTCATGACGCTGAAATCTGTCTTCTAACGTTCTTAGTGAAATTCTAATCTAGATAAATCTTACATTTCTGTTTCCAGTAGAACACTTCATTAAACCTCCAAGTCAATCACAGTGGTGTGTATGAAAACAGTTCATCGTAATTTTCTGTCCTGAAGTCACCATCACTGTGACTTGTCTGTTTTTTTGCTGTAACAACAAAAACAGGCCTTCATTTCAGTCATTAATTTTGTACATTTGCCTACACATTCCTGGACATGACCTTTCTTACAGCCCTAGAGTCCAGTACAGAACCAAGTGTCTAGACTTCTGAAGTAAAATCTTCCCTGTTTCTTTCCAGTTTGGTATTCTTGCTTAAAGAGCATTCAAAATTCCTCGCTACAAGAGTTGTGGCTCTAACCTTCTGCTTGTATTTTAAGGGTCCTTCAAAAGCTTTGACCTTTAGATGGAATGAGGTGATGTTATGCCCACACAGTACATTCAGTGGATTCATAGATGTGTTCTGAGTCCTGGATAAAGACACAGGCATTAGAAAATTCATAGGGACATGGTTTGTCAGTAACTTCCCTTGAAAACACCTCTCTCTGCGACCTGTGTAGGGCTATGTCATGGGGCTGTATGCTTACCAAGCTGTTGTGTTGCACTCTGACATCTTTCTAACGTAATGAAATTGGGATTCCTTGTTTCTGATCTCTGCTAGGCTGCAGTAGCTCTTTTCCTTTGCATACTGCTGGGAAGCTACCTGTAGCAGAGTGCCTCAAAGCCAGGGAAAAAGAAGGAATGTGTCCTAAATCTGATGGTAATCTTGTGTATTCTACCACTGTCCTTCCTTTGGGGTTTTGGTGTTCTATATGTTCTGAAAGGTTAACAGAGATCACTGTAGTTGATCTTTACTTAACTGCACACTTTTGAAGCATAAAAACTGGAGCAAAGAGGTACAGTTGGCAAGCATCTCCTGTGCATAAATGCACATGTAAAATGCACATAGGATCAATACACTTTAAATAACTTAATTTACTATACCAGCAAGTAACTTCTCTTCTTGGCACCTGAACCTTGGTTTGAAAGTATTTTAATTAAAACTTATAAAATGGTGACCCATATTGTTCACAGTATTTATATTTACTCATTTGAAGGTAATGCTGAAAGATGGACAGTGGTTTGAAGAGTGGAAAGATGTGCCTTCAAATAGACAAACACAAATACGTCCCACCATGTTTCCAATAAAAGATGAAGAGAAGCTAAAGGCAATGAATCTAGAGCGTTGGTAAGTTTCCCCAGAATAGGTTTTTGAGTTTTTTTGATGGTTACCTTGAATGGTGGTGGGCAAATCATAATTCAGTCAGATTAGGAATGTGTTGTATTATAGACCTTCACTTGTGTAGCTCGGAGTATATTTTGATTGCTTCATATGTAATGGCAGTACACAATATTTAAATTCCAGTGAACTGAGACTAATTATTGAAAGTTTCTTACAAGGAATAAGTGCTCACACAAACGGGTCAAATTCTTTGCATCCAATACAGATGCATAGCCAAAAGTACTGGAAAAGTATGTGAAACTTTAACATTTTAACAGTGTGATTTATTTTCTATGAAAATAGCTATTTCATAGCTATTCTAAAAATAGTGTTTAGAAATGAGTCATTAAAGCTTAGATGTGAATGGTGAAACGAATGCGTTGCACTGATGCAAGTTATTTTGCCAGAATGCTCTATTTTAGATCCTGTTTCTAGCCTGGTAAATTAAATCTGCACAGTCCTACTAGGAATACTTAGTCTACCCTGAAAGTAAATATAAATGTGACACTTCTAATACTTTGTGAGAGCCCGAATACTGATGATGAATACATGGCAACGTTTTATTTTTTTTTCCCCCTAGTCTTAGGATATTGCCACATCACCAGAACACGGGAGGTTTCTTTGTGGCTGTGTTAATAAAAAAATCTCCAATGCCATGGAATAAACGCCAGCCTAAGGTAAATTCTTTTAAAAGAGCTAAAATGTTAACTTTTAATAATGTTTCTGGCATTTTCTTGAAAGCTTACGTAATAGAAAACGTACTATAACTGGTTTGTATCTGCCCTTCAGTTTTACTTCAGTGTATTAATTAAAAATAAACTCCTATAGAACGTAAGAATTTAAAAGTTAATTTCTTAAAATAGGAAAAAGAAAAAGAGAGAGGAAATTTTGTAATCATAGTAAAATAGCAAGATAAAATTTGAACCTAAAATTAAGGCTTTGAAAGAATTACAGAAGCAGATTAGATTGGGTCGCTAAAGTTGTCGCTTTCTTGAGCTGTGTGTGGTCCCTCTGCTAAAGGTGTTTTTGTGTTGTAAGCTAATTCTGATTTCAGTTTATCTGACTCTGGTTGGTTGCTCAGGAGTGATTCACTGCTAGATTAGTCAGGCAGATCAGCAGCAGAGGGAATGGATGTAAAACTGTTAGTAGCAGCGGCAGCAGCTTCAGCCATCTGACTTTAATCCATTTGTTGTCAGTTGTCTTTAAAATCCTGTCAACCGGATTTTAGGTTGACATGATTTATTTGATCTCTTAGACTGTTCATGTATTTGAGAGAAACTTACTGTGTGAATCCCTTTTAGCTGTTTCTGTTTATTTAATTAGCTTCATTAGAACACCTTATGGAGTAAAATGTATGTGGCAGTAAGGAAAAAGCATTTATTCAGAAGCAAGCACTATCCAAATCATTGATGCTATTCTAAGTTTATTGTTGTGGCACTCTTACAGAAAGTGTGCAGCAGGAGGATGTGTGTGTCACGTGGAGTGCCAGAAGAAAAGCAGCAGATCCTGACTTAAAATAGTCTTCTCTTTGAGTGCTTGAACGTGAATTTGTAAATAGTATAAAAATAGCTTTCTTGGACAGTTGGTAAGAAATTGTCCAGATCAGTATACTAGAGGTAAATGCAATTTACAGTGGTATCTTGATTTAGTAATCAGATTAGCTCCCTAAATGGATCGGTTTAACCACGTACAAATTGATAAGAATTAAGCACATGCAGAGACAACATAGGGACGTTTTGTTACAAGTTAAATACTGATTTTGCTTTGTTGAAAATACTGTAATTTGAAATAGGTTCATCAGAAATTACCACAAAGAACAGGAGATACTGAAGTGACAGCAGCTAATTCAAATAATGGTTCTGAATGTATTACTGAAGAACCAACACTTGCTGAAAATGAAGAGTCAAAGAAAATGCAAGAATCGCAGAATTCAGACACTGAACAAAGCAAAAAGGAAGGAGTCTGTGGGTAAGAGACCATTTCTAAGTATTTGTCCTGTGACAGCTTTGTAATTGCTGAGCACTCTGTAGTTCTTTTGTTACTGGACTCATTTAGAAGTCAATCAAGAAGAATTAATGAATTTGCTCAGTTGTCCTACATTACCACATTTTCTGTCTTGCATATCAGCAAGTTAGGAAAATAACTTTTCTTATTAGCATTTGCAAAGTCTGATAGTAGTCCTTTCTTCTCTGTTAAGAAAAAAAATACTTTTAGAAGTTGACCTTTGGAAGATCTTTACTGTCTCCAGAATTACTGCCCTAGAAATCTCTGTTTACTTGTTTTTGTGGTTTCTGTTTTCAAGCACTGCTTTCACTTCCTCATTTTAAGAAGTTAAATTGTGGGTAGTGTTGTCTTAGTGAAGCAAAGGAAAATGTCAGTATTCTGTCTGGCCTACTGTCGTTACCATAAGGCGAGTGTTGACTAAGTGAACTGATTAAACTCATTTTAAACCACATATTTTTACTAAAATTGGCAATGCAATGGTATTTTCTTTTTTAGACCACCACCATCTAAAAAAATGAAGTTGTTTGGTTTTAAAGAAGATCCTTTTGTGTTTCTCCCTGAAGATGATCCATTGTTCCTTCCAATACAGTAAGAAAAAAGTTTCTGTTCTGGCATTAAGATTGCTAGTAGTTTAGGAATATTAGTAGTTCGATTCAGCACAAAAGATGAGTCTTATATAAAACATTTCCCTGACTTTGTTCCAGATCCCACTCTCCTCAACACTTAAACTGTTCTTAAATGAAAATAGACCACTGTAGTTTGCACTAGAAATTTTTGAGTATATCTTAGTGTCTGTGACAGCTTGTCTTTTCAGATACAATTGCATCTTAGAAAGTCTAATCTTTGTGTTCTGTATTCAAAGTTTTAAGTGTTTGCAGAGATAGCTTGAGGGAATGGGATAACCCCTGCATTTTGAGTATATAATTTCATTGTTCAGTTAATCAAAACAAGTATTGTGGCTGCAGGAAGTTTTATGCATTGGACCCATCATTTCCCAAGATGAATTTACTGACTCGAACTCAAGAAGGGAAGAAGAGGCAGCTGTACATGGTTTCTAAGGAGCTAAGGAATGTGCTTCTGAACAACAGTGAGAAGATGAAGGTATGGTTCAATCTCTTAAGGTTTTCACAACAGAGATCATAAGCATCAGTGGGTGTCTCCTTAAACTTCATTGCCAAGCTTAGTGATTATATAGAAATTTACCCATCTGATAGGCCTTTTTTTTTTTTTTGGTCTGAATGAATGTTTTCCTCTCTAACCCTCCTCTGTTAAAGAAATGAAGAGTTGTTTCTGAGAGGTAAATAAGTCTCCAAGATTAAAATAATTTTATTTTTTGGCAGGTGGAAGGGAACTTAAAAGTAGAGGAAGGGGATATGTAATTGCTGTGTGTGTACCAGCACTGTTACCTGGTCTTTAGGTACCTTCACAAGTTTGCGTTGATACTATTGTATTTATGAGCCCCTTAATTATGAAATTAAGAGCTGTGAAAGCCTACCAAAAATAACAGATAACTTCAGCTGCATTATTAGCTGGCTGTGTTACATGGGGACATTGTTTCAAAGTAATTTCAACATCTGAGTATTTTGAGAAGTTGTTAAGCTGAATAATAATGGGATAAGCAGTAGTTTTGTGAATTAGAGGGAAAAATGATAATTTGTTTTATATAATTCCCAATGGAAAATGTCTTGCAAATGCTGAAGATTTGTCTTGGAAGTTTTTGAATAATTTAAGTTAGAATAAGGTCATCTATTCCAGCTTCCTTCCTGCCCCAGGCAGGGCTAACGTCAAAGCTACATCAGGTGTGGTTCGGGGGCCTCACCCAGTCAAATCGTGAAAATTTCCAAGGATATTCATTACACCTTTGCAACAGATCTTTGAGATGGATAAATAATTATTCTTTTATCCCACGTGCAGGAAATGGCTACATACTTGACAAAATTTAAGAAACTGGTGCCTTATATTAGGCAATGACACTTTGAATACTACAAAGCATATAGTGTCCTAATATTAAACAGTTGTGCATATTTGAAATCCCGTCCTTGATTGACTTTCCCAGAATCACACAGAAAATTCTTATTGAAACTAAGATAAAAATTACGCCTTAATAGTTCATTGCCCTCATTTTAAGACTAACGCTTCCTCACAGTGTTCAGTTTTCAACATGGAGAGGAGTAAAAGGTGTTTATATTGAGAGAGAGCTTTGTTTTGATCATGGGAATTTCTTTTTCCCTTGAATGAATTTTCACATGGATTTTATTCAGTGTCCAGCACAAATGAACAAACTTTATGGCAGAATTATCCTTTCTTCCTCCTTTTAGTCAAAGAGTTGAGGAAAAGCAAAATTCAGAGTGGTTATTTAGAATTTATACTGCTGAATGATGCTTATTGGCTTTGCCGTTTGCAGGTTATTAACACAGGGATAAAAGTCTGGTCTCGCAACAGTGATGGTGAACAGTTTGGATGTGCATTCCGATTAGCACAAGAGGTAATTATATAGCATTGTGTTTTTTGAAGGAGATAACTTTGGTTTCCTCTAGAGCCTATAGCACAGCTGGCATTAACTTTGTCAGATTAATGACAATTTGCTTTTCCAGTATGGTTTTAAAATGTGAATTTTTTTTCTGATACTAGCTAAAGGACATACTGTTTTTAACATTTTTCCTTCAGAAAATAGAGATTGCATTTTGAAATAATTATTTTTATTTATTAAACAGGGAATTTATACTCTGTACCCATTCATTCATGCAAGGATTATAAATGTCTGCATAGAAGATGTTAAAATTCTGCTAACCCAGGAAAATCCTTTCTTAAGTAAATTCAGCAGTGAAACACAGAAGAAGGTCAAAGACATGGGTAAGCCTTCTAATTTGTACTATGACAAAATTATTATTGTACAGTACGTGGCAGATGATCAAAATAGTCACATAAACTGCTAAAAATTTTGATTAAATTTATCTTAAATATACTTGTTAATTAGGTAAGTAAGCATTACTGAAACCCAGTGTGCTACTAGAAACTGTAGTCTTTTCTGATCACAGCCTTTAAGGTTTATGGACTCCAGAGAACAGAAGAGTAACTAAACTTGTGACTTCTGTGAAACAATGCTGTGAGGCAGCATTTAAAATGTCTCATGAATAAGAATTTCATATATACTACTGAGCTTTACACCTGTTAGTGCTCCAGCTGGAAGTGTTTGTCATCTGCAATTGTTGGTCATGATTTTATGTATCAAATATAGTTATTCAGATTTGATTTTCTTAAATACAGGGAGAAATGTCTACTCATTATATTTTTATTCCTGCTACACTGGGGGCTTGAAGAAATGAAGACTGCTTTTCAGTCTTTTGTTTATGTTGTTTTAGTTTCTTGTACTTCAGTGTTTGAGACAAAATGGGAAGAACAATTTTTCTAAAGTTTGGACTGGCATACTCTGATGTTAATTTTACCTAAGTAAAAGTTCCTGGATGGATTCACTGAGTAAATTAGTCCACTAAGTGGTTTTGTATTTTAATTTGTTTATTTGGGATTTGGGAGGAGGCAGGGTTCGCAGTTGCTTTTGTAACTATGCAGGTAGTTCAGTCTGGAAAAAAAAAAAAGAGGAATAAAATCTGGTGTTGTCTATAGTTTGCAGTGCTAATGTAGACAACTGCTAACCAGCTCATGTTGTATGGCTGTTTAAAAACTTGTTTTCTTGAACATTTTCAAATTAAAATGTAACACATCTCTTGTTTTTTTTTGTTCCCCTGACTTCCCTTCTCTGCAGCGATGGGAAGTATAGTTCTGAAGTACGACCCAGACCCTGAGTAAGTAGATGTGTTGCTTTCCGTTTACACCGTTTTAAAATTTGAACAAGAATTTTATTTTCACTCAGCAAAAACAGGAGTGGAGGCATAGAGATGCAGTGAGGTCAAGGGTAAAGCCAGGCAGCATACAAAGAATATAATGGGGAAAGAACCTGTCTTGCCTGTGTATTCTTAAAACAATTGTAGGATTTAGCTTTATAAAGGAGAGGTGGTACTTCTGCCAGGGGTCCACAGTATCACTACACGTGGTTTGTTTCCCTGTGAAGTCCAGCATTTGAAATAGAAAAAGTTTAACTTTTTCATTGTTCATTTTTGTTGAGTAGGTAGTATCAGAAGTTCTTGGGAACTTTTTAAATCTAAACTTTCATCTTACTTTTGCTTATATTAGTTTTGAAAGCAGAGCCAGAAAATTAGTTTGCCTGTTGCAGAAATTTAAGAGCATTGAGCGTTTTTGGTTTTTTTTTTTCCTTGCTTGCTTGTAGACTACAGATACCGGTACCTGTTTACATATTGAAGCTCAGACCAGTGTACTTGCATCTTTTGTATAACTATACAAATAGTTATAAAATGCATTTACTGTTAAAGATTGTGCTTTTATTTACCAGGATATAGCTATAAAATTAAGTTTTGAAGATTAGCTTTCTCACAGTTGACTAAATGTAACTTCTTGTTTGTAGAAAACCTGATGATCTTCAGTGCCCTATTGTGCTGTGTGGTTGGCAAGGAAAGACATCACTCCGTGCGTTTGTGCCCAAGAATGAGAGACTTCATTACCTGAGGATGATGGGAGTTGAAGTGTTTAAAGCAAAGAGGAAAGAGGAGGAATCAGAAAGTAAAACAGAGGAAGAAGTTCAACATAGGCTGGCACAAACAGAGGAAGGAATGGATGTGGAAGACAAAGAATGTGATTTAGTCACGAAAATGGAAGCAGAAATAGGTGAAGAATCTTCCCCCAGTCCTGTGGAAGGCAGTGCTGTGGAAGTAGAAAATAAAATTGAGGATTTAGATCAGTCTAGTAAAAATGCCAACAGTCATGTAAGCCAGGAAAGCAAAGACACGGATACAAGTAATGTGAAAGATTAAGTTTCTTTCTCTTATTACTTGGCAGCTTCCATGAGGCTCACATCCAGACTTTTGCTTTTAGCATGGAAGTATATTTTAAAATTTCGGTTGGAATGGGATGTTCCTGTTTTAAAGTTTCGTCTGTTTTATTTTTAAATGAAAGCTATAAAGAGATTTCTCTTCACGTGTGTCGTCTTTGTACCATATTACTGGTGAGCCTGTGTGTCTGTTGCTGGCAATGGACCATGCACCAGTAAAATCTAAAGCTCGTATTTGAAATGGAATAATGATATGTACAAATGAGCTGCCTGCGTAACTGGTTAAGAATTCCTTCAGAAGAAATAACTGGGGTTTTATTCAAAGCACGCAAATTCTATAAAATATTTTTTTCTCCTAAGATTGCTTACCACACCTCCCACCCAATCTGATTACTACTTATGCAGGTTCTTTAATGGATAAGGGAATCAGTATGAGTATGCATACAAATGCACATATAGGATGTCTAACTAGCAACCTGATTAATATTTATTCCAAAGAAAACCATGCACCGCATCCTGGGAAAAAAAATACAGAAAGCATTTTTCCAGAGACTGATGTCTGAGATTCTTCTCCGGAGCGCTGAATTGCTTGACAGGCACAGCTAATAAATGCCCTTGACTAGATCTTCAGGTGTGTTGAGCATGCCTCGAGCTTTTATCTTGAAATGTCCCTGTTTAAGAATCTGTGGCTGTCCCTCAGATCTACTGCAGTCATCTGTTTCTCTGTCATTTCTTCAAGTGGGAGCCCTTTCTAATTTTTGCAATATTCTTTCTTATAGCTGAAATAATCATTACAGAAAAGTCTGGCGGTGTATATATTGTTGTATAGTAGGTATTTAAAAGAGGTTATATAGGTCCAAAAAAGTAATTTACTTAATCTGATTTAAAAAAAAATAGTTCGTTGGCTACCTCAGAAACTTATAATACAAATTCCATCTTTTGTGGCTGTTTCAGCAATACTCTTTGTACTTGTATCAAGTTGACCTGAAAGGAGAATGGCCAGTGGTACAAGGTGCTGTCCTCCATGGGACCATGATGATGCAAATATTTGTGTCTCTTGTCAAACTAAATTTTACCATGTATATTTTTACTGATGGAGTCCTAATGGGGCTTGGACACATTTGCTCCAGCTTGCTACAACGGACTTTTGGATGCCTGCCCTTGAACTACTTCATCAAAGGGAGTATTCTTGAGGGAGAGATGTAAAAGTGAAATAATGCCATGTCCTCTGGTAAGAAATTAGTCTCATGCAGTGAAGAACCATTGACAGGACTCATTTTCCTCTTGAGAGTCTGTAAAATAGGTTAATAAAGAAATCAGTTCTTGCCCTTGTATTTTGCTAAGGTTTGAATTTGTTCTTTGAATCAGGAGCTGCAGTTGGACAGGTTCTTTTTTGGCAGCTCCTTAGACTGAAGAGCAGCGTAGCAGAATTTTCTTTTGAATTGGAGGTGTATGCAAAGTATAATTTTTGGTTCTTAAAGCATATGAGGAGAAAAATGACAGCAACTTGAAACTTAAAGCATGAAACCGAGCATTGCTTTTCATATCTTTGCATTTATTGGGCATTTGAAATGGAAAAAGGGTGGAAGACCAGTGTCATTTTTAAGTCCTCATCACCATCACAGTCTGCAGTACTCAACCCTGAGGATGACTGATTTTAATCTAGTCCTCATCACCATCACAGTCTGCAGTACTGAGGATGACTGATTTTAATCCTTCTCATCTTTTTATGCTCTAATGATCTCCATAAATTATCAGAAGGTCAAGTGTTAAAACTTCTGTGAAGAAACCAGAATTTGTTTTGAATTATGCCTGCTGGTAATGTATCTGCTGATGTCCCTGAGCAGCAGTTTAAGCTTCGATTCAGTCAGTGGCTCTGCTAAGGATACAATTTTATGACAAGTTAAGCTGATATGAATACTTGTTGATACGGACAATCCAGACAATTAAATCAGTGAAAAGCTAACTGAATAGAAAATGAACGGTCCAGATATTTTTTTTTTTTTGACTGAGCTTGCCACTGGCAGACTTAAAAAGAGAGTAGAAAGCTTTTATCTGGGAGCTAAAGAAAAGTAGGTTCTTGGATCATAAACTGACTGAAATTGGGTATAACTTAGACTTGTAATAGAATAAGCTCGCATCTGCATCATTTTAAATCCTTTGAGTAGTCCCATTTTCCTGCATTATCTATGAAATTTTGCTTTGCTCTTGGCTTTTTTGAGTTCTTTTTTTCCTGTCAAGTGCAAATGGGAGATTTCAGCCAGGAAACCGGGCGTCTAATTTTCTTGTGCTGTTCAGCAGTTTTATTCCATATCTCAAAAAAAAAAACAAACCACCTCAGAGACTGCCGATTTATTTTTTTTTTAAAATACTGTGAGTTTGCTTGCAGCAGTTGCTCTGTCACAGTTACTCTGGGAAGGTGCCCAAAACCCTAGGTGGTGGCTGAAGATGCTGTCCTGGCTCCCCAGTCCGGGAGCCCGATGGGACAGGGTGCGTTCTGTTTGTCTGTCTCTCCTGAGCTGTGTGCCGCTGAGGAGCTGGTGCTCAGGTGGCTGAGCCTCTGCTTGGCTGGTTTTGAATCATGGGTCGCTGCAAATAATTTAAAAGGAAGGTGAAAGAGAAGCAATAGGTGATGGCGTGGAGTTTGAAAATGCGAGCGTCTTAAAAATCGCTAGGTTTGAAGTTCACAACTTAAGGTCCATCCTTGTAAGCAATCCCTATTACATGTGAGATTTCTCTAGTTAATGTTGCTGTTACTTAGAAACAGGACTGTAGTTGTTTGCACTGATGGCAGCGAGGTTTATATGCTGGGGAAACAAAGATTTCCTGCATCTAAATGAATAGTCTGTTTATATTCTGCTTAGAGATGCCCTCGGGAGAAGCTGCTGGAGCCTTCAGAAAATAGTCTGTTGATTGAAAAACCTAGAAAGAAAAGGAGGGAAAATACCACATGGGATGCTCTTTTGTAGATTTTTCTTCAGTATTTACCTAATGTTAGTCGTTGCTTTGGAACTTCATTAGAATTTTCTTTCTTTAGTTTGCCGCAGAATTAATATACCATAATCTAGAGCCATTTTTTTGGTGGGGGGTGGTTAATTTTTTTGTTAAATCTCTGAATCCTCTTAAAAATCAACGAGACTTCTCAAAGTACGCGGACCCTCCTTCAAAAATTCCTGCCTATAAACTTCAAATTTAGTCTCAGGGGTAAAAGCCAGCCATTTAGCTCCTGTAACAACCCCTGTCTGAGGCTGCAGTAAAAGAGCAATCTGTGTGTGTTGTTTTCCCAGTGGGAGGAATTCCAGCCCGGAATACAGGGGGGGTGTGCTCGTGCACCCAGATGCTGCCAGAGCTGAGGCGGGCATGCCGGCCTGCCCTGCCACCTCCCCGGGACAAACCTCCTGAACAACCCTCGGCCAAGCAGTGCGCCTGCAGCAGCCCGTCTGCTAGTCCCAACAAACCTCCCCGAGAAGTCGGCCAGCGGGAGGGTGGCACCACGTGGCTCTTACCGCTCCGCTTTTGCGGCTCTGCATCTTTCACTCCCATTTTCTGTTGGTTGACCCATTGAAATTATTGACTCCTCCCCAATCTTCTTTTTGTATAGTTCAAGGGCTTTCAGGTGTGTTAGCAATGGACATTTGTCTGTTCCAAAAGGGGAAACCAATATGAACAGTGGCCAAGACAATTCTTACAATTTTTCTAAGAACAGGGCAAACATACAATGATCCTTGCCCAGAGTATTCTCCCAGAATCCAGGGATTTCTTGGACCAGAGGTGTTGTCTTTGGGTTTAATGGTGCTTTGTGTATTTCTCCTCCATTAATTTGTCAATCGTTGCCTGAAGCCACGTGAACTTAGAGTGCTCATAACGTCCTGGGGCAGGGAGTCCTCAGACCCTACCTGTTGTGTGAAGCATTACCTCCTTTTGGTTATTTTGGCTCCTTATAGCTTTGTTTGATGATCCCCACTTCTTGCATTGGAAAAGACAACATGCAAACAATCACTGACTAGTTTCTTCAGGACATTTGTCATTTTATTGTCTTCTTGACATATCTCTTATCAGTCATCTTTTTTTCCAAGCTGAAGAGTCGTAGCTCACCTATTTGTTCCCTGTATGGAGACTACTCCAAAGCTTTCATCATCTTTATCAAATGTTTCTGAACTTTTCTCAGTTTTTATGTCCTTTTCCAGGTGGGGGAACTAGAACTGCACATGATGCTTAGGATGTGGCGTTTGTGCAAATGTGCTCTCTATTCTGCTCTCCAGTTGTCTGGTTGGTGTTTTTTAATGCTGCTAAATATCAAGCTGATATTTCAGTGGAATTGCCTATCACAGCCTCATTATTGTGTTCTGAGCAGCACTTGACAACCTGTTGTTTTACATGTGATGTTAGCATTGTTTTTCCCCACATAAATCACTTTTATCTGTATTGCGTTTCATTTGCTGTTTTATCACCCAGTTACTCAGTCTTGTAAGGTCCTTCTGCAGTTCTTTGTAGCTGGACCTAAAAGCTCCTGATTGAATTGTGTCCAACTCAGAATTGTTTTCTGTAAGTCTGCAGATCCTTGGCAGCTCTGAAGGGATCCTGAGCCTGCGGTATCATTACAACAAGATCACAAGAGAAGAATTTCACATCAAAATGCTGATAAGCAGGATGATCGAGCACCAACGAGAGAGTATAGTATTTTCTTTCTAATATTAAAAAATCTGTCCACAAAATTCCCTCACTGAATGCTCTTCTTCTGGAAAATACCAGCTTAATGGAGGAAAATAATTGTCCTTAAGAACACAGCAGTAAGACTTCTGTGAACCTCCCCAGAATCTTTTCCAGTTCTCCTCAATCTAGAAATCTATCTGGGAAGATCTTGAGAACCACCCTCTAAACACCCATTTCCTGTGGCTTCTCAGGCTTCAAATTCACCAACTAACTTACTGTGCAACAAGGTGGTACCCTGAACATTGCGTTACTGGGATTTCTTGCCTTGGTAGGTCTGAATGTCTCTCCCTGGCCAGGGAGCCTCCTAACCATCTTGGTGGGGCTTCTCCAGTGGGCCTCTCCAGTATGTTAGCAAATCTTCTAATGGGGGACCTATGCTGGATGCAGTACTGCAGATAGAGCCTCACAAACAAGAAGAGGGGAATAATCACTACCCTCAAACCCCTGGCCACTTCATGACTGATTTAAATTTCAAGAAGTTTATGCTGCTGCAATTATTCTAGAATATTCTTGGTGGGTTTCCGTGCCTTGTAACTTCATTTTCATATTCTGATTTGTCAAATTACTTTTGATGACAGAAAAAATCTGTGCAGCTGTGCAAAAATCTGCTAATTTACTGAACAACAAGGAGATATAACTAGCTTTGTGCAAAGTTCTCTTGAATACGAAAGGAAAATAAAATGAAATGCAAAGATTCTTCATTGCTTAAGGGCTTTTTATGTGGTGACAAACTCATGATGATAAATGATGTAAATTATTTTGAATGATGATTTTAAAAAAAAGTCATATTTACTGTGTGGATCATCTTTAATGCAAAGATAACATACCTTCTTTTTTGATTCAAAATACATAGCTCTTAATGCAGAACGGGGCTGGAACTTGTGGGAACACCTCGTGATCTCCACTCAGTGGGCCAATAAATTGTTCTAGAAATATAGGCTACGGAGGCAGAAAATATGTTTCTCAGCTCTGCCTGCAGTACAGAATGGTGCCAAAGGGCATGACTACATCATGGTAAAAAGAAAGGAACAGCCAGAAGCTCCCAGCTTCGTCCACTGCCTACGCACATATGTCCTACAGGCAAAGAGTGTTTCAGTGCTCTGAGTCTTGCTGTCTGGGTCGATGTATAACAGCTCTTGGGGACAATCTGAATGTACTAGTGAAACAGCAGTGCAAGCTGCTTCTCATCCCCTCCTCTGAGGTCCTCCTTGGATTTCTGAGGGGGACTCTCCACCTCAGCTTGAAATCTTCTCAAACCTTCAGGTTATGATTTTAGATAACAGAGTTTCTGATCCCAACCAACTTCTTCTCTCTCCTAGGAAAAAAAAATAATTGAAAGGATAACTGTGATAGAAGGATGGAAGACAATGTGTTTTGTTAGGTTTGGTCTGTTGCTAATTGGCCTCTAGATACCATGGTGGCAGAGTATGTGCACCACTTGGTTTACGGCCCTCACAATGATAACAGGCCCCTCTGTTTGTGACAGGTTACCCGTCACACGGACCAAAAAAACTCTCTAAACTGAAGAGAAAGAGGAGATCTGATTTCTTTGAGCTCTTACCTTCTCCCACAGATTACAGGTGGGGCTGGGTGTTAGTGGCCCATAATCAGATATCCATCTTTTCTGAAGACACCTCCCTCTGTCTTCTGTAATGTGATTTCTTAGTGACTATATGGTCTTAAGCATGAATCCACAGAAATGACGAGTTGACACCTTCTTCCTGAATGGCTGTTTACAAGAAGAAAGAGAAAGCAACCCCACACTTTCCAACATGGTTGAACATAGCTACTTGTCTTGTGCAAATTTAATTGCTCCTATGGACATTTTAACACCACCTCGAGTTTTGCAGTCTCAGTCAGTCTGTTCTCTGTTTTTAAACAAGTCATTTGCATAGGCACAGACCTTATGGTGGTTATATATGTTTCTGTATCCTATAATTTCCTAGCTTTTAAAGTGTAGGGAGATAAGTGCATTCAGTTGGTCTGAAGTGGTCTACAGCTTAGAAATATGTGTCTATTGCACCTTAGTAATACATTTTCAGGGCAAGGGAAGGCAAAGTTTAAATCCATTGTTGCAAAATCAGTTTAGATTTTCTGGATTTATATATTTTTTATTGTTATGATAAAAGTAATATAGGACTTGTGAGAGGTGCCACATTGACAGCCTAAAAATTAAGCTGATTGTTGCATTATTTCACAGCTCCTCTCTTTCAGTTTTTCAAAGACAACTGCTTTTCTCTAATCTCCCATAACTCAGTTTTTCAGATGACTGCTAAGGCTTCTGAGACAGTGAGAGCCACTTCTCTAGGTATCCTTAGATGATGTTTATCAGGCTTGTCTAATTTGAAGATATCTAATTTATTTCATTAGGTCTAACTTATTTCATTATTCTCTATCGTGTTCTTTCTCTGGTCCCCAAGAGCTTTTCATCGATATTATGTGTATGAACAGCCTCATCTTTTTAAAGGGCTAGTTCATCTTTTTAGATACATTAATTACTGTTTTGAGAGGACAGATTCAAAAGAAGTAATAGGCAATCCAGCTTGAAATCATCTGCTGATTCATTTCCCTTGAATGTATTTATCAGTGTTTTCTTTGGGCCATTCACTAAGGTGAGAACAAACTGCAGGGAATGATTTCTTGTTACCCTGTAATTCTCTTGCTAAATTGAATCTCATTTTGCACATATTTCTTCCTTATATGCATGCATTCTTTTATATTCACTTTAGCAAACAGAAAAAGTTTCTGCTCTTTTGATGAGCCCTTTTTCTGCTTAGAAGTCCACCAGTGAAGGACCACCAACATGGTTAGGAGACTGGAGCCCATGCTGTGAGGAGAGGCTGGGAGAAATGGGTTTGTTCAGCCTGGAGAAGAAACAGTAGGTGAGATCTAATTGCTGTCTTCCAGTAAATAACAGGTAAATAGGAAAGACAAAGCCACTTCTCAAGGCAAAGTGACGGGACTCACAAGAAAGGATAGACATGAAGAAAAAATTATTCCCCGCAAGAGGAGTTGAGCACTGGGACGGGTTGTCCAGAGCAGTGGTGGATCTCCATCCTTGGAGATCTTCAAAACTTGGCCCTGAGCAAGCTGATCTAGCTGGAAAGCTAGTCCTGCTTTGAGCAGGGGGTTGGATCAGGTAACCTCCAGAGCTGATTCAAACCTTCCTCTTTTTCTGATTCTAAGATCGCTCGCCGGGTGAATGTACAGACAATCACAGCCCTCTGAGACTCTTCTGCTTGATACACCTTCAGACACCCTCTGGCTATTCAGACATCAAAGTACTACATTTAGAAACTAGGAAAGCATGTGCACATGTTTAACTCAGGTTAAACCAGAGTGCAACGGTTTAACAGCACAGTCACTGGATCCTCTACTGCCTACGTGCAGTAGCTTAGTATTTCCTGTGCTTTTCCTTTACTGTAATTCAAGTTCATTCAGTGGAATCTGCCAAAATGCAGTAAGAATAATGTTATTGTTAATTCAACTATATCATAAATCAGAGGATAAAAGAGGACAGAGTTGAAACTGTTGATGAAATTGTTACTGTTAGATTGCTCTGCTAGGAAATGGGCTCCACCTTGGCTTTTTGTCTCAATGCACCATACCGTTACTTCGATAACACTACAGAAGGTACAAAGCTGGTGAATTGTGTCCTGTGTTTCAAAATGCTGCATTCCTAGTCGAGGGAGGCTGCGGTACGTGAGTAATGTGAGGCATCTACAGATCTGAATTGTTCCTGTTTTTATTAAGTCATATATTCCGCTGTAACCGTTACATTGTCTCTAGAGGCAAAGGATGAGTTGTACATAATGACTATGAATTTAAGATAGAAAGGGCAGATCTGAGCAATTCGCTTTGTTCCAGATGGCTCATGAGACCATCTCAAAAATGGTCGGTGGAGAAAGTAATAGATGAGTGTGCTGATGGGCCTCCAGGAGGTCCCATGTGATGTCAGCCAGTCCTGTGGGGATGTTTCCGATGCTCTAGAGCATCTTAAAGACAGTCAGAGACGACATTAAGGCAACTGAACATTACTTCCCTGTGGGTGGGACTTCAGTGTTTGGCTAATATCAAAAGCAATTCAGTTAATCTAGGTTTTCTTTCTAAAAAAAAATCATTTGGTGTTTTTTTTAGCAAAACCTATTCAAGCAACACTGGTATGCCTTGCACTGGAAAAAAACAGTAAGCTAAAGAAAATCCTAGAAAAAAGTGTGTCAAATAACAAAAGTAGTCATCAGAACTGACAATTTATTTGCTTCCTATGGAGAATTTGTTTTTTCTGCTTTTCACATCCAAATAGGATTTGAATCCACATCCAGTGTTCAGGAAAACTCTCATAATACCTCACTCAAACCCCTCAAATAAGAACTAACTCTTTAATGTTTCCTTTGACAAATTGCAACAGGTCATGTAAGTGACATGCTTTATTAAGAATTGATGTCATACAAAAGGGTTAGCAGGGTTAAAATAATATGAAATCTCTGATCATGCTATTACAGAGATTGTGCTGTTCCCTCTGAGGAGACACAGGAGGGATAATGTAACACTAATGGTGAAAAATATATTTTTCTGAGGAGTCTGAGCACAGGGCAGAACATTAACATTTTGTACTCCAGTCTGTCTTGGTACAGCGCTGCGGTAACAGGGTAATGCTGTTGACCTCTGTGAACTACATTGAAAGGAGAGCCAAACTCAGCCCTATTCTTTCCTGAAGTTCATAGAAAAGCACATTAAATCAGATTTGATCTGAAAAGGTAAACGTCATGAAACAGGGTATTTTCCATGACATATTCTTTGTAGCATGCTAACTGTCTACAAAAAGCTGATGTAGTTTTCCATCTCTAGGTTAATTTCTGAGGCAAACGAGGCTGTGTTTCGGACCGACTCTGTCCACTAAACAGAGAACACAGCATCATGGAAACAGTAGAACAAGTTGGGTCGGAAGGGTTTTAGGGGGGGGTGGCTGTGCAGTGCAGCCCCCTGCACCACAAGGGGCCAGCTTCAAGGCTGGAGCTGGTTGCTCCAGGTGGGTCTTGGGAATGTCCCACAGCAGACGGTCCACCACCTCTCTGGGCAACTGCTCCAGTGCTTACCCCCGTCTGCAGGGAAGGCATTCAGAAAATGTAGCTAAACACAAGTCAGCTGGCCCTTTACGCAGCTGTACTGAAATACTGTATTTTCCTGAAATACAGTATAAGCGTTTAACACCAAAAGAACCCAGACAGAGCATGGGAGAACCAAGAGGTCTCAGTAGGGAATGAGTGGTTACCAACAAATTACTGCTGATTTACAGGGAGAATGTAGAGAGATTTATAGGAATGGCGCCTTTTGTCAGGCTAACTGCTGAAACTGCCAGTGGGGAGGCCTTACTGTGCAAAAATGAACAACAGATGCTGATCGTAAAAAGAAGTTAAAAGTTTCAAATAGGTGGTAAGGACAACACTTGAATTTATGGCTGGTAGCACCAGGCAAAGATGTCAACTGTTGTTTCCAAGCGAGGTCTGGGGACAGGAGTGGAACAAATGCATCGTGATTAAACTGTGTTTGTCTCCAGACCCTTGACTGAGCTCAGAGGTCACAGAGAGAAACACTGCGGGGGGTGCTCACCCCCTTACATGTGGAAGGTGTGTGCTGGCAGCAACAAATTGCTCTCACATATGGCACATACAAGAGATGACCCAGAAAGAACCCGTCGAAAGAAGCCGAAGTGTATTCAGCCCATGATAACAGCTCCACACACCCCCATTATAGAAATGTTCTTCAAAGGGGGGTGACCTTGTTCAACAAACTGTTCAAAGCCACCATCTCCCTGCACCCCTGAAGGACGTAGGATGGGTCTGCAGGATCCCAGGACGCTGAGGAAGCACTGCAGAGTGGAGCAGCGTGTATGAGCCGTGCTTCCTCAGAGGTGGGTGAGCAGAACCACCGCAAACACCGAATAAAAGCCCTGTCCTCCGACAGGCACTCCTGCAGAGCTTTCTTAGCTTAGGATAAAAGCTTGTTTGGCCTGACTATAAATATGCTCTTAAATGCTGTGCCTGCTTCTTCTCATGCAGATGTCTCCATTCACAAACGGCTCTTTGCTTCCGAGCGGGAAAGTGAAATGAGCTGCGAGTCCCCCCAGGAGAGAAAGCTTGGGGGGAAGCGATGAACGGGAGGGGAGGTGGGAGGGCAAAGGGATAAGCACCAGGAGAAACTCGGGGAGCTGGGGAAGATTGCTGGGAGAAAGAGGAATCCTGTAACATTGGAATAATAAGCAAATGAAGACATTGCAGCTGGCTGTGGGTGAGAGGAATGTTAGAAGCATTTTGAAGATCAAATGTCCGACGTTAAAAGGAAAAGATGCACCTGGGGCATCGTGTGTAGGGATAGTGCTGGAGCAGTGGCTTTCCAGGAGCAAACAACACATTTAAGCGCTGATGCACTTACTGGTTCCAGCTCCTGGGAGAAATGTGTCCAGCCGAGAGCTGATCTCTAGAGTGCTTAAAGGGAGCAATTAAGGGCTTTGCTAGCAAGCTTCATGACTTCCTAATGGCAACTGTCTCCGCAGACAATGTTGAAGACAAGCCAGTTCTGGGCTTGGGAGTAATGATGAAGCGTTATGGGAACGGGAAGTACCAGAACAAACTGGTGAACAAAATAATGGGTACCAAACCAAAATGGCACATAAAAGAGCAGCTGTTCCAATAGGCCCTGTTGGTGTGTGTTCAAGAGCTTGGATAGGACATATAGGACATAAGCCTGACACTTAAGAGCTGCAAATGAACTTAACATTATAGTATATAACACATCATAAATATTAATGCATACTCTATATTCAATGTTTATTAATCATAGAATCATATGGGGTTGGAAGGGACCTCTGGAGATCATCTTGTCCAACCCCCAATGAGGGGGGGTTATTAAACCTATTAAATAGATATACTAAAATTAATTTTGTCAATTTAAATTTATATTAAATGCTTTTGATTCTTTATACATTAAATCTATTACTATGTTACTTACATAATTATGTATAAACTATATGTATTATAAATATTACATACTCTATGTATATTATTATATATTTATATAACTCATAGCATATAATATATGCATGTGTTAATATAATTATCTATAAATAGATTATATACTATTAAATTGCATAGTAACCTAATAAAATGTATTATTTAGCATTATTATGCTTTATATGTTATATAATATAGTGTAAACAGTTTACCTAGACATATTTACATATATTGCATTATACATTCTCTCTATATAAATATGTATAACATAATGTATAAAATAATATATATTACATATTAAAGAAACATAATTTCTCACTGAAGCCGAATTTTGTGCTAGAGGGTTAAAGATATGCAAAACGCTGAGTGTTTGTTTTGTTCCCTTTTTTTTTTTTTTCAGACTAAAAAAATAAGCTTTCTGGGTGATCCAGAGAATCAATAGCCAGTAAACCATGTGCCTGTAGCTGGCAAATAGGTTTAAAATTCAAAAAAGAATAGATAAAGGACAACATAATGTAATTAACAATTCAAAAACCTTAGAGGAAGTCCTTTCTTAACAGCTATAAAAATGCAGAATCTTCTTACGGCTGCAAATCTGGCCATGATACAGAAAGCAGAGTAGGACTAAGAAATCAATTTTCAGGATGGCAAAAGATTAGAAATGTCAAAATGTTTAAAAACATTAAGCTTCAACAGTTGATCTGCATAACATATTAAATACTTGGAAATTTGGAAAGAGGATATGAACAGTGAATTAGCACAATCTGCGGAGGGTATTTGTTTTAGTTAAAACCTGAGAATATTACAAGGTGAGTCAACTGAAGAAGAACCTAATGAAGGACAAGTAAATGGAGAAGAACCTAATGAAGGACAAGACACTGTTACGACACTCCGAAGGAAAGAGGACTGGAGGGTAAAGATAAAACTCTGCCAATACTTTTTTAAATTTTAGATGGAGAACACCAACATGGTTGCAAGACCTGGGTGCCACTGTATGCAGCTCAGGGGAGACCTCTGCTTGATTGGTAATTCCAGGTGGATAAAACACTGAGATGTCACATTGCGACACAAACAGGGAAAATGTAACAAATCTGTTGTCTCTTTTTGAACTGGTTTTATTTACTCCTCCCAAAAGCAGGCTCCTCTGAGAGATATTCATGAAAGAAGAAAAGAGCCAACAGCCACGATACTAGTTGGACAGGAGGAAAAGCTGAATTACCCAGAGGGAGGCAAAGCACTGGAACTGGATGCCAACAGGTATTGGGATGTCCACCTCGTGAGATATCCAGGACTCCCACAGACAATGCCCTAAGCAATCTGATCTAACCTCAAGGTTAGCCTTTCTGGGAGCAAGGGCTTGCATGAGATCATCTCCATTCCAGGCTGAATCGTTCTGATGCCCAGGACAAGAGCCTGATGCTCCCATCTGAGCCACCAGGATACAGAATTAGATGACTGTCTCATGCAGCTGGAGAATTCATTGGTACTGATCTCCACATTTCTATATTATATCAAAAATACAAACCAGATGCCTGTTTCAAATCTTGCCTAGCACAAGATAAGCTAGTTGTTTTTATTGGACATCATGTGCCCAGAATGGAATTTGCAAGTAATATTGAAAGATTACGAGACATAATATATAAATATGGTCAGGCATTCTTTAGGAAAAGCCTGTAGGTTTGTGCAGCATGTTCAGAGTCTTCAAATGCCCTGGCAACAAAGTTACAGATGAGCCAAAGCTGCCCACACATTACAATATGAAAACTAAGGTTCCTTTTTGAACAGCTTTGAGCATGTTGAAGTTAATTCTTCCACAAGAGCACTTTCTGAAATAGCTGGGTCCCTTTACACTAAGTAAAAGGTTATTTTTGTTTGAGTAACAAACATGCTTCTGACAAGTGCTGCTTTTTGCTATTCTTTATTTATTTTATTTTACTTTTGTCTCTGAAAATGGAGGACAAGGTGAAGCTTTCTTTTAAGCAATTTCTCAGGTTCAATCCAAAGTGTTACATTGCTCAAGAAGGAAGAGACTGAGGCACTAAGGCAGGTGAGGTGCTTCCTATGAGCCAAGATTTAATTGTGTGAGTCCCTTTTAGGGATTTTTGCCTCACTGAGAGAAAGTGGCAAACAGTGAGAGTCAGAAGGAATGACATGAAGGTGATTGTCTGTCTCAGCTGAGTTCATTTTCTTGTCAGCTGATCTTCTGAATTTGCTCCCTTTGGCTAGATTGGCAACACCTTTGCTGGTTGCTCAGTATTAACTTTCCTTTCCTCTCCCCATACCGTGCCCTACTCTTCTCCCTCCATTTCTACCTTACTATAAGGAATCTGATAGGTTTGTCCAGTAAGCAGCAACAGATGATTCAGTTAGAGAAGTTAAGGAAAAAACTGGGAATTAAAAACCAGTGTTTTCAATATGTAGCCTGTAGACAAAGATTTCTCCAGTCAAAGAGCTGTGAAATTACAAGCGGTCTCCTATGGCTTATTTCTCCCTGAGGTCAAGAAGGTAAGACTTTGTATTTTCTTACGATTCCATTGAAGATACCTAAAATTTTCTGTTTGAGATTTGAAAAAAATTTAGTTTAATTGAAATGACATCTACAAGGGATTACATTTTGACTAGTTGCTTGAATCGAAGAGTATAATCTCTTATGTTACTGATGTTGACTGAACTTTAGGAGTGTTGTCATCTGCTGAGCAATGGTATTCCTGGTTTGGCTGAGTCTGTCAGGGAACCAGGGGTAGGATAATTTTGTGGGAGCTGGAGGCAATGCACGGTGGCAGGGGCTTCTGTTTAATAAAGACAATTTGCCCTTACTGTAAACCTAGACTCTGTAAGAAATTAAGAACATTCCTAAGGATCCTTTGAAGATATTTTTCAGTTGGAAACACAGAGCTCCTATCTTTTTCCTATTTTTTCTTATACAGTGGAAAATCTGGCTGAATGTTTAATAAATCTTTGTTGCTTTGCCCTGCTCAGTTGCAGCTGGATATGCCAGCAATTTAACTTACTGAGTATATGTAAAATTTCATAATTTGTTTTACAGTATCAGTATTAGAGGACAAAGGGATGTAGGCATTGGGATATAAAATGCTGCTTCAATTTCTCTATTACATTAGAGCTATCATTACATGTCATGTGGCAAAATCTAAGATTACTTGAAAAAGCGTCCTGAAGAGGGAATTTATTTCTAGAAATTAATTTGAATTATAGAGATGGCATGACCATGTTATAAAACAAGGCCCTCTAATCTTGGATTCCTACATTAGCTCTAACAGGACAGAGCAGTCACTATTGCCCTGATCCAGCAGATCGTAACTCTAACCACACAAAGGCAGCAGCAATGTTTGTTTGTGCTCATTAACCTAAGCACACACTTCAATTTTCTTGTTGTGCTGGCAGCTTCCCACTTCCTTTCCAGCTAGTACATTGCACAGAATTTACCTAAAAACATATCAAATGAGGTATAGCTCTGCAAAGCAGATATGTGTCATACAAGTTACAGATGCCTGCTAGCTGAGGGAATAGCCAAACATTTGTGAGTGTTTCCCTCCTATTAGTGCTTCACCTTGGCCAGTGATGGTGTCAGTGACAAGGCCCCTTGGATGTGATCCACGTGTTGGGAAAACACTGGGAAGGTGGACAGGTATATTTAACTGAATGGCTGCTCCAGGCATGTGAAGTAATGTAGGAGAAAGAGGTATAAAGAACTTTCTGGTAGTCTTTCAAATTTCTAGGTACCCTCTGACTTCTCATCCTTCCCAGTTTGGCTTTCTTTACAGAGGAATTTATGTTCTTCTCTGTCAAAAGATTTCAAGAGAAATCAACAGCATAATCTGAAGCTTCTCCTTCAGGAGGCTGCAATAACTTCTGCTTCTTTTTCTTCCAAAGAACTTGTCAGTTCTCCCAGGAAAACAGTTACCTACAATAATATATGGTCAGCAGGTGTACTGGTGGAGATTGTTTCTGGCTGCTCCTTTGCCACCTCCACCATGGTGGATCCTCTCAGTTCACCTAGTTACACTTATGCTTTTTTCACAAATAATTTACCATGGGTATTAAGGGCAACATTCAGTTATCTGTCTCTGAGAGCTGGTGCATGAATTTTAGAGTAGCTAGCTCCAACTAGCAAGCTGATCATGTCATCTGTCAGTGAAATTCATGTCAAGAAATACATTTTCCCTTCAGGTCACTCCCGATGGGCAGGAACCTTTGAATTTATTACTGCTGGTACAGAAAGAACAAGCAGAAATGGCCTTGAGATAAAGTTGTCATTTATACCCCAAGTGCTGCAGAAGATGCATATGTAGTTATGCTCCAGGTTTGAAAGCCTTTTGGGTGTTATGGCAGAAAGAGAACCGAAACAGTCTGTTTCAGCTTTGGTCTTCGTTTGGGTCCAAGTTTCCCCCATATATATATACATATATGTGTAAATATAAAATGAAAAAACATATGAAAAGTACATCAAGAATAACTGAGTTCCTGTAGAACACCTGTCCAGAAGGTCAGGCCAAGAGTCAGATTTTTTTCTGCTTGGTGATGGAGGAGAGATGACAAGCAACTCAAAACAGATACACCTTGTTCGTAAGAGACCCTGTCAAGGCTGGGCACCACTGGTGCTCACTGAAAGCAGCAAAACTGCTCTTGGGATGCTTAACATTCAAACCAACGGCACTTCCAGCATTACTCCATTTTGTGCCGAGCAGAGGATAAACGAGCTGAATCACAGCACTGTTTGCTGCTGACACGTTAACAGCTGGGCTGTAGGGCCAGTCACTTTGAATACATTGGCCCTTTGTTCCACCCCTTTGTTTTTCCAAGTGCTCCGACTGCGCTTGTGAGGGAGGGGTACTCCACAAACACAACTTTCTCTCAGAAATGGGGTCAGAAGAAGTGCAATCAGAGAAGGCTTTCCTACCCGGGAAGAGTGATGCAAAGCATACCAGGAAAGGGAAGACAAATCCAGGTCTTCACACTGTCCATCTTTGGCTCTATGTGGTGGACAGGGGAAATACGTGCATTGACCAGACCAGGATCTGTTGTGCAGCAGAATGGGGACATCAAACACAAGCAGATGAGCTGTACTGTGATATATTCCAGATGAAAGTCCTTGTCAGAAATGCCACCAAAATCCTTTTCATCTCAGATGTTAATTCACAGAATGTTTAGAGGATGCAGGTAAAACCAGGGCAAGACTGAGAACAGGGGCTCTGGCACTAGGAATTCAAGAATAGCTCACCTTTGCAATCATGAAAGCTTTGCAATGTGAGACAATGTCAACTACAGTAATGTACTCTCCAGAATTCAGAGAATTTTCCTGCAGAAGACCCTATCTGTAAGCTCCAGGTTTGCTTTCCTGGTTTCCTTCCTATTCTCTCTACTGCAGGAAGTATTTCTCAATCTTGCATTGCAGGGAAACAGTCAACATGAAAAAAACTGTTAAGGTTAAAATTCTTTAGGGAAAACATAATTAAAAGTTATCTCAAAACACCTATTTACATGGAAAATATTTCTAACAGTGGACTGGTAGCTGGTGTATGTATGCAAAAATTTTAGTGTGGATATGCTAATTAGTGAAACCTTCAACAGGTGTTTGCACAACTTGATACACCTACATCCATGCAGTTAAGTTAGAGCATAGGGTGCTTTCAAGGGGGTACTTTACACTAAGTATGGAGTCATGACCAGCTGCCCCTTCCTGGAGGTTGGCAGCTTTCTGAATCAGGTTGAGCTTTACAGGCATATTTTTGTCCATGAAGTTTGTTTCCCCCGTACTTCTGAATAACAAAATTTATAAAATATAATAGAACCATAGAAACATGTATTTTGGAAGAGACCTATGGAAATCTCTAGTCCAAACTCCTGCTGAAGCAAGGCTAACTTCAAAGCTGGATCAGGTTACTCAGGGCATTATCAAGTTGAGTCCCAAAAATCTCCCATGATAGAAATTCCATTATTTCTGGGAAACTTACTCTAGTGCTTGACTGCTTGTGTGGTAAAGAGGTTCTTCCCTCCATCCAGCTGGGACCTTGCTTGCTACAACTTGCACCTGCTGCCTCTTGCTCTTTGGCTCTTCACCTCAGAGAAGAGTGTGGCTCCATCTTCTCTGTAATCCTTTTCTAGGCAGTTGGAAGACTGCAGTCATCCACATCTCAGCCGCCTTTTTCCAGGCTGAGGAGAACCTGCTCTCTCAGCCTCTTCCCCCACAACACAGGCTCCATACCCCTAACCATCTTGGTGCCCCTCCACTGGGTTCCCTCCAATTTGTCAGTAAGTGCTGTGTTCTTGGGAGCCAAAACTGGGCACAGTACTCTAGATGTCAACTCACAAGCGGCAAATAGAGGAAAAGAATCACTTTCCTTCACAAGTTGGTTATGCTTTTACCACTGCAGCCCAGTATGTGGCTAGTCTTCATTAAGGCAAGGGCACACTGTTGATCCCTTGTAAATCTGCTGTCCACTTGGGCCTCCAAATTCTTTTCTGCAGGGCTGTGAGCTGGCCAGACAGCCCCAGCCTGCACGGGGGAATGGGGTGGCTCCATTCAAAGCACAGGGCTCAGCATCTGTCACTATCAAACTGCACCAAGTTCCCGTTGGCCCATTCCTTCAGCTTGTCCAAGCTCCCCTGAATGCGAGCCCTGCCTGCCAGGATATCTTGCTCCTCACCATTTGGTGGGATTATCATAAATTCTATTAATACATTATAAAATTATATTTAGGTAATAGTTAAATAATAAAAGCAATCTCATCTAGTCCAAGGCATTACCTGTGTTTGTACTGGTATCATATACTCTCAGAACTAAACAATGCTGGCATAAATGAAGAAATGGTTTGATGCTAATGTCAGCATGGATTTTGTGCTGAATTTGAGGTCTTGGTTTTCTTCAGGAACTTCAGAAGGGAAATTTTAGTGAAAGTCTACGGATCTTGTTAATGCAAATGGCAAGTGAAGAACTGCTCTAAATCACACAGACAATTAGATTTGGTTCAGTTACATTTCACTAATTTTGCCAAGAGAACCTGTAACATACTTCAAATGCTTCTGTTAGAAAACTACAAATAATTTAAAATGCATGAGGTCACTGAATAAGAAAACACAAGAATATTTGACAGCAAAAGATAATGAATGCTAAGTGTGGTGGCAAACACTAAGTATAAAATGCAAAGTTTTCAGAGTGTGAGGAGTTATCTCTGAATTCTCACTTGGTGAAACACAACTGCAAATGAATATTTATTGCCACCTTATTTAGCAGCATGAACAAAAGGAACTGTTATAAATAAACAACACTATGACAGTTTCACTGCTGTTAGCTTGATGTTCTCGTCTGAAGTCAATCAAACTGAAAGACAAAGCAATCAGGGAAAAGTCTAAGTCAAACATCCAAATTGCACAGTATCTATTTCTGTGTTAACTACCGTCATCGCTGATTTGTCCAAGACTTACTCGTGTGTGGAAGCCGGTGGTGAAATTTGACAGGTGTCAGCATGGCATTTCCATGCTTCTAGATTGAAATGCGTGTACATTTACATGTCTTGTTTTAAGGTTTCTTAGCATATCAGTAAATATTTGAAGTGATGTAAAGGGGGGGTAAAACTTCCAAAGCAGAGCAATGTCCACTTAAGAGGATGCAATTAAGTAGTCACTAATACAGGGCTGGGGGGAACAGGGAGGCAAACTCTCTGTCTTTATAACTCCTTACAGTGTCCTACGGTTGGCTCTCGCTGCAGTACCTCACCCCTACCCTTTGACGTACAACTCAAACCACTTCTCCAGTCCAGCTCTGCTGATAATAGCAGGTGACTCACTTTCAGCCTATTTGTCTTCAGACCTAGTTTGGCAGCCAATTTATTCTTCAGAGCGAGCAAAGCAAAACTTTAAATGTGTCACTAAATTAACAGGAAAACCTCCGTGCATATTTAGTAACCCATCTGCTCCGCAAATCCGAACTCGGGTCAGAGCTGCACTGAACCCTTTCACTTAATCCAAGTAATCTGGACGTTTGTAAAGTATTTGCAAGATCGTTATACAAATACAAGACAGGATACACGTTGCCAAGGTAGGCTCAGAGGCTTGTTGCCCCCGGCTTCCTACAGCTGGCATTTTTCAGGGCAGTGTGTGCTGTTAGTACACGTGCACAGCCCTCTCAGTCTCTCTCCTTTACTTCAATCAGGGCTCCATCTTCCCCTCAGGAATGCCCTGGGAAGGCTGGAGGAGATACGTGCCCAGTTTTTCTTCAGCATCCGTACTGACTCGTCATCCAAAGACTACATCTTCCAAAAAGCGACAGCTGTAGTGGGCTATTTAATATTGGTTGGTGCTTGTCAGGGAGGGGATATGTAACTGGAAAATAATATTGTACCAGCAGGTTGGCCTGCTTAATTCTATTTGTATAGCTAGTACAGTTCCTTGCAGGAAACTTCTTCACCAGAAGTTACCTACTGCATGGAAGAGACAGATCTTTCCCACTGACTCTGTGCATGTGCCTCCTCACCTAATTTCAGCTAAGCTTTCAGATGCCTAAGAATGTACTGCATCTGCCCATGTAACCCTAAAAAGTAAATCCTCATTACATCAGCCAAGCTACACACCCAGGCATTCAGCTGGAAGACAGTTCTAAAAACTGCCAGAAAAATTCATCAACAAGAAGTGTGTTCATAATAGACTACTTCATTGGAATCATGTAAATAACCATGCTGGCCATAATGCTAGTGTACAACAAAGAGACTGTGGCTCCTTTTCTGTGCCTGAAAACCTAGGGAAAAAGAAACAAAACAAAACGAAAGAGTAAAATGTGGTGAAGGAAACCCTGAGACTTAAATCCCAAATGCCAGCTAGTTCTTTGTGTTTTCTCTGTACAGTCAGCCTATCAAGAATAGATTTCTCTCTATTGCAAGTTCCTGTGGAATGGCAAGAACACAGACATCAGAGCACTGGCCATCACAGCAATCACTGCTTGGCAGCTCTAACTCTGAATGTCTTTCTAAATGGGTTTTCTAAAAGTATATATACACAGTCATATCACATATATTTGTTAGAATAGAAAAGCTTTGTCCCAGCCCTTCTATTTATGCAAGAAGCTCCATTTTAGGATCTTACGTGTTGCTTTGGACAAGGAGAATGTCTTTTTTTATAGAATACCATGTCATAGCACCAAACAAACAGAGCCTACCTATTATCTTTGCACTTGGAACTGAAGTTTAGGCTGCCTTTGGGAGAGAAAATAAGCCAAGTTCAAGAGGTTTTTGACTGCTGAGTTTTTGATTGCTGAACTTTTAGGACTAATTTCTATGACACATAAATACATTCCCATAGAAATGACCATCTCTGTTATTTGTGGAGGTCTTTCAGTGTTTAGGTATTCAGAGACAGCCTTCTTTGCTCAACACCTGTATTCAGTCAAGCAGCTTTTTCAGACTCAAAGCTGGCCCTCCAAAAGTACACATTCTAAAAAAGCCAGGAAGTAACTTCCTAATACAACTTTACACCTCCCCAGATGCTAGTTTCAAATTGATCATCTGTTCTGGGGACAGCAGATGGAAAACAATATTCCTGATAAAATGGGTCTAATGAGAGCTGGAGCACCTGTTCTGGCTGCTACATTTTACAAGAAGGCCTAAGGAGATTTTTGACTGGATATAGGGGCAATATTGATGTTCAGTGTCTGCAAAAAAAAATAAAATCCTCCCACTTATTTGATATTGAGGAAGTTTGACAAAGCAGATGACTGCACAACCTATTTTGAGTTTGGCCTCATAGAGCTTAGGATCTGGGACCGACAGTTCTCACTCGCAGAAGTGAGGCGATGGCCTGATTTGAGTTCCACCACAGCTCCAAATTTTAACATCGATCTCAGCTGCCAGAAGGAGGACAGAGCAAGGAGGAAGCACATAGATAGCACTTTCTAGGATACAAACAAAAAGAACATTATAGGATCTTTTTCACTGAAGCCCCTTCAACAGAAAAGCACCTGGAGCAGGTCTGCAATCAGCTCCTGCAGCAGGTCCTGTCTAAACTGCTGTCCTCTGGCCCTTCTTGTCGCTTTTCCTGGTGCTCTGCTGTTCTCCTTTGATCCCTCGCTTTTTTTATCCTGTATTTTAGCTGCCCAGTTATACCCTCCCCAGCCCATACTTCTCTCTCAGGTCTCGCTCTCTCCCTTCCTCTCACTCACCTTTCCTTTCCTAATTTTCTCATTCGCTTTTTTTAGGCTTGTTTGTGGCAGAGAAAGTAGAACCTGTCTGGCATACAGCTAGCCAAACCCCATGAACTAATTTTCGCTAAAATAGATCAACCCTCTTTCTAAATCTCTTAATTAACTACATTCCTAGCTATCATCTCCCTTCCTCCCTGGTCAGAAGCACAATGCTTCTGTGCTCCCTGCTGTCCCCTTTTTCCTGCGTCTCCCCCAGCACAGGCTGCTCCTGCTACAAACCCTCTTTCTGACAGCAGCAGTCTTATTTTTGGTGCAGCAGCAACTTCATCCTGCCCTAGTTCATGCCATGTACTTTTCCTTCTTTCTTCCCTGCACGATTGGTCGCTGCAGCTCTGCCCCCCTTCTGCTACAGCTTCAAAGCATTCCAGGTTTTTTGATTTGCCTCTCCTACTGCTCCAAGAAAGACTCTGAGTGATACAGAGAACCTCCTACAGCCAGAAAGTAACTGTGATTTTTAGCAATGATGTTTGCTATAACTATTTAAAGCACACTTAAGAAGACACATAATAAGTAGGTTTGAGGGAAGTGGTAGCAATCCACCCACTACGTTCCTTTTAGCTAACCCTTTAATTAAATATTAAAGATACGGTTCTCAGGAAGATTTAAAATAACCCACTGACAGAAAAAAAAGAGGCAGGCTAAAAAACAGCAGAGAAAGAAATAATCCCCCCCACAAAGACTTACCACACCTTCATACAGCTTTTAACATTATTTTACTGTGCTGATGAGGGAAGAGTTTTTCTGAAGGGAAATAACAAACCTTATGCTTTCCAGTGCTGGATCCCTCTATATAAGGAACCCTACCAGGGATTGCCAATTATTTGATGCCTAACTAAACATACTAGTTTCCTCTTTCATAAAGGATAGCAAAATAATGTTTATAAAACTGAGTAAATAAATCACCTGAAATATTATTCCTCACTCAAAAGACAGATTCTGCTGCTGGAGGCATAGAACTGATACACAGTTTGAGGGGAAAAGTATATACACACACTGATTACAGCATTGTCTCAAAATATAAAGCGGGGTGAGAGAAATCACAGCAAGATCTGTGCAGATTTGTGGTATGAAACATTTCCATTTATCACTGAGATAAGGCACACCACGTGGGTACCCCAAATGGTCAGGGGAGAAAGAGAAGAGGCAGCTGGTGGAGATGAGAAGTGTAAGAAACCAGCCATGTCCACAAAACCGAGTGGCTCTGACCTGCCTAACCATTTTGGTGAAGGCTTTGATTATTTTTCTCCCTATCTAGCTGACAAACAGCTACACTGGCAAAGCATCTACCGATAAACTGAGCAGTGTTTTTGCACAGGTATCTGCTGTGCCGCTTCTCTTCCTCACTCTCTTGTTCTTCTCTAGCGTGTGTAGTTTTAAATCAAACTCCAAACTCTCTGTACAGTGTCCACTATCGCTGTAATACAAACAGAACCTGGTGAACCATTTCGATTTGCTCTTGCATTAGCCATAGAGTGGAAAGTGTTTTCAAAAAACACCCCCTCCCCCAAATTAGCTTTACAATCAATACTGTCCTGATTTCAATTAAAATATCACCACAACAGCTATATGTACAAAGTGCCTAGAATTTCACAGTAGAAAACCTGTTACTTTGAATACAAAAGTTGGCCAAAATGATTGAATTCCTGAGGCAACAGAAACGATACTGGTGATTTTATTCAGCATGTGTTCAATACGATTTTCCATTTGGAGTCCACATTCTTTAATGCTTTTCTTATACCATTCTAAACATTACCTTCAGCTTTTATGGAGTCCCTTAGAAAGTTTTTCTTTTTTCAATTTGTTTACCAGAAAACTTAAATCTTAATGATTAAATAATAGGACATTTATATACACCAGTGGGTTTTCTCAGATACTGGGCTCTAAGTACATACAATGTCTATTGAGTGAAAATAAAAAAGAAAATTCCAGTCATGCACATCATCTTACAAACCATGTTCCATTCGCCTTGAAAATTTTTACTCTGTTACTGGCATATCATTTTAAAATTAAGCAGGTATTTTTTTAAGGTTGCTTTGTCCATTTCCATTTGTTTGTTTTGCCGTTTTGAAGAACTGACAGGCCACATGCTACTGCAGAAGGTACCAGCAGGCTAATAATGGTTCTGCTACCACCAACCACTCCAAGCCCAGGTGTGGATGTGTTTAAAAAAACCACCTAACCTTCAGCTAACTGCACTGGTTTATTTCTGAACAGCACATCACAATATCAGCATAGATAGCACATTGTAACCGGTTGGGTGATTCCACTTAATAATTTTTCAACACTAGGATCTTTCAGCATTTTAATTCCGGTTTCATTTATGAATTAAAGGTCATATATAGAGCACAAATGAGGTCTAAATTTAGTCACAGCAGACCACAGTTCCACATAAAGACAAATCTTCAAGTTATGTTGACCTGCTAGGAGACAAAGATAAACAGCACAGCAAACATGTACCTGCAATGCACTGCTTCCCTATTAAGTATTAACTGTTTCATTTACATTTAAATGAACTGAGCAGCAATGGATAGACTTTCCAGTACTGCTGTTTGGTGCTGCTGTCATGGAAAGAAGCTGAAGACAATGTGGGCTGTATGGGGGCACATGACGCAATCTCAGCATCCGCTCAAGTGACTTCAATGATGACCATTCTCCAGTCTTGAAATATAATCCTACACAGCATTTTTTTTCCCTCTCCCTCCGTAAACACATCTGTTCATAAATAACTTAGGTGTCTCCTTGACATTCATGGTATGTAACTGAAGCTGAAGTAGAAAAGGATGGGTGGTGTACAGCACTGAGGAGATGTCACAGTACTTTTGTTCGGCATTTTTGTCAAGTGCGGGTCGCTAACATCAGCCATCAGAGACCGGCGGGGTCACCCACCCATATTTTTCATGGGTCTTCACCAAACTCTTAAACGTTGCTTCAGCTTCCTTTCGACTGAATGACTTTTTTGATTTGCCAGCTTTTCTGCAGATACGGCCCTGCACCAAATGAAAAAAGAAAACCTTCATTAAACACGTGAAACACGCAGCTGGGAACCACAGCTTCACTTTTCAATGCGTCAAGCCAAAAGACATTCACTTAACGGGTACCAGAAAGCAGAGTTCCCAAATTGGGGCAGACAAATACATTTTATTAGAGATGATTAAAAATTGCATGCAGTAAAGCGGAAAAAAAAAAAAAAAGAAGACATCTGCCAGGCTATTTCTTCCCAGTGAGCCCCTGTGCTGGCACGCTGCCCTGCATGCAGCAACCCGCCGCTGCTGCTGCTGTGGCTGTGCCGCAGGGCTCGCCTCCCGCTCCGCTGCACGGGGACCCCTGCAAGTGAACGAAGGGACCTCCACCATAAAGCATTTGGTGGGCAGACCCTCCTGCCCACCCCGCAGGGGCCAGGGGTGCAGCCCTGGGCAGGCAGGGACCGCAAGGATGCCACAGAAATGGCAGCCTGGCATGGCAGGGGGCCACTTCCCACCAGCTCCGGGGGGCAGGCGGGTTTTGGGAGCATCCCCCTTCTTTCAGCAGCAGGAGAGGAAGGGTCTCCCCGAGGGTCAGCGGCTGTGGCTGGAGGAAGAGGCAGGCTGGGTTTCAAAAGGGTTTCAAGCCAATTTTGATGCCACGCTCATAATATAGTCCGAGGTGTGAATATCATGGAGTTGGCGATTCTGGAGAACTCTCCTAGAAGTGGAGTGTTTCTGTGCGATATGTCTCAGAGCCACCGTATCTCACCCCCGACACCCTGCTGCCAACACAGGATGTCACCAAAAATTACATCCATCCCACGAAACACACTCCGTTCCTCTTCTTCTCATCTGACCCGTGAGAAACAAATAGCCCTGGCATTTCTTAAAGGCAGGATCACGTTAAAACCAACTTGCTTCCAACCTACACAAGAAGAAATTCTAATTTGTTTATTACCCCCTTCATGGCAAGTTTGATAATAAATGACAATAGATACATTTAAACATACTGCATCCTTATTACTTTGCAACTAAATATTACCTCTAAATGCACAGCAGTATATAATTTCAAATCCTTGTTTGGCAACATAAGACATCTACTGAGTTATTAATAGCTTACCTTATTTTGCACATTGGTCCACGTCAATTACCAACTAACAGAGACACAGGAAAGAAATCTAGCTGCAGATTCCAGCAATAATACCCTTTAAAGTATTTACGCCTATTGGATTTGTCACAAAACAGAAGTTTAATAATTTTTAGAACTGTTTGATAGACTACACTGAAAGCCTTTTTTAGAATAAGTGGTATTTATGAGCAGATATTATTTACAGTGTATCAATTATTAAGAACCAAGTTAGTATGTTCTAATTTTTTCCATTCCTTTGCTTAAAATGATGCATCAGGTTTCCTCTTTTGCCTGACGTCCTACTGTCAATTTGGAATTTTAACCTAAAAAACTTTAATTTGGAATCACGTGCAAAAAATAATACTGAGAAAATAATTAGGTATATGGAGGGGAAAAAAGGAAAAAAAAAGCGGGGGGGGAAAGAAAACAAATTCTGTCCTCAGAGTATCAAAGTTATTTTTACAGATTAAAATGAGTAAGGTTTGTCTGCAGTGTGAACAAATAATTTAATTCTAGAAAGCTGTCACAAAAGTGTGTTCTGTGTTTTAATAAGTCATTTTTCTGTGCAGTTTGACTTCTCTTTCAGAACCTACCTTAACTAAAGATTAGGAACAGCCTCTAATTCCCATCTCCATTTATTCACAGCCAATTTATACCCATTTGGTTTTCACAAAAATAGCTATTTTATCTTTTGATGCTTTTACTTGCCTTTCTCCCTAGTTGCCATTTCCAGACTAGCAATGTATTTCCTCTTTAAATACCGTTTGATAGACTAAACAGCAAGATACCTTCCCTATCCCCATACTAATCTGGCAATTAATATTTCCCAAATAAGGATTATCTCAATAGTACTTAATTTAACCTTGGTAATAATTTTTCTTAGGAAATGTTCCTTTTTACTTTTGACAAAGGGAATAATTAAATAAAACCAGGTAACATTTTGAAAATCTCATGATTTCCAGTTCTAATATCGCTCTTCTCTCAAGAATTACTATGCCAGTTGGGTGCTGGAATGTAACATATTCTCATTGAATAATTATCTTACATATCCTTCAGGACTGTTTTTGTTGTTACAAAACATGTTTTGTATTTTCTTCCTAATCTGAGCTTTTGTTGGACGCATACTTAGAGAAGCACAGGAAAAGATATTGCAAAGTGCAACAGAAGGTGAAATCAGCACAGGAAATGCTGTCCTCAAAATCTCATCAATAAAATATTTTTGAAAGTAAATATAAACCTACTGTACTACTTTATTTCTGGATTAGGTCTGTTTGCCATCTCTTGTCCTATACATCTGATTTTTTACCACTCAAGGCTTTGATACCTTTCTGAACTGTGTGCACAGCACCTCGTACAGTATGATCCATGTCTTCTCCAGCTTCATCAAACTATTAATATTAATCTGCACCCAAAAATGGGATCTTTGCGTTGAGATCAGCTATCGCTCATATCCACTGCCAGCTACTTACTGCTTTCAAACAAGGAAACTAAGAATCCCTTGGTGTTGCAACAATGCAGTGAATACCGTCACATCTTCTAAAATTTTACTGGAGCCACAGCAGACGAAATAAACATCGCTCCATGAGCTTATGCTCATACTTCTTTGTTATGAATGTAATGGATCATTAAATCTACTCCTAAAACGCTCTCTGGTGCCATATGCAGGTTGTATGTAAACTGCATCATCAAAGACCAGCTAATTCCACCCCACTGTAGTCCATCTATTTCTGTGTTTATACAGAAACTAAGGGTGGCATGGTTAGCAGTGTCTCATTAACAATATCCTGCCAGGTGTTTATAATTTGGATAAAATTTAACCTTGTGGACTGAACGTTTCCCTTTTTGGTGCCTCATGTAAACCTAAGGTAAAAAGAAAGAAGGGTGGAATTTTAGGCAACACAGTTCAGACTCTTTTTAGTCTACACTGAGCAGTATCTGCTGTCTCAATGATGTTTAGCTTTTTGCCATTCCCACAAAACTCTTTCCAAGTTTAACTAACAATGGCATTTTGCACACAAATATAAACAAAAAAGTGTCAAACAAACATTTTAACAGGCACCATGACCAGCTCTGTCTACAGTTTATTTTCAGACTGCTACTGAAACATGCAGCCTCTGTAACTCTGGCCAGAAGACTATGAGCTGCTGCATTCCGTAAATATGATAAATAAGGTAAATACAGTACGCAAATACAGCGCTGGCCACCGCTCAGCCGCACACAACTGCATTTTTGACTAATCTCTATACCACGCACGTCACTGCTGCCGTGGTAAGGAATACACATCATCTGCACAGCCAATGTTTCCATGTGCCCAGCACCAAATCAAGAAAATATATCAAGCCGGTACCTGACCAAGATCAAAACATTACACAAATGGCTAAAAACCAGAGATAAAACCCAATAAAGCCTTTCCTAACAATATTAATGTCGACTTTAGCTCTGAGAAGTCGCACCAGGAGCTTATTTAAATAGTTGCAATACTTTCAGACACTCACAGAGCGCTTTTCATAAAGGGATAACTGAAAACCTAATTAAAATAAGGAGTTGGAGAGAACATTTCAGATTTTGCCATCTGCTGTGACTTCATGTACTTATCAAGATATAATTTTAACAAGCTTAGAAACATATGAAAGGTGAAAGTAATGCCACAGCATCCAACTGGTTTACCCAGCCGCGCTGAAATGCAGGGGCACATGAGCTGCACTCAGCCTCCTCACTCACTCGTGCTCCTACTGGGCTGGTTTGCATGGCATGGTGAGCAATTGCATGCCACTCATCTACTCCTTGCCCAAACTAACGAGTTTGAACAACCAGCTGGTAAGGATCCAGTCTATAACCTTGGTAACTGCTAGGAGAAAGACCTTCTGGAGCACAATCTGCTGTGGGCAGCCTTCTCAGGATCCTGGCCATACCAAGGGACCACTCCCTCCCACCATCTTCAGCAAAAGACCCAAGGTCAATCTCACATGTGATTTAGCACCCACATTTACAGACCACTGTGGGCAAATCTGGGAGCTTTTCTGCTTGTCAATGATGCTGCAGTAGGCTCCACCTTCTTCCACAATCGTCAACACATCAGCAGGTCCTTCCCTTGAGAAGGCTATGTGACACTGAGGCACATCCTCAAAAATATTCAACTCAACATCTAATAGCTTTTTTAAAGTCCTTCAGTATCACTATCAGCAATGTGCCATATCTTTTCTTCCCCAACACCACCATGTCATGTAGTGCTCCAAAGACAGAGTTAAGTCCTGTACAGAGATATCAAATATGAAGCCCGAAGCTCTTTAACCCTGTAATCCCACCACAACCATGCATCTGCCCACGTCTGGCCCGTGTGTCACGAAAAACAGTCCTGACATTTCTTCTGGTATTTCCAGAATCAGGATGGCCTCAAGGGATTTCTTTGGCAGCAATGAAGAGATTTCTCTCTTGTGTCAAATCAGCTACAGTAGCTCCCTGACCAAAACCCATCAGTTTTGGCATAGCACGCAGCATCAGGTGTGCTTTCATGTCATACCAATTTTGGGACTACATAGAAGGGCAGGACTACGTAACAGTGGCCAGCCTTTCACAGGATCATATAATCACTGAAGTGCTGGATGGAAGGGACCTATGGAGGTCTCCAAGTTCAACTTAGATAGTTGGAGCTGAACTGCCGACACAGGTCGGCTGTGGCACTGCACAGCCAGGTCCTGAATCCTTCAAGGTTGTGCTCAGTCCTCTCCTGATACAAGTCCCTGTGTTAATAGGTCCCATTCTTTTCAGAGATTTGTTGTACGCAGTCACCAGCCCTCACAGGACTGAGGTAATTCTGGAAACAGCGCAAGCCCCTGTGCTTCAAGTCTCAGGGATGCCACAGCAAACCCTTCAGGCCCATCAAGACTTTTTCTCCAGGACCGGTTAACAAGAAGTTGCATTCACTGCGAACAGCACACAGCTAATAGACTGAGGAGCAGGCAAGCCTTCACATTGTTAGAGCTGGTCTCAACGCAGACTCCTCAGCCCTGCATTCCTGGAGATGCAAATAACTCAAGGTTGACCTTCCAAGGACCTGCCATACCTGCCTTCTGCACATGGGGCTAAAGGTGGCCCATCATTTAAAGCAGCATAAGGGTGCATGGGTACAGCTTCATTTTCTCCCTTCATCTCCTGAGAGATCTCTATAACAGGCTCTAGCCACCCACTTCTAGGTAAATGTCAAGAGACGGAAAACAAGCAGAGGTTTAGAGAGGTACATAAAAGACTGCAGGTAGTCACCGTGCCACATGCTACACCTGTGGTGATCCCTCCAAGGACAAGGATGGACACCCACAGGGATATGCTCATTTTCCCAGTCTGTTGTCCCAGGCTTCTCCTTGGATGGATACAAAACCTGGGATTTTTGTAAGAGCTGGAGCACACATGAGTCTCTAGTACGTGACATGTTCCACTAACGTGCCAGCAAATAAAGGCTTTGGGGCTCAACAGTTCCAACCATGCAAACATACTCCAAGCTTTTCTGATAAGTAACAGAGGAATACAGTGCTCAAGCTCGAACTAGTCCTACTCTAGAATATTTAAACAAGTTTTTAGAGCAAAATATTTCCACCGGTTTTAGAGAAGCATTCAGAAGCAGAGCCACGCTAAAGCGAGCTACTGTCTTGCTCCCAGTGCAACGACTGCAATGTGTCACAACATCATCACTGGAGTGCAATATACACAGTCTCCTCCCCCAATTACATGGTTTATAATTTTTTCCTTCATGTACTGATGAGGCACAGTTAATCATGTCTCAAAAACTGCACACAATTTATATTGCACTATATGTAATTATTAGCCATAGCTAAGATACAGCAGTATAGAGAATGACGTAGACACTTTCTGTTAATGTTGCAGTATAAGTAAATTAAAAATGGGATGTTTTCCTGCAAATGTGTTAATTTCCAAAGCAGTATTTCCACACCTTTTTTGTCTCCTTTTTAAGAATAATCCATACAAAGAAGTGAAAACTCAGCAAGCTCCAGTTTTAAAGCATCCTATAAATTGCTCCTTCTGGGAGTGTGACTGTTCTTTATCCAGGAAAAAGAAATCTGAGCTCCAGCTGAGTAATTATTAACGCTCACTCGTCTGCATGCAGCCTGGTGCAGCTCTTAATCGATACAAACACTTACAGCCCCGACCCCTGTTTGACAGCTCCACAGCACTGCGCTGCTTTTCCTCACCTTTCCCTAAGGAAAGAAACACCCTTCCTGCATTTTACAGGTGGGACAAACTCTGTGTCAGCAAAAGAATGAAAAAATTTTGACAGCTGACCACATTCTTCAAAGGTGCCTCTTGCACTTCTAGGGCCACAGGTGCTGTCTTACAACATGAATATAGATCATAGAATGATTTGGGTTGGAAGGGACCTTAAAGATCATCCAGTTCCAACCCCCTGCCATGGACAGGGACACCTCCCACTAGACCAGGTTGCTCAAAACCCCATCCAGCCTGGCCTTGAACACCTCCAGGGATGGGACATCCACAGCTTCCCTGGGCAACCTGTTCCAGTGTCTCACCACCCTCATACTAAAGAATTTCCTCCTGATATCTAATCTAAATTTCCCCTCTCTCAGTTTAAAACCATTACCCCTCGTCCCATTGCTACACTCCCTGATAAAGAGTCTGTCCCCATCTCTCCTGTAGCCCCCTTCAGGTACTGGAAAGCTGCTATAAGGTCACCCCAGAGCCTTCTTCTCTTCTTCAGGCTGAACAACCCCAACTCTCTGAGCCTGTCCTCATAGGAGAGGTGCTCCAGCCCTCTGATCATATTTGCGGCCCTCCACTGGACTCGTTCAAACAGGTCCATGTCTCTCCTGTGCTGAGGACTCCAGAGCAGGACACAGTACTCGAGGTGGGGTCTCACCTGGGAGGAGTAGAGGGGCAGAATCACCTCCCTTGAACTGCTGGCCACTCTTCTTTTGATGCAGCTCAGGATGCAATTGGCTTTCTGGGCTGCCAGTGCGCATTGCTGGCTCATGCTGAGCTTCTCATCCACCACATGGTGAGCTTCCACCAAAAGAGATTGTCCCTGTTCCCTTCTGTCAAACGGGCACCTGCTAGTCAAAATGACAAAGGGTCTTTTCCTCCATTGGTCTTCCACTGAGCTCCTTGGATGACCTCTCTGTGGAATCAGGGTACCAGGAGAGTTACTGAGGGCAAGTCCAGGTGAAAAGGCTGGGAGCATGACAGCCCCTCTTTGCATCAGCCCACAGGTGCTCCACATCAGGAACTTGAAGTTACCCAAGTTAAAGACTGCCACAGGTGTAAACCCCACCAAAGCAAAGCAAACCATCCTTTATGACAGGTTGTAATGACAAAGGAACTACAGCCCAGACAACAATGTCTATCTGCACATTTTCCAAAACTGCTAAAAAATCCCCAGGAGTAAAAAGTAGACCATCTCTGGGAATGCTTAATTGAGTTAAGACACAATTTGATAAGATCAGAGTCACAAGGCGATGTGCCTTTTCCCCTGCTATTTATAGAAATGTGTCAATCTCTGTGCTATGGTAAGCTTCATACTGATGCACACGGACATCTACTCATAGAGCCCCCACTTCTGACTGTCCTCAGTACGTATCCTCAAATGACCTTTAGAAAGAGGATTATCTGCACTTCACAGGTGGAAAAGAGGAACATAGGGAAGTGATATGACTTGCCCATTACTGCACCTGAAGACCTGGAAGCCAAACTCAGAGAAGATAATCTTTCCTCAGCCTAAGTGCTCTAACTGTGAAGTGTCCTCTGTCCTCCTCCCCCCAGTTATAGAACACTTCAATATTCAGTATATTTTAATAGAAATAATCTTGTCAAATGTATAAAAAATTCGACATTTACATAAACTCATAGAAAATTTGAAAAAATACTAACATCAGTTTCCTCTGCTTTATGTTTTTTTATGGCCATGTATTATGGAAACAAGGGCTAAACTTCTTACTGCAGCTGGGGGTTTGTTACTATTTGTAACACAAACCTAGAAACAGGAGGAATATCTAGCCATTCCACCGCTCATAAAGCCTGGCTATGAAAAACATCTGAGCTTCAGGCCATTTCATAACACAGGCTTACTCTTCCTTCCTCAGGTTTATTTATAAACTGTCTTTGAATGCAGATTTGGGATTGTGACTGACTTGTAGGTCTATCAAGGAGTCACTGCAGAAGTTCCAGGGGTTTTGGAGAGCCTGCGCAGACGAGGATTAAATCAATGAGGATCATTGATTTTTACAACGTGCACAAAATCATGAAGCAGATAAAAAGATGTTTCCCAAGGACAGGCCCTGCACAAGGCAGGCACGTATCTGCCACACGTGGCTGACGATGGACACACTTGACATACCACTCCCCAGCTTGACTTTTAACTGGAATGGGGCGAATCAGACCGGCACCCTGATGCTGTTTCAGAAGGGGAATCACCAGAGTGTCTTAAGTGTGGTGCCCACTTACCTGTTCCGTGCAGACCAAGAGGGACTGCACATTCATTTTCATCAAAGCACACATACGGTCCTCCCTAGCTTATGCTCTTCCCATTCCCAGCACAGTGCTGGTTTCACTGGTAACAGTACCATGTCCTTGCCGTGCAGCTTGTCCTGCAGCTTCCAGGATCGACCCTAACTCTGGCTAGAAACAGCAGTAATTAAGACCAACACCACGGAGTGCTCAGCACCCTCTAGAAATGACTCCGTGGAGTATGACTCAGACCAGCCCCAAGCCACATGCTTTCCAAAAATACCATGATATTCAACAGAAACCCCGGTATTCCATTCACAAGCGAGACAACCACGCACGTTAAATTTAACATATATTTTGAGCCATTCAGACAGCGTAATCACCGCAGCCCCTGAAGTTCTCCCTGTTTAGCCATGGAGTAATTGCACCTGGCAATCCTTCCATCCTCCCATCTCCTTTCGCGCCTAATGTCAACGTTACCTTTCTTGACAGCTACAGGAGCAGATAATTTGTAAACTGGAAAATGCATGTGAAGGACTGAACACATCAAGGAGAAGAAGAGATCTTCACTGACTCTCAACAGCCCAAGGGAGCTGAGACGGGAAAAAGAAGCGCAGCCAATATTACGTTACTGAACCAACGTCCCACTTTGTGAGGGTAGACACCCGCTTGGGGGAGATGCCTCCCATCACACCTGGCAGTAAGACTCCCACGATACGAGGACAAGAATTACTGTGGAGTTAGAAATCTTCCATCTGGAAGTCTCCTGTCATGCATGGAAACCCCTGGGCGCTGTGTAAATGCAAGGAAATCTGCCTACTTTCAAAGCTAGCCTGGATAAGGAAGAGTAAATCTTCCTCACAATAGAAAATGGGTTATTTGAAAAAATACAACTCTTCAACAAAGTATCTGACAAAACACCCAAATGCTACACAGTTCTCTCTATCTATTTGAACACTTCCACTGAGGAAAATGAGGTCTTCTTTTACAATTCTGGGAGGAAGAATCTTGCTCTTTTGAGAAAATTCAAATTTTTAACGGTCCAAAGTAGAAATTCTTTTCAATTCTTATTTAAGAGATCAGCCAAGTATTGCCAGGAAGAATTAGTTCTACCTACCATAAAAGCATGTGTTAAAATAAGCAATTTGTTTCAATTTAGTGATTTAACTTATTTGATGACTATTTTAACAATAAGGATGATAGTTGAAAATATTTAAAGTTTTTCCTTCTTATGCTTTGAAGGGGTAAAATGGGGATTATGTCCCCCCTGCTTTTTAAAAGAATTAAAACAGCCTCCTACTTCAATGAGTTGGAATCCCTGTGTCTTCATTCCTCTCAGTAGAATATATTTGCATAATAATAGTGGATAGTCAGAACAGCAATATATCAGAGTACACACGAACAATATTTTTTCCAGCCCATTCATCAGTCCCAGCATCTCAACACAGCCAATATATATGCTCCCACTTAAACTTCAGCTTGATAATCTGAATTGCAATAAAAGAGAAACCTTAGCAGGCCAAAATATCTGATTTTCCTCTGTTGCTAAACAATATTCTTTGTTACCTCTTTGGCCCAGCATTTATACCTTTTCACAGGGAACAAGGCCTGTAATACATTCTTTGTCTCCTCTGCAATCTTTGTACATGAGTCGATGTGTTTTTCAGCCATGGGCCTAAAGCAACATTTCTTCCCTTGATGATAACCTGCATCGTTTGCGTAGGCAACTAATCGAAAGCAAAAAGCGAGCCGGTTTTATGTTGTAAGGCCCTAATAGAGTACAATGGCTCCAAATAATTCAGAGACCACTGTGTTCTCTACATGTTTCTGCAGCCTTTGAGATTAGCTGATTTATTCATGGCTGCAGTCCTCAAACCCAGCATCTGGAGTATGAAAATCCATGGATTTGCAATTAATTTATGCTATACGTATTTGAAAGACCTGGAGTCTGCTGACCTCCTGGACACCATGTAAGTCCCCATCTGCTATCTGCTCACTCATACTTTTGTTTGAAAGGATGAAGAGGGAGTAATTTAGACTATGATTATCTGCTACCTTCTGTATCCGTTTTTCATAAAATAAGCCTGTTTCTCCTGTTTCAAGTCAGCTGGGATACTTGTATTTTTGAAATGGAAAGATAAAGCAGTCCAATGGTCATACGAGGCACATACCCCTTGAAGCAAACTAACAGGATTCCACTGAGGTATTTCTAACATTACAATGCAAGGGACGAAAGTACTATATACCATCAACTTTTATTTGAATTCAGGAAATTTTCCTATAGGAAATGAAATCTTAATTACAAATAATATTCATTTTTGACTTAAATCATTATACAGAAGTCCACCACGGCAAGAGGACTTGTAACTAGAGGTTCCCTGTTTCTATTTTACTATGCCCTGACAAAACTTTTATGTTCCTCCTATTTACTGGAAGAATAAGGGAGTATTTTCCTCAAAACAAAGAGCTTTCCAAGACATGATCTGCAGAGTCGCCAGTTACCTGAAAGCTGCCTTTGGCTGGCAGTCCTGTCCCCAGCCTCCAGAGACCAAGGAACTCACAAAAAGGAGGACAAAGCTGATACTGGTCAGCACTACTACATGCTTAAGCCCAAGGTCTTCAATGCACCAGGTAGGTGCAGCTGTATTACTTGTTCTTAAAACAAACAAACAAATAAAATTCCTGATGCACTATTTGGACACTGGCAAACATAGTTTTGTCCTCTCTTAAGCTTCCACCAACCCAGCATCAAAACATTACTTTCCAGTGAGAAACATCATGGTTATCCTCCTCCGTTTTTGGACAAGATCTGCTCCTTTTCGTTTGGGATCATATCATCTGCCATGTTTTCAAGTGAGAGAGAAGACGACTCCTCCCTGAAACATGGGTGCTGCCTCAGCTCTGTGTGTTATTCAAGGAAAGCCATGATGAACCTCCTGCTCTTTCATCACTCTCCTATGACCAACACTGTTCCCCCTTCTTTCTTCTAGTTATGAATATTATTGTGACGATGGCACTGTTATCAGGAAGCAGACAGCAACAGCCTCACGTTTTGGTGGCCAACAAGTTGACCACGAGGCAGCAAATGGTCTCCTGGAGTGCGTAAGAAGAGCATGGCCAGCAGGTTGAGGGAGGTCATTCTCCCCCTCTACTCTACCCTGGGGAGGCCACATCTGGAGCACTGTGTCCAGTTCTGGGCTCCCTAGATCAAGAAAGACAAGGAACTACTGGAAAGAGGCCAGCAGAGGGCTGTGAAGATGATCAAGGGACTGGAGCATCTCTCTTGTGAGGAAAGGCTGAGACACCTGGGTCTGTTTAGCCTGGAGAAGAAGACCTCATCTTGGGGTCCTTGAAGAGTCCCCTTCATTGAAGAGGGGACCTCATCAATGCTTATAAATATCTAAAGGGCGGGGGTCAAGAGGATGTGGTCAGGCTCTTCTCATTGGTGCCCAGTGACAGGACAAGAGGCAACAGGCACAAACTGGAACACGGGAAATTTCATCTGAACATGAGGAAAAAGTTCTTCACAGTGAGGGTGAAAGCGCACTGGAACAGGCTGCCCACAGAGGCTGTGGAGTCTCCTTCGCTGGAGATATTCAAAAGCCACCTGGATGTGACAATGTGCAACCTGCTCTAAGCAAACCTGCTTTGGCGGGGGGGTTGGACTAGAAAATCTCTAGAGGTCCCTTCCAATCCCTAGCATTCTGTGATTCTGTGTTTTTTAAATCTCTCCCTTAAATTATCAATAAACCATCCTAAAGGGACCTGCTAGGAAGGCATAACACTCAATGGGCAACTTCCACAGTCTGAATAGACAGTCAGCCATGGGAGGCTCTGTCTAGACAGGCATGTCGAACAGTTGCCTCCAGGACAACAAACAACTGGTATTTAAATTATTTTGTTAGCATGACCCCACCTCCTTGGCTGACACCCCAGCTCCACGGTGGCTCATGGCTACCATTTCGCCCGCTCGGCAAGGCCAAGCTTTCACCCATGATGGTGGGAGCCAGCGAGCAGCTGACTCTGCAGGAAGCAAGTACAAAGTCATCTCCTTAAAACTAAGGCTACAGTTGAGTTAAGGACAACACCAAGTTTTTTAAAATAACATTCTGGATCCCAGACAGATAAACAGTCTTATGTCTTTGATGTACTGAGAATTCCCCTCAAGATACTGACTAGAGCTGTGTGAATAATTGATTTTCTCAGCTGAATAGCTGAAGCAACCAACCAAACAAACCCCAACTTGTTTGTTAATTAACTTTTTTCCCCCCCTCCTTGAAAACTGGAAAGAAAAAAAAAAAAAAAAAAGCACAGTTTAGGCCTGTTGAATTGTTTCATTCAAACAAAAACCGTCTCTCTTCCATTTTAAACTTTTTTCCAGAAAAAAACCAAAATCTAAAAATGCAATACTAGATTCATGATAGGAAGCAAGGGTATGCATCCCATAAGGTAGAACATCTCTCCAGCGAGGTCACCTGAGGCCTATGGTTCCTGCTTGGTACAATATGGAGGAACAGCCACCCTACTTTAAAATCCAGTCCCTGGGCGACATGCTCAGGTTTGGGAACCTGGACCCAGGTTCCCCCACATAGAAGGGCAATGTTGAAAAGTAACCAAAAAGTGCTATCTCCTAATTTCTGTGAAATGACTGAGTGAAATGTTTCACCTGGGAGATGTCAGAATGACTTCTCTCGATTTTCCTTCTATTCTGCTAAAAGGCCTGTGAAATTAATTAAAAAAATAATCTGATTTTGTCAAGAATCTTGACTGCCCAAGACGTATTTTCAGTGCTAGTTTTGTCTGCTTTTTGATCACTTAATCAAAAAATAAGAAGGTCGTATATGTCATACATAGGTTACTAGTAGCTCTGACAAAACAGCGGACCCCAGAAGTGCTGCATTTCTCTCCGAAGAACCGGCAGGGAACAGGAGAGTTACAGTCAGCTCGGCAAAACCAGGACTGACGAGAAACGTTGAATGAAATCAGCCACCCCGGGTTTATCACGCAGATTGCCAAAAGGAGGAACGTAGGCTGGCGGGAAGTTCAGTCCTGCCCACTCACACCGGCACCCGCGCCGACAAGCTGCGCGTTCGGATGCGTCACGGGCTCGAGTATTCACAAGGATCTCACGCTAAATGATGGCGCTGGGAAGAGGTGACATTTCTCTGGAAGGTCCCATCTCCCGCCCGGCCTCGTGCCTGCCGCCATTTGCTCCCACGGGGTCGTTTTGAGGCGGTGGAGAACAGACCTCCTGAGTGATAGCAAGCGTGCTGAATACTCCAGGCTACTGCAAGGTGCAGGCTGCTGGCTGAAATTACACATCTAACCTGGGGTAAGCCATCACTATTTGTTCAGGATGGCTCCTTGCAGGCACTGAGGGTGCCCCACGGCACGGCAGGAGTCACCCAAAAGCAGCCCCACACCACCAGGAAACACAGCCCCACGGCCCCCGGTGTTACGGAGGCTCTATTTCTATTTGGGAAAAAAAAAAAAAAAAAAAGTACTAGGGTGAAAAGGAGATTGCCTGTCAAATAAAACACCAAAGGGGGATGGATGTCGTATTTTGAGTCCTATTATGCAATGGAGCCGAGGTTACATAAGGAGGGGAGAGCGATGACAGAAATGTGGCTCCCGTGACGCGGGGCCCGGCTACGATGACCGGCTGGCAACCCATCACGGGCTGCACCTCTGCAACCCAGGCACAACATTTATTTTCAGTATTACCTATTAACCTGCCCACTTGCAATGAACGAACCCAGAGACTGAGACGTGCAGGTTACACCTACTTAACTACTAAGTTACTGGCAGCAATTTATTTCTGCCTGTTTTTTTTTTAATCCCATACGCATTCTCTTTTTTTTTTTTCTCTCTACATATGATTAACTTTGTAAACTTCTGGAATAATGTTATTGAAACTCTAGCATTTTAAATGTGTTTATCAACGATGCACACATAAACAACCTCTGTTATCAGAAATCACTACTACTTTCTGGAAATCTCTCAAGTGGTTTAGGGAAGAAAATTGTCCGATTATATAGCTTAATATTTAACTAATAAAAAAATTTAGTGCTCTTCTTCACTGAGCCACTTTATGATCTAAATAAATCTTAATTTAACCCTTTTACATTCAACATTCAATACTGAAAAAAGCTGCTGAATTGTTAAAAAGATTGGGAGAATTTAGCATTGTCCTTCTAAATCCTTGTTTAAAATAATGAGAACTATGATCTCTGTAAAAAGAGATGGGTTAACAAACAGTGAAATGTGGTAGGAGTAGCTACAAAACTTCAACATATCCCAGGCAATGTAAATTAAGGCCCTATTTTTTTCCGGTAGATGTTTTTTATATTCCAAGGTGACCTAGGAAACTTGACCTCTTCAAATGAAGTGCAGAGAAAAACACCATCTGATTAAAAAAGGGAGCAGTAGGCCTGAATCAAACAGAAAGAAAAAGTCACTTACAAAAGAGTCCATTAAATAATCAAAATTAATTTTCAGTCTTAAGCCTTTACTCCTACTCAAGCAAGCAGTTCCATCGAGGCAAACGGGAGCAACCTCATTTTTAAGCAAATGAAAAATATGTTATTATTTACTCTTCCCCCCCCTTTGCCAATATACGAATTTGAGAAGTTATTTAGCATTATTTACTGACAGATGTGGAGCTGTGCACATCCCCTGGGTTCAAGGGCATTCCTGAAGCGGACAGGAAAATCACCCTGTCGCAGCCATGTGTATATTGCCGACTACAATCACCATAAAGGGATGGCTACAAGTTTCACCAGCAGTATTTAACCATTTGTTAAAAACAGCTTATGAAATACATCTAAGGATACTCTGCAGGAGAGAAAGAAAGAAAAAAAAAGCATAAAAATGCATTGATTCAGCCGAGACGAGATCCTCTGCCGGGGGAACCGGGCACCTCCTCCGGAGAGGAGAGCTGGCAGGGACCGTTCAGCTGCTGCAGAACTGCAGTACGTACCCAAAATTACGTGTTCCTTTCAGGCAGGGAGATTTTTAAACCGGCCCAACTTTGCTGGCAGCTCAGACAGCAGTTCCAGGCGTGACCCCATGCCACGCCACTGCCCTGTGGGCCAAGCCCCAAACCCGGGGTGGCCTCTTGTCCTCCCGAGGGACGCCAGGCAGGACAGCGCCAGACAAAGACCTGGGGGCAGCGGCTCCATCGTCGCGCCCTACGCCAGCGGCGGCACTTCACACAGAGACCAGCAAGTATGGCCGACGAGTGAAGGTGAAGGGCAGGAGGCGGAGGGCTCCAATCCCAAACCCCACGGGAGCCTGAAGAGCCCCTTTGGCTTTGGGGCGCAGGAGGTGCCCCTCGGAGGCAACAGGCACATCATCACGGGGCCACCCGCAGCACAGCCAAGCAGAGGGACAAAAGACACGCAGGAGGACACGATGGATGCACGTGCTCCTTACTCCTCCGAGCTGCCCCATACCTTCACTGCACCTGCCCGAGAAGGGACACCAGAACACAACACGTTGTGTTGTGTGTCCTTGCCTCCTTCCCACCAGCACCACCAGGTCCTTGGGGTAGACCTGTCACCCTGGCCTGGCCAAGGTCAGCCACAGGCAGGGCTTGACCCGCTGCCCTTCGGGGTTCCCACCCAAACACACCCACCCCCCCCGGCCACACAAACGCAGAGGGGGAGCCCACGGACGCCCTACCTGCCCCTTGACCAGGCTGGCCGCAAACTGCCTCATGACGGCCTCCACGGTGTAGGCGCTGGACCAGCCGCGGGGGGTGAGCAGCTCCATGCAGATGGCTCCGCCGTCGAGGACGTAGCCGTTCTCCAGGCGGGGGCTGAGCACCCTCATGAAGGGTGGCGAGAAGGGGAAGTTGTCGGGGAAGGTGAGGTTGAGCAGGATGTACTCCGTGTTGGTCTCCTTCATGTCCTGCCACAGCACCGAGTCCTTGTCCACCTGGTGCAGCTTCACGTTCCAGTCGAAGAGGCTCTCGTCCACCAGCTCCACCGAGATGAAGCGGTCGCTGAGCCGGGCGATGTCCTGCAGCTCCTTCATCAGCCGCCGGGTCCGCACCTGCGTGCAGTGCTGCTGCCGGCCAGCGGGAGCCAGCGGACCCGACCCCGACGGCAGCGGCACCAGCGGCGCCGGCCCCGACCCGCAGCCGGAGCCGGGGCCGGGACCGGGCCGCTGCGCCGCCTCCTTACCGGCGGCGGGCTCCCTGGCCGCCTCCCGCGGCTTCTCCCTGCCGCCTCCCGAGCGCGGCTGCGGGGGCTGCTTGCCGAGCTCCGGCGCCTTCTTGTTCTTGTGGCCGCCGGGGCTGCTCTCGCTGCTGCTGCTGCTGCAGCCGCCGCCGCCCCCGGGGGGGCCCTGCGGCTGCGGCTTGTTGCTGCTGTTCTTCTGGTTGCCCCTGCCCCTGAGCGAGGAGCCCTGCTGGCTGCTGCTGCGGTGGTGGTGGTGGTGCTTGGGGTCCTCCGTGTCCCGGTTGTGCAGCCGGATCAGCCCGATTTTCCGCAGCAGAGTGGCCATGTTGTGCGCGGCTCTGCTCTCCCTCTCGCCTTTATGGGGTCTGTTGGTTTTGTTGTGGTTTTTTTTTTTTTTTTTTTTTTTTTTAATTATTATTATTAATTTAAAGCCCGGCGGGGCGGATTTGCTGTTCGGGGTTAGGAGGAGGGGAGGGCGCTGGGCGGCCGGCGAGGCCCCTCTCCCGCCGGTGCGGGCGGCGGGAAGAGAAAGGCGGCGGCGCGGGGAGGATGTGCGGCCGCCGGCCGCCCCTCAAACGCCTCCCCTCGCTAGGGCTGCTGCGGGCGGCATTGCAGCGCGGGGGCTGCTCCCGGAGACATCACGGCCCCGCTGCCGAGGCCATCATCCCGTGAAAATGGGAAAGGAAAAGAAAAAAAAAAAAGGAAGCAAAAAAAAAACCAAACCAAAAACCAACCCACAACCCTCAAAACCTACAAACACCCGCAAGGGAGAGCTCCCCCCCACTCTCCCTTCCCACCACCCAGAGCGGGCGCAATCGCCTGCGCTGCAGATGGCTTCCCCCAGCCCCTCCGGCTCGCCGCGGCCGAGCCAATCCCCGGCGGCTGCTCCACGGCGGGACGGTCCCCACGCCGCGCCCGGCACCTCCCCCCGGGGGGCGGGGGTGTGTGCGTGTGTGTGTGTGCGGTGATGGGGGGGAGGCCGGCAGCGGCAGCCCCTACCCCCGCGCTCTCCCGCAGCGGCGGAGCAGCGCTCCGGGCCTTTGTTCGGCTGCGGCGAGGGGAGAGGGGCCGCCCGGGGCAGCCCTGCCGCAGCCCCCCCCGCTCCGCGCTGCCTACGCCACCGGCGGTACCGCCGCTGCGGGCCTCGGCGAGGGCGGGAGGGCGGCAGAGAAGGGGGGGGTGGTGGTGTGGTGTGGGGCGTCCCGTCCCGCAGCGCCGCCGCCCGGCCCGCTCCGCTCCGCGTTCCGCTCCGCCCTGCTCCGCGCTGCGGCAGCGCGGGGGCGGTGACCGACAGCCGGGAGGGGCGGGCGGGCCTCGGGGG
>NW_015090830.1:1048383-1063678 GCF_001431845.1 Calidris pugnax | reverse complement strand
CAGCCGGGGGGGGCGGGCGGGCCTCGGGGGTGAGGGGGGGGCTGGTGGCCGCCAGCCCGGGAAAGACCCGCGGGTGCGTGGGTCGGGATGGCGCACGGACACGTGTGGGTGCGGGTGTCATGGCTCCCCCGGGCAGAAGATGATCCAGCGTCATACTTGGAGGATAGCGCACACGTATATAGAACGTATGTATGGTGCAGGTACATAAAAACTGTGTGGTCATGGGTAAGGACATAAGTGCGTTTAAATGCCTCTGTGTATATGTATTCACTGTGCATATATCTACCCACCTAAACACATATAAAGCATATACCTATAAAACCGGATCACAGAATCACAGAATGGTTTGGGCTGGAAGGGACCTTAAAGATCATCCAGTTCCAACCATGGGCAGGGACACCTCCCACCAGAGCAGGTTGCTCAAAGCCCCATCCAGCCTGGCCTTGAACACCTCCAGGGATGGGGCATCCACAACTTCCCTGGGCAACCTGTTCCAGTGCCTCACCACCCTCCATAGAGTAAAGATATGATATGTAAAGATGGTTGAGAAATAGATACGAATGCATACATGTGCATATATTTGTATATATGTGTGCATTTCTGTACTTTTTGTGTTGCGAATGATGTGACAATCTTTGTTTCTTCAGCACAGCAGATACACGTATCCTGTCCCTGCTCCCTTCCAGACCCCATAGGTCCATCCTCCTGGGACCCTGTGGCATGGGAAAGGAGAGCTGATTCCCAAATCTGTCCCCACAGCCCTTTTTACCTTCAGAGACTGGAAATTGGATTGGATAGTAGTGAAGGCAAAACCCAAAGCATGATCACATCTGTTGTGCGGAGGATGTAAAGCAATGGGTGGCATATGTATTTAGCAGCATTATATTCCATAAAACCGTCCCCAAGCCCCTTTCACCAGGAGCGGCCTAAAACACTCTCTTCTGTGGTTTTGAAGAGTGGCCTGTGCTGGAAAAGGACTGTTGCGCTTCTGTAAACAGCTCCAGAGAAAAACGGTAGGGTTTCTTGAAAGCTATCTGCAGGACGCATTGTATTTTCATCTAAAACAAGGTAACTGACTCATTTCCACAGAAACTTCACCTGCAGCTTCAGTGCTGTCGGGTGGTCATGCAGAGCAAGGCGTTCGGTGGTTGTCCCTGGTTGAATATCTAGTGCAAGACAGGATGGGGGCGCACACGCACTGAACCGAACTAGAATGCCAATTAGTAACTCGAGCCTTTGTGTTGGCTACATTAATGTTTTAAACTGGAAGGTCTCTGCATGGTGCTCCTGTGACAGTTGGCAACAGCAGCCGCTATCATAAATTTAACATGATGAAAGTTATTTACCTGTCTCCTGTAACTCCTGAGGTATCTACCCAGCGGCGGAGGCGTAAAGAAGAGCAAGGTCTCTGCAAAGGCAGCCCAGAGCCAAGCAGCCCCTCGGTGGCCTTGTGCCATTGTTTTGTAAAACAGTACGATATTAATGATGGAAGTGATGAGAAAGCTGTTTCAGTAACACGGAAGGTGCAATAGGTGTGCCTGGACAAATGGTGTTCTGCTGTGACAGGGGATTGCTCTGGTTGTGCTGCAAGTCGTGAAATCTGGTACAGTCTGTGTCTGTACTGTCTGCAGGCTTAAAAAGCTGTAATGAACTCCTCTTCTTCATACCCAGGCTTCCTCAGCAGGGAATTAGTTGGTTAGTCCAGGATGGACTGCGGATGGCTGCAAGTCTAGGGCCTTGAAGCAAAACAGGGAATAAAACAGCTTGCAGGGGAGACTCCTCCTGTATCATCTAAGACTGTCCTGGTCCACATATTCATTGACTGACAAAAAAGTCTGAAAAGTTTGGCCCATGATCTCTCCTTACAGATTCCTCATCAATCCTTCTTCCATAGTATCTTACATAGTAGAAACCTATCTATTAGCTCTACTCATTATTACACGTTCTCACCAGTTTGCCAGGTGCAGGAGTCAAACTGAACCAGTCTGCAGTTTCCCAGACACAGCCCTCCTAGGGAGCAGGACAGGTTGATCCGCTTACAGTAGTAAAGGCATCTGAGAGTGATGCAATGATTCCAGAATCAGGGAGGTAAAAGGGCATCTGGGTATGAAAAACAGACTGACCTCTGGCAGATATTTCTCCTACATATTTAGCTGGAGAGCTGCTTTCCAGCTCAGCCATTGCATGCTGATGAGTGGAACAGGACAGCGTTCAAAGTTCAGGTCCAGCAACAATCCTCAGCTTCACGTAGAGCAGACTGCAGCAGATGAAGGACATCTCAGCCTCTTCTGCAGTAGAGAGGCATCTGCCCCTAGCTGGAGATTCAGAGCTCTGAACTCCTGTTGCAATACCAATTTGGTGTTGTTTGGGGCTACCAGGAAGGTGGTATGAGTTTCTTTTTTCCTAGCAGGATAATACTGGCTGGTGATTTTCTCATTTTTACTGAATTTGCAAAAAAAAAAAAAAAATGGAGTTACTTGGGGCTCAGCAAAAAGCTCAGAGGCATATTGCTTGCTTGCATTTAAGTGCAGCAGAATTTTAAGGCCTGAGCATGTTAGAAAACGTCGCTTAAATTGAACAAGTGGAAAGAAGCCTTTCTAGGATGATTAGGGGAACAAAATGCACTTCTTCTAAGGAGAATTAGAAGATCTTGTCTTGTTTAGTATAGCCCAGCAAAGACTGAATGCGGGTGTGGTAACACTTTATAAATATATTTGAGAAGTAAATGTCAGAGAGGGATATTGACTTCATCACATGATCAAATGGCTGTGCAGTGAGTAATCCTGAATACATTTGGACTGGAAATCTAAAGGCTTCCAACTATCTGATGAATGAAGGGCTCAAATACTCTTCTGAGCACTGGAAGCAGTAGCTTTCAGTCTTGTAGAACGGAGCCCGAGAAGCTTGTGGACATAATTGTACAACACAATAGAACAGGAAAATGCCTGAAGATAGAAAATTAAGCTTATATTATGAGTCCCTGGGCATCTGATGTGTCAGTATCCCCAAATGTGTGAGAAAATAGATTAGATCACTGTCAATTTGCATTATACTTATAATAATTCCATGCCTCAGGGCTTCCACTGGAGTTAGGAAAGATTTTATTTCATTCCTCTTGATGCATAATTTGTCCTCTGCTGGTCTTTTTTGCCTTTCTCTGCAGGTCTGCAGATAGATAGATTGTTATAGGTGACATTGAAAGCTTAGGGTTTATGTGTCCAGCCTCTGGACCTGGAATTCTAAAAGGGTTATTTATCTAGATCAGCTTTTTAGGCACCATTGATTTCCTTTATAGCATGCGACATGGACTCTTTCCTAGAATCGAATGGAGTTTTAATTAGCAAATTCTTTGTAAACCTGCAAATAGACACTTTCAACAAGCAAGCTATTTATTCCTCTCTCCCTCCTTTATCTGACTGGGTTGTCCCAATGCTTACTAGTATCTCTGGGCACCTTTGGTTATTCATTATTTGCCTGCCTCCTTTCATCCTCCAAAGTGACCACACCACTTATTTTTAAAAGGATATCCAGAGGAAAGGCGTTTCCATCAATAAAAAATCATGAAGGAAGAAAGATGCAAAAATGGTCACTCCTGGGATGTAAAAGCCTGTAGAGGTGCGTGCGCGGTCCCTACGTTACTGTTGACGTATCCTCCAAAGTTACCTTCCTCTCAGTATTGGATGTCCATCTGGCATTTCTAATCTCTTTCACTGAGTTAGATAAACAAAAGGCTTGAGGTAACCTACTCTCCATGGACGACGATAAGCTCAGGTAAATGCAAAGGGTACCTGGGTAAATGAATAAATGATGTAAATCAATAGCCATTATATCACAGCAACAGCTTTTGAGAATGAGCGAGGTAAACAATATCCCTGGAGAATACAGTTGTCTGCTTTTGAAGCCTGCACAGCACTGGAGATGTTCAGGAGAGGCTTTTTATGTTCATGGTGTTCACCTTCATGTATTGCTGATTACTGACTACAATAGATTTGCATCCAGGAATTCTGAATCATAGAACTCTGTGTCAGAAGTGACCATCACATATACACATGGATATTTTTAAATTCTTGCACTCATACACAAATGGAAGATATGGTCACTAATCCTGAGAAATGAGACATGCTTTAGCTTTGTGTTTCTCAATGCCAATTATAAATCCTAAGCCAGTGTGGAAAATGTTAAAAGGGGGTGACAAAGGATTAGAAAAGGTAAAATCTTTAAAAATAGTTAGATTAGTTGCACAGTTACTGGCAATGGCTCAACTCCTTAAAAGTGAGGAGTGTGTCTTAACATACACTGTCATACACTGTCCCCCAGAACTGCCATCAGGTCCTCACACCCTGATCTTGGAGAAGCTGCTGCTGCCACCAGCTGGTAGTTCACTGGTCCTTGGCTGAAGAGATGAAAAGAAGTCCCAGGAAGACAAGTAGCCCCTGAAGGAGGTCACATCTACAGAAAGTGACAGAAACACTGCTCCAGCCCAAAGTACATTTCGGAATTTGACAAAAGACAAGACCTGCATTATGCCAACAGGACCAACTAATGGCAGCATTCACAGTCAGCATGGGCATGGCTTGCTAAATGCTTGCTAGAACAGCAAGCATACTGAATTCATAGCATCCGACATGCAACCCTGGTCCTTTTTATGTTTAGATGACATTCTTGTGCTTCACCACTTAGGTTCCAGAAATACATTTTGGGGTGGCAGGTCCTTTGTATTCCAGAAGTAGAATTGGCAGTTCTTTGTGTGCTTCACTGCTCCTTCTGTAGGGCCAGTGTAAAGAGGAATCTAATGAGCATTGTCACATACTATGCAGAGAAGAGATGATTTGGTGGTCTGATGAATGTTCTGCTGTTGCTCTCTGGCTGCGGTCATAAAGAAGGGGCTTTTGCTCCTCCTATGGCACCAGTGCAGGCCAGTGGTCCTTTCTTACCTTCTCTGTACACATGAAGATGCCCCCAGAGATCCTGGATTATCAGAAGCTGTGTACATAGCTGTAGATCGGCTGCTAGGTCTGTTGTTAGCAAGCCAAAAGATGGAGGCTTCTCTCTATTAGGTTCAGCAACAACACACACTTTCTCCTGCAGCATCCTCTACAAGAGGACAGTAGGAGCAAACCCGCACTTGAGTCCTGGAAGCACCAGGAGGTACTTTGGGACAACAGTACCACAGTCACTGGGCTGCTGTGCACTTTAGAAGGTGTTTGCCAGGATTGGGACAGCTGTACAGCAGATCTCACCTGGCTGTTTCATACTTGGTTGTTCCTGTGAAAGTTAATATGTTGCAACTAATTATATTAGAAGAAATCAGTAACTTTGTTTTCTAAAGAATACTGCTTCATCTGGATGTGTGAGACAGGATAGATGACCCTGGACATCCTTTTTTCCAGACTAACATATGAGAAATAGAAACAGAGAATCTTCTTGGGTTTAAGACATGCCTTCATAGCAGATTAAATTAGGTCTGTAGTAGACCTAAACCACAAATACAACAATGGTGATGAATAGTGCTTGTTCTAAACACAACCACTGAGTCACAGCTGGCTGTCACAGCAGAATCACATGCAATGCTACTGCCTTCACAGTTGCCTGCCTCAGTCTTTATTTTCCAGTGAGGCCAAGCTCTCTCTCTCAGCCATTGACATCAGCCTTCATGACCTCTGAGTGTACCTATGCTGTACCAGGCCTTGCTTCCATTTTCAGATACATGGGTAGACTGAACTCTGAACATCTGCAATCTATGTAGCACATTCATTTGCACAGCCATTTGTGAGGTGGTGATACCCAGCAAGCCCCCAATGTGCTTGTTTTGTTTCAGAGGTGTTTTGCCTCACCTTACCGAAACCATGTCCCAGAAGAACTGAAGAGGCAGGAGGGCCACCAGGCATTCCCCAGAGGGGTGGACGTGGCAGTGCTCTGAGGTTTTGTCCAAAGACCTGTGCTGGGGATCAGAAGGAAAGCAGCAGACACAGAGAAAAGTGGTCATCACAAGAGAGGGCTTTTCCTGCTCTATCTTTTCAGCCTTCATAGTATAGAAAGCACTCTGAGAGCCTGTGCTACTACAGCTGCCCTCTTGGAAAGTGAAGGATGCTGAATTCCCCTGAAAATTATGTTTTTATAAGCAGATGATAAGGTTGTATGTGGTATGGCCTGAGGCAGGGCTTATGGAGACACAAGGGACATGAGGCCTGTTGGGATAGTTTTGAACTAGTATGCTGAGAAAGGCAAATCTGACACAACTTCATCCATATATAGTTTGTAAAAAGAAGACCCTGGAGCAATCCCTTATGCCAGACTTCACCTGGAATTCATCTCACATCAGGCTGGTCCAATCGCTCTGAAATCACTTTTGGGAACAATGCGGCAGACTAGATGGTCATCTCCTCGGGCTGCTCCTGAGAAAGATTTTATTTGGCAATATTAACATCAGAGTTCCTCGGTGCACTGCTACTGGCATAATTTAATATTTGTATTGATGATCTGGAGGTAAACATAAAATTGCAAATAAAAGAAAGAGCATACAGAAAGGCCAGTGGAGTGATAAATAGTGTGGAGGGAGTAAATCGAATAGTTGTGTTTGTAAAATAAATGCATTTTAATAAAAACAATTTGCAAAGTCATCTTACCAGGAGCAAATTGTGCAAGTTCATGTAACCGGAGACTATATTCTCCATAGAAGTAAACTTTAAAGGAAATTAGGAGTCATAATGTACTGGAACAGCACAAGATTCCCATTGAATCTTGTGGTGAAGAGTCCTGCAGTCGTGCAACGCATCAACAGGAAGGGATACATGAGCGGTGCAAAGTGGGGAGAAAAGGGACCAATACCTCTGCAGAGACCAATACCAGATTTAGATGTGCAGGCCATCTTCCCTTTTCTGATGATACTTAAAAAAATAGGAACACTGAAAAAGCTGAAAGGAATTTAAAAAAGTGATGTAAAAAGTTGAGCCTGTTTAATTTATCATATAGAAGTCTGAGAGATGATTCAATTATTTGATTAAAGCACAGAATAGATATTTCAGAACTAAACTGACTGGACAATAAACCATTTCTTCGTCAGTTAGACAGAGGTGCAGAAAGAATCAATAGCTGTAAATTAGAGTCTTCTGTAAGTAAAACCTATTTGAGGACTGGATGATGGACATGAACAGTAAGGTACCTTTCCCAGCGATGCAGGCAGATTGTAAAGAGGGTGGGATATGAACACAGAATGGTGTGAAGAATGAGTTTAAAATGGAAGAGTTACTTGAACCCCACCAAAGAATAGTAGAAAGAGAGTCTTTAGCTCAATGCCTGCCTGTTTCACAGTGCCTTTCAGGAAGGAATGCCTACCTCCATGATAAGGTATATCAGAGAGCCACTGGCTTTAATTGCGTCCAAAGTGTCCACATGACAGGATGGACTCAAGGAACTAACACGTTCAAGCCTTTTGCCCCACTGCACTCTGAAGTCCCCCCCAGCCTACAGCCGCCTGCGCCCTCATATACTGTGCCAGATTTGAATCTCAGCAGTTCAGAAGTAGCTTGGAAGACCTGGTAGCCCCAGTTTGAACTGGAGGCAGCTTGCTGGCCATTCTGGTAAACACGAGACCCTTCATGTTGATCAGGCTGAACTCTGGAGAGCTCGCTAGTTCCAGCCTCTCCTGCACGACATCCATGCAAGCCACAGGACTACTCTCAGCCCCAGGGCAACCGTGCCAGTATCTCCATGCTGGCTGTAACCATGACTCCATGCAGCTTGGTTTTTCAAACGCTTTTCACTAAATAATTGTGAGTGCATAACTGTGAATGCTAAGTAGATTTTCTGATTTTCTGAAGGACCATGACAACCATGAATAATCAGTCTACCTTAGAGGAACTGAAAGTGCCAGGGAAGGGCACAAACGCAGGGATGCAAGCATCCACATCATGGAACTGTTACAAAGGTACCCAGCCAGCTTTTTGTCTGGTCCACTGTCATTCTTTCAGGTCCATTTCAGGAGCTGGAATGCAAACAAGGGCTGCTCCATGCCAGCTGGACTCTGTGCTGGAGAATGGCCCCGGGTCCCTTTCATTTGCTAGCATACATGTGTCCTGGGAGTCTCAGTAAATCTTACGCCGTGAGGTATTCCTATGCCTTCTTTCTTGTATCTCTGGTAATGAAAAAAATATCAGCTTTAAATACAATGCACTAGTTCTTCCCAGTTACAGAACAAAGGGAAAAAAAAAAAAACAAACAAAAACCCCCAACCAAAACAGCAATAGGCCAAACAGCCTCACTCGTTGGTATTTTACAGTAAAAAGATTATTTTTCTAAGAGCACTACATATATATGTATTTCTCATACCTGTGGAAAAAAGAGTACATGAAGCTACTTGATAAATATTGAAAGCAACTCCCCATTTCAGAAGAACAGATCTTAATTTTGCTTTAAATGACATATGGCAGCAATATGGATGCAATATAAACTGAGTCTGATAAATAAGATTAACAGTCCAGGGGAAAAAAACCCCAGATAATTCTATTGATTTCTCAGCATATTTTTTAAAACCAAATTAAGAATGAATTCTTTATGCGATATTAAGGGTACCATGACATAAAAGTTTTCAGTGTTATGGATCTAGATCAATTGTCACAGCAGTATGGAAATAATACTCCTGTCCTGAAACATTTATGTAAGTCCTTTGCTGTGTCTTGCTGACCTCCTTAGAGCCAGCGTTGTGAGAACAGACTCTGTCATCCAATATCCTTTACCGTCAATAGAAAGAGTCTCATGGGGCTCAGTTATCTTTGGATCAGGTCCCAGAACATCTCAAGATCTACAGGACTTGGAAGAGCAAAAATTATTGTATGAACAAAATCCTGATCCCGCTGCTTCTTAGATAAATACATTTGGATGATTTCACTAAGACTGTGATCCAGCCATGATGTATAAATGCATCATCCTGCTAATTTGTGGTAAGACATGTATTATTTCAAGTCATTAATGAGCAAGTGGCTAAATACTAAATCTGTATGGAAACTATGATCATACCTCTTATTCACCTGAATAATGGGATTTTAAAAAAATTGTTTATTTTATTGTATCACATTATATTTATGCAGTAATATGTGAAAATACAGCATGCTTCTGAGTCACTCAAAAAGCATCTTAAACATTAACACTATCAGCCTGATGTATCAAGAGCAGGTAAATGCTAGTTTCTGTGCTGCTCACATCTATCTTCCCTGTTTCTCTTTGCTTATCACCTGTTGTAATTAAAACAAAGAAAGGTAGCTGGCTCGTAAAATTGAATTCTTAGTCAGGTGATGCTCCCAGTTAATGACCTGAAATTTCAACCTCCATTTCTGGGTCTGCATAATGAGGAAGAAGTGATAGGTGCTTTAGATACAATCACGCAGAAGGAAATAGTAACAATGTCAAAGACAGAAAGTGAAAAAGACAGAAGGAGAGAAAACATACATCATTGGAACCCAGTATGTTTTGTTTTCTTTATTCACTTCTTCCACTTTATTGGCCAGCAGCGGACAACAGGAGCTGGGAGGAGAATCACAGTTCCAGAGATGGACAAACAGATGAATTATTTGTCACTTTTTATATTCATGAGAAGAAAAAGTGACTATACCAGCACTTTCAGTAATTAATCTTAAACACCACATTGTGCTGTAGTATACTGAAAAAGCCATTTATCTGGAGTATATATACCACAAAATAAAAAAAGAGCTGAGCTTTTTCAGACCTGAAGGCCAGATTAACAGTCTCAAATCAACCCTTTTATGCTCTGCTTGGTAAGAAACCACTACACAATCTGTCTACATCCTACGTGGTACAGGCCATTCTTTGACAATTCAGGCAGGCAGAACGTCAAACAGTAACCACGCAGATTCAGATAAAAGCTCCATCTGGGCCAGTATCCTGTGTTCAGCAGTAACCAGAAGGAAATGTTAGTCCTGTGCATGGACTACCTTCAGTTCACGGGATTTCCTGAGCCAGGTGTGGTTTATCTACCTCTCTCTTAACTCTCTCTACCAAACAGTTGTCCCATTTCCCCTTCAGCCCAGCTAAGCTAAGTCCATAGCATCCATTGGCAAGTAATTTTACAAGCCTGCCAAACCTTGCATGACAAAATTCACCTCTTTTTGCATGTTTTGAAGCTGTCTCCATGTTTTGGCTTTAATTTGATGACCGCTAGTTTTTGTGCTGAAAGACAGTCTAGGCTCCAGACCATTGATGGCTTTGCAGATACAGTAAAGTATCAGTCATAGGTCTCATCAGAGGGCTCTCTCTCAAGCTAAAAAGTCCCTGTCTATTTATATTTCCATAGTACAGAAGCTGTTTCACATCTACAGTCATCTTGGCATCTGAGACTTTTCCAGGTCTACTCTGGGGCACCAGAACAGCACACAGTATTCAAAGTTGGGGCGAACTGTGGATTTATGCAGTAGCTCAGTGACATTTTCTATTTTGTTCACAAATCCCTTTCCTAACAATTCCAAACTCTCCATATGACTTCTGACCGCTGCTGAGCACTGAGCTGATGATTTAATGGAACTTTCTGTTGCGATCCTCAAGTCTTGCTCCTGTATAGTAATGGTCATGAGGCCATGAGTTTTCCTGTAAAACTAGAAATTTTTTTGCTTGCTATGTGCATTGCTTCACATTGTCTGTCTGAATTTCTTCTGACACTTTGTTGCCCAGCCACCAAGCCTTTTCAGGTCCTTCTACAGTTTTCTATAACGTATATTCATCTTAACTCTGCCAAATAACTTTCTCCCAAGTCAATTTTCTCATTGCACCATCTGATCTCCTCTCTGGTCATCTATAAACATATTGAACGGCACAATTTTCAGCCCAGTTCCCTGTAGATCTCCTCTGGGAATGATTTTTCCCTGCAAGAATTAAAAATTTGCCCCTGCCTTGCATTTCCTGTCTGTCAATCAGTTATTTACTCAGACTGGGATTTCTCCCCTTATTCTGTTACTTTAGTTCCTTAAAATGCTTTTGGTTAAGGATTTCAGGATTTTACCGAAAGATGATAGAAAATTCAAGCAGATTGCATCAATTAGATCACTCTTATCTACACGCTTGCTAACGCCTTGAAAAATTCATTAGAGGTTTACAAAACAGGATTTTCTTTTACGTAATCTGTGCTACCCTTCAAAAATGGGTCATATTGATCCACATGGCCTCTCATTCCATCCTCTATTACAAGCCCTACTTAATTGCCCAGTGCAGATGTCCAGCTTACAAACCAGTAATTGCCCATTCTCTGCATGGAAATCAGGGTAGAAGTGCAATATGGTGATATATGCATCATGAACCATGAAATTTTCTTTCTAAGTTTTTCTGTCTCTATGTACCTATTGATCGATTCAGTTATTAGTCAGACTCTCTCTCTCTTTTTCTCTTTCTCTCTTTCTCTTTCATTGGAACACAATTTTCTCTGCTTTGCATTTTTTTTTTCCCTGAGCAGGAAAACAGTGCCCAAGTGGGTGATCATCAGAAAAATTTTACAACTGGTAATGTATTTATAGCAATTTTTAATCTTAAAAGCACTGTAAACATTTATCTAACAAAATTCATTAATCTAACCTAACCAGCCTAGTAAATATAGATTTAAGATGAGCTGGTTATCTCTACATTAGATATTCAACTTCCATTATTTTTTTCTGTCAGATGCTTCACCTGAGTTCGATGTGCTGGTGGACATCTATCAGCTTTCAGTCATCACAAGCAAGCTAGAAGTCATGTTTGCTCAGTCCAACAGCCAAAGGCTTTCACACAAAGAGGAAGAAGAGGAAGTTTTAACAGTACCTCAAAGCCCATTTTTGTTACTGAATTTAAAGCAAGTTATTCTGCTCCGTACTTCTGCTGAATGCATTTCCCATACGCAAAGATGGATATACAGTAACTCTTTTGTTTGAATCCCAACCTCTTGTGCCTGCAGAGCCACATCTGACACAATCACATGTATTTAGACTGTTTTGCAAAATTCACCCCCCTGTTCCTCATAGTCAGATCTAATCTGGTAAGTGCACCATGCTCTACATTCTTCCTTCCCAAATATTAGAAAAAGTGACTCTGTTCCTCACACCAAGGTCTTTCATGTGATCGGTGCAAAGTACTTGTCTTAAAATCTCATCATCCTGGCACTTCCTGGGACTGTCCAGAGAATGTTCTGCCAACTGTGGAAACAGGTTGGTCAGCAACTGCTGATGAGTAGACAATGGATTTATTTTATCATAGGATGACAATACTTGCCAAGACCTAGAACTGATTAATAGCTTATTGCAGCCTAGGATTGTTTTTACAATTTCACATTTGCACAGTACTATATTTTCCTTAATAATTAGTGGTTTTTTTGCAGTCACTCGCTTTGTAATTTTGGGTTAGCATACTTAATCTTATGAACTCCTAAAAAGTGCTTTACATTTAGCAAAGACTCAACTTTCTGCTACTGAATTAGCATGGTAACCCAGAACAGGAACTGACCATTAGAGAGTTTTTTACATTTTTGTTGCTGTCATTGATATCATAAATGGGAAAAAAACCACCCACCAACTAATAAAAAGATGCATCCAAGAAATTAAGAATTTCTGATTTTTATAGTTTTCACTGTGGACCTGAAACAGTCGGAAGTTATAGCTACAAATACATAAAATACATTAAATAGTTGATTGAATATCTTGAATATCGTATGTATTTTAGTTTAGTTCTTATTTCAAACATTCATTCAAATCCTTCATTTTGAATCAAAACATCAGATTCTTATCTGCTGACATTACTGGACTGATCTTCTCAAATTCAGCTGAAAACAGACTTACTAGAAATAAGCTATTTATAAAAAATACAGTTATTGTGATGTGCCATGGGAATTTAAGCATGTCAGATAATCTTCCCACAGGGAAAATGATAGCTGTATTATTTAATATAGACTGATATTTTGTCATTCCCCAGATAATTCTATTGTGGTTTTTATTATCAAATGAACCTCTGTGTGTTACGGCATCTATTTCTTACGCAGTTTAGAAAAACACTCATAATTAGCAGACATAAGACAGGTGGGGAATAAGCCCTCATCAGACAATCAGCCACTGGTTCCTCCATCTCTTTCTGTGTGGTGTGCCAAGCCCTCTCTTCCTATTGCTCAAGCAATATTTAATTTTCTCACAAAGTAGAACAACCGCCGGGACTGAATGGACCCCACTGCCAAATATATCTTAGCCTCTGAGGACAAGGCTTTTTGTAGGCTCTGATCCTTGTGGATAAAAAAAAAAAAAAAAAAAGAGATTGAAATCCAGGTATCCTGAACTCTGGTTGTGCATTTTTGTTACCAGATAAAAGGGCAGTCTGAGGGCTCCCTTTGTGAGTGGGACCAGGCATGGGCTGAGCACATCTACTGATCAGACACGGGGAGCGAGACAGGCTGAAGATATCTGCTCCTCAGATCTGTGCGGTTCCATGTGTGACCTTTACCCACGAGCGAGGTCCTTTTGTGCTGAGGACTTCACAGAGATGATCCCCAACCCAGAGCCTGTTCCAGCAGGCAGAGGCTTGCAGCTGCGGGGTAGAGAGGCAAGCCATTTAATGAGGAATTTGACGGGATGCAGCGAAGTGATGGGATACTCACAGCCCCACCGAACAGTACAGGGCAGCAGGGGGAAAAGTATGAAGCCACATTTTTGAAAAGCTGCCAAGAAGGGAGTGGGCTCTGCACTGCGAGTGGGTCAGGACTTGAGTTCAAGCTCTGGTACCGGGCTGGGGGTGGCAAGAAAATTGGAGCCAGATACAAGTTTTCAATAGGTCTGAAAATGGGGGACAATTTTACATCAGTGCAACACAGGAAGGGGAACTGCTCAAAAGCAGAGAAATTCCAAATGATGGTCTAAAAATATAAGCAATGTGCCAATATTTGTTGAGGGCAGCAAAAAAGATCATTGACCAAAAAAAAAAAAAGTTATAGTGGTTTTGTAGGAGTGGACTGGCAGGAAAGATGCTATCTTTAGGAAGTCAATCAGAAAGACGCTTTCTGACGCAGCAGTCGGTGTCTGTCAGGCCATAGCGATCAGTAGTGAGTTTTCGAAGGTCACCATTTCCATTTTGCCCAGGGAAGTGGTTGAGGCACCATCCCTGGAGGTGTTCAAAAGGTGGGTTGACATGGTCCTCAGGAATATGGTTTAGTGGTGTGGGGTTTTTTGGGTTTTGTGGTGTGTGGGTTGGTTGGTTGGTTGTGTTTGGTTTTTTTTTTTTTCTTTTTTTTTAAATCAGAGTTAGGTTGATGGTTGGACTAGATTATCTTTAAGGTCCCTTCCAACCTAGACAATTCTATGATTCTATGATTTCAAACGTGGTGTTATTAATCCCATTGGGTGCTTCCTGCTCCACAGGGACCTACTGGAAAAATTCTGGGAGACGCTATATGGCAACAAAAGAAAGGAAAGCAGCGCCGAGGGCTACTGAATTAGCCATACTGTCAAACCCCAATTATCTGGCCTTTACAAAAGATGCTAATTATAATTTAGCATTGATCACCTGCAGGGTAAAAAAAAAATACTCCTCATTACTCGCCGCCACGTGCCCAAAGCACGTGCGGGTGAGGGCTTATGGGTCTTAGTTTTGCTCTGAATTCCAAAAAACCTCCGAGACGCCGGGTTCCCGCCGCTCTCCCGCCTCCCACCGCTCCCGCTCCCGCCGCGGGAGGGAGGACACGGAGGGGGCGTGGCTTGGAATGGGGGGCGTGGCTTGTTGTGCTCGAAGGGCGTGGGTTATGCCTGGGGGCGGGGCGTGACGCGGGCCCAGCCCACCCGCTCCTCCTCCCGCGCACGCGCGGCCGGCCGGAAGTTGGCGGGGTGAGGAGGGGCGGGGGAGCGGGAGCCATGGCCATGGCGGAGAAGTTCGACTCCCTGGAGGAGCACCTGGAGAAGTTCGTGGAGAACATCCGGCAGCTCGGCATCATCGTCAGCGACTTCCAGCCCAGCAGCCAGGCCGGGCTCAACCAGAAACTGTGAGGAGGGGTTTCACCGCTGCGCTAGCTGCTGCTCTTCCTCGCCAGGCCAGGCCAGGGCAGGGCAGGCCGCGGGGCCTTTGCCACCGGCCCCCCTCTTGCCCCCGGCCCTGGCGCCTCAGGGAGGCCCGGGGCCGGCGGATCTGTCTCCCCGCCGCCGTAGCCAAACGTTGAAGGAGGGGCAGGGAGATAAGAAGTCTCCCTCGCTGGGTTTGGTGTCGCTGGCCTGCCAGCCGCGGTTAGCTTTAGCGCGGAATCCGCGCCCCCCCCCCCCCCCCGGCCTGCCTCCTCCCCAGTTACTGACACGCT
>NW_015090830.1:937678-1048045 GCF_001431845.1 Calidris pugnax | reverse complement strand
CCCCCCCCCCCCCCCCCCCCCTTTTTTTTTTTTTTTTTTGGCTAAAACCGACCCGTTTTCTCCTTGCAGGAATTTCATGGTGACGGGTCTGCAGGATATCGACAAGTGCCGGCAGCAGCTTCACGATATCAGCGTGCCCTTGGAAGTGTTTGAGTGAGTAGCTCGGTGGCTGGGGCAGAGGGTGGTGTGGTGGGGGTGGCTGGCGGTGGCCTGTCGTTGCAGGGTGGGTGTTTTCAGGGGGGGCTGCTGGTTGCCTAAACCTCACCTTCTGAACGCCTGACGAGAATGTGAGCAGGCAGAAGGAGGTGACAAGTACCTTTAGCCTGTGAGAAGGAGGAAGGGTGAGAGAAGTGATCATTCATACACCTGCTTTCAGATCTCTTTATTTTTTATCTTCAGTTTATATTAACTTTACATACGTAGGCAACAGTACAGATTCTGACAAATCTAGTGACTCGGTAAGCAAACTTTCATTTTGGAAATGTCCTTTTCTGCTAGGTTAGAATCAGGATGTGAAGTTTCAGGTAAAAACAAATTAGGCCACTACTTCGGTGTTTAGTTTCAGTACTGGCAACCTTCTTCTTGGCAGAAAATTAGAATTTTACCATCAAAATCGTGAACATAGAGAGAGAGCTGTACAAGACAGCTTTTACAGTATAGCTGACAAGTTAACTTCCTGGTGTTTCTTGTAAGTCCAAATGTCACTGGTTTGCTATAGTGTATTACTGCCTATACAGGACGTTTTTCAGCAGGACTCTCACTCTATCTATAAATCTAAAATTACAATCTTAAATGTTTTGTTTTCTTTATTCAATGTTAGAATTTCCCTTTGTCAGACACATATATTGAAAAGCAAGAATACACTTATACGTTTGCCAATACAAATCAGTTAATTTTTATTCTTTACTGTGGCACATACACTTCCTCCTAATCCCGGAATTGGCGGGTGCCTGATTTCTACGTGCTTATGGCTCACTGTGTGCTAACTAAACTACTGTATGGTTAGTGCTCTTTTAGTCACTTGGAAAAGGACTATCTTTCTTCATTCATTCAAGCCTATTGCTTGTGAGGAGCTGGGTAGCTGAATTTTTGTTTGATTTTAACACCTTTTTCAAAGCTCCAGGCTTTTTGGAAACAAAGTTTTAAAACAGCGTACCAAGACAGCTGTTTGCTGGCCATGGCCTAGTCCTCCTTGAGCTGTGGTTGGAAGATGGCTGAGTTAAACTGCGTTTTTTAAAATGCATCTTTCAGATAATAGTAGTTACAAAAAGACACCAAGGTGAATAATTTTGTACCTTGGAGAACATCCTAGTTGGAATATGATCATTTAGGTAGTATCTTTTCTATTTTCAGATACATAGATCAAGGCCGCAATCCTCAGCTTTACACTAAAGAATGTCTGGAGCGAGCTTTGGCTAAAAATGAACAAGTAAAAGGAAAAATTGACACAATGAAGGTAAACCAGAAATAATGAAAGTACTACTTTAATAATGTATTTGATTACTTTTCTGTAAATATGTGGGGATTTCTCACTTGTGCAGTTATTGAATGCCCTAATTAGGTGATGTGCTTTAGGGATTGCTCTGCATCCCTGTATCGTAACTGATGCTAATGCAGCCTGTTCTGGAAAGGAAACTTGAAATTCACCCCACAGTTGGAGATGCAGATGATTTTATTTTGGCTAAAGGTGTATGTAGCACTATATTTGTTTTCATTTTGAATACTAATGAATACCTCACACTGGTACAGATCCATAACTGTGATGTGTGTAAGTTTAGAAATAAGTAAAACAAAAAGAGTATTTTTCCAGTCTTGGATGGATCTTAGGGTATTAAAATGTCAAATGTGCTTTATAAGCATGAATTAATCTTTGTAAAGTGACTTAAAATGTATGCCAGTGTTTAGGGTTTTCTGAGCTTGCGCTTTGATGTAGTATGAACCTAAGCATTCTGCTGTACTGTTTAACTGCTGGAATTATTGCTGAAAAATAAAATCAGAAAAAAAAAGGAAGTTTAGTGAGGTGGGAGAAAGGGCTGTTTATGTTTCAGAACATTCTTTGCCTGAATTTAAAATTAATGTGGAAGATGCCAGTTTGTGCTATAGAACATAGACATGTGTCTCTATGTTTTAAGCTTCTCTTTCTTTAGACGTGCTCTGTGCTTGTAAAAGTTGTAGAATGAATTATGTAGTTCTAAGTCAGGTGTGAGTTCCTTTTTGGAGATGGGGAGGATTCCATTTGAAATCAAGAGGACATGTTCTTTATCAGCTTTGCTTAATAAGGTCAGACAGTTATCAATGCACCAGAGTTTACTGGAAACTTAGACAACTGCTTTTTATTTCTTAGATGAAATTCCTAGTTAATTCATGGGAAATTAAAAGCATTTTAGTTCGCCTAGTGCTTTCCTAGCAGATTTCACTTGAGCATATTCTGTGTATTTTGTGAACATAACTTCTCTGTGGGTTTTGTGTGTCGTTTTGGGGGTTTTTTTGGACACCATTCTGATAGGTCACTGAAATGTAGAACTGTGTTGTATACAAACAATTTTGTTCCTCAGATAAGATTGCTTGATGACATCTAAATAAATGCTACAGATGATGTATATACTTTTTTTTTCTCTTTCCAGAAATTTAAAAGTCTGTTGATTCAAGAACTGACAAAGGTGTTCCCAGAAGACATGGCAAAATACAAAGCTATTCGAGGAGAAGATCCTCCTCCTTAAGTTGGCCTTCAACAGCTCTAAAAATGTAAATTCCATAAACTGACACCACTCTATAAAAACATTGATCAGAGAGAGGGAGAATCCAAGCCTTCATAACAACTGCACTAAAAATGGCACTGATGGACTGTAAAGGAGCTTGATGATTGCTGATGGTTCTGGTCTGAAGCTACTGAATCTTTGAGGACGTTTACTCAAAAGATTGCAATTGAGACTTCCTGTGGTAATCTATTCTTCTTTCCTGAAAGGTTTTGGAGATAAAATTGCCTACAGGTCATCAATACATAGCATTTCCCACAAAGTGCATTTCCAGAGGAGAAAATCATGGGTTTTGTCTGCTGAAGAGTGATTGCGAGCTCATCTGTTTTTAAGAAAAATGTATTTATTATACTATTTTTCATTTGTAAATGGCTTTTTTTTTTTTTTTGTATTACAGTACAAACAGTTGACTGCTTTCATCTTGCCAAATGCTACTGAACAGGAGCCTGTCAAGGGCTGCAGTTCTCATGTGTCATAATGAATTGCAGCCAAGAAAACCTTCAGATGTTCTTGTTTTGTTCTATGCGCTGCAGTGCAGATGGCTGAGGGTATAGAAAGTGAACGTATTCGGGGACTATAGCTCCTCAACAATGTTCATGTTTTGTATAGTATTTAATATAAGCTTTTGGTTAATTCTATTCATTTTCTGTAAGCAGGTTGTTGAATAAAAATTTGACAAAAAAATATAAATTCTGATGTTATTCTGTTTTATGCTACTCTTTGGATAATGAACTGAGAGCTGTGAAAAATAACATACCTCAATCTCACAGGGACAGAAACGAAACAGAGCTGTAAAAGCTTATATCTGAAGATAATGTCAACTTTGTATTTTTTTTTTTTTTTTTTTTTCTGGGGAAAACTTCTCTTTTAGTACCTGAGGCAGGATATTTTGGGGATCGGTGGTTGTCACCTGAAGTGTTTCTGATGAGCTGTGAGCTGGCCGGTGAACTCTGTACCTCTTCATACAAAGGGGCTGCATAAGGGTTCCGTGCCCAGGGCCACAGCGCCCGTGCAGCAGAGTGGTCTTACAGGGGAAGTAAGAGGACCTCCTTTAGTCTTGGGGACTTGTGAAACTGGAACCACATGTGGCTACATCTGTCCTGTAACTTGCCTTTTTCTTGCACCATCAAAGGAATTTTGTGAACTTTCTTTTCGTTGCTAATCTTGGTGATTTTTGGGTGGCAGCTCCCAAGCAGCGCTCGATGTATGTGCTCTATAGCAGGCCTGCCTAGTCCATTAAAGACCTTAATGTGGATTGAGGTATGCTCAAGTTGTTGGTGCCATAGTTTCCACACCTCAAGTACTGTCATTGCTCAGGTACCTGGCTGAAGCAAAGCCCATCCATCATGCCCAGCAGCTCTGCCTGACCAAGCTCTGGCATAGCTAAAGGGAAAAAAACCAGCAAAATGACAGAAAACGAGGTGTTCCTTTGCATTGGTTATTTAAGTCTTGTTAACTGGCAGCCTAAATTAATCCAATTGCTGCCTGATGCTCTCCTGCCCTGCCCTCCCCTCGACTGCAGAGTGCTTTTCCTTGCATTAGCCCCACCACTAATCCCACTTTCCCCTTCGCAGTGCTCCTGTACGCACTTGGCAGGAACTGGAGATACAGGAAAAGCACACCACGTGTGTGTTCTGCTCTGCCTGGATTGCCAGAGGCGTTAATGTTACATAGAGTAAGGTCTGCAACCAGGAGAGACCTTACCTTTTTGATCCTTTAATTAAAAAATTAAATGCTTGAAGTTTTTACATTCTGCTTCCTTCTTTGATTCAACTAACTCCTTTGCTGTGATGCCATTCAAAAACATTCAGCTTATAAATTTTGGCTTAAACACCATATTCTAAAATGTACTCCTCATTTTCAAATTACTTTTACTTTGAATTTTGGGCCCAGCGTATTCTTTTATAACAACATCACACAACATTTGGCTGTTACTGTGAAAATACCATCACAGGATTTACTTCCTAGGCGTTACGTGGAGCTTAGCGTTCCGTGTCTCCATCGGTTTATATGCTGACCAGCTCTGTGGGGATCAACTCAGAGCTAATGAGCTTAATATGGTGTAGATTTTGTAATGTGTTCTTTCCATATCTATCGTTCATGCTATGTGTTCCATAGAAACTAATAATGGATTAGTTGAGTTTATAATGTATGGATTTACTCCTACTGCTGATAGAAAAAGAAGGCGTGAGAAGGGGAAGGATGCTCTTATAGATTCTTGGGAAAGCGGATTTATTCTTTGAATATAAAAGCACTGAACAGAATTCAGAATTTAACTTTCTGATTACCAAATATTTTTGCATGTGCTGAAAATTTCCTTAACAGGAAAAAAAAGCCCAAGTTTGTGTGTTTTAATACATCATAGCTGCCCTCTATGCAGCTGCATCCTTTCCCCACAACCCTGCCACTTCCCACCTCTTCAGAGCACCAGCAGGGAAGGGCAAGGTGAGATTTATTGTTTGTTTTTTTTTTTTTGGCAGAGGATGGTGAAAGAGAAACTCTGTTCATAGAACCTCTGCATTTTTCGTGGGTTGGTGGTCTGACTGTGGGAAGCCCTTGAAATTAGCTGGATTGTCCAGTAAGCATCCTTTCTGTCTCAGCTGCCCCCTCCCCGTCACCCCGCAGGAATGGCAGCCGGCTTTTGCCTTAGGGAATCTCCTGTACCGTGGCTGGTCACTTTGCTACCGTTACAGCCCCCTCGCCCTTCTACCAATGCTGAGCCAAGGGCTCGGACTAAATCTACGCGTTTGGTTGGTTTGTGAGGCGTTGCTTGACTGTGCCCACGTTTGCTGATACTGGCACCACATCAGGAACTCGATTGTGCCAGCTGCGGAGCGCCCCGGCCGGCCCCAGGGCCTCTCTCTTCCCACTGTGTGTAGTGCTGTTGCTGCAGCGTTCTTAAAGCAGCCTCCTGAAAGGAGATTGTAGAGAGGCAGGGGTTGGCCTCTTCTCCCAAAGGAATAATGACAGGACCAGAGGTAATGGTATGAAGCTGCGGCAGGGGAGATTCAGATTAGATATTAGGAAGAATTACTTTACTGAAAGAGTGGTCAGGCACTGGAACGGCCTGCCCAGGGAGGTGGTGGAGTCACCATCCCTGGAGGTATTTAAGAAACGTGTAGACATGGCTCTTCAGGGCATGCTCTAGTGCTGGAGATTATTGGTTTGTGGAGGGGTGTAGTGTGTGGGGCTGTGGAAGTGGGGTTTAGTTGGTGGGTGGTGGTTTTGGGTTTGTTGTTCTTGTTGGTGGTGGGTTTTTTGTTTGTTTGTGGATTTTGTTTGGGTTTTTTTGTTGTTTTTTTTTTGTGGTTGGACTCGATGATCTCGGAGGTCCCTTCCAACCACTAAGATTCTGTGATTAAGTTGCTTTTTGCAGAATAAACAGGAGTGGCAGAGGATTCTAACAAATACCAACTCTGACACTTCCAAAACAAAAATCCCATAAGCCTCCAGGGTCTATTTCATGAAAATGCAACAGGAATTTTTATTTTTAAATTCTACTCTATTGTTATTCCAATTAACAAAGATTATTTTGTTCTGAATTCCAGTATTTAACAATTATTTTTATGGTGTAAAGGGTAACATTTCCCACAGTTTGTGCATTTCCCTTTGTGTCTCTCTTTTCTTCTCCATCACATAAGAATTAATTGTTACCTGATCACATTCAGCGGGCATTAATGAAGAATTATGCCTGAAGAATATGAAGTATTCTTTTCTTTCCCCATTTTGTGATGACTGAGTGGACCTTTTAAAAAAATTGTTTTGTCCCTTTTGGCCAGTGCATCTTTAACCGCTTTTAACTGTAGAAGTGTGTATCTGTTTCTGGCTTCTCCATGGGTTAGGAGACCTGCCTCCACAAGGTCCTCTCCTGTGGGGTGGGGTGAGCAAAGGAGATGGAGTGAAATGTCACCAAGCTCCTGCAAGCACATGGGTATGCTCTCTGTGGCATGCAGTGGGGGGTCTCTTCAGAATGACACCCAGGTCTGACAGGCTGGCTCTGGGGCAGCTCAGCCCTGGCCACCTCCTCTTTGATGGCCTTGGTCAGCCCTAACCTTTGGTGGACAATAAGGGCTGGTTTTTCCCCATGCAGTTTCTGCAGCCTGGTTCAGAGGCCGTGGTGCCTGTTGGCCACCAGCGGAGCCACCCCCGGGGCTACCACAGCAGCCTCGGCCACTGCTGAGCAGTTGTGGCACCCCTGAACCAGCTCTAAAGTGGTGAATAAACCCTGGAGCAGGGTTCTGGTCCTGCTGGTCCGTACAGGAGGTGGTCCATACAGGGAGTGACAGTCAGAGGCTGTTGGTGAGAGCCAGGGTGTTGTCACTGCTGGGTTAGTCCCTGAGTAGGCAGCTGACGGTTCCCTGCATCCGGCTGACAGACAGGTGAAGACATACCTGTTCCAGCAGTTGGGCACAGCAGCTGGCCAGCTGTTTGTGGATCCAACCCACACCTCTGGCTAGGTTTCTTTCATGCTGATCCAGGCACTTTGGTTGTTAGCCAGTTCTCAGAGTAAGATGAAGCACCAGTGCGCCTGAAGCAATCTGTTACTCTCATCCCATTCAGAAAAGAGTTTCTTGGTGCAAAAAATAAAAATAATCATTCTAGACAGAGCAGATTTCATTGAGTCGCCTAATTTTGTTGGTTGGTAAAGTAATGCTAAGTGGTGGTAATGGTTTGATGATTTCCTAAATATTTTATATTGTGATGGTAACTTGACAGTGATAGGTTCACGGTTGGACTTGATGATCTCAAAGGTCTCTTCCAACCAAAATGATTCTATGATTCAGTGATTCTATGATTCTGTGATTCTATTTTACAAATTTCTTTATTTCATGAATGCAGTTCTCAGATGATTGAAAGTGATTACTTCATGATTCCAATAAAGTTATCCCAGGTACTCTGTAATCTCATTTTTCACTCTCCTAGGATTATAGAAATAGAGAAGGTAAACCATCCAATCTACTTCTTTTTGCCCTGAGTGATCTTTGAGATTTTAACTGGATCAGGTAGAAACTACTAACTGAACTTGCAGTTTTACTGAAACCTCTCTAAGTCAATGTGTTTATAAAAGGTAAATTATATAAACAGAGACCTAAAAAATGTGTAAGAAGTGTTCCAAATACTGAGCTTAAGTGCAAGTTAATAAAAGAGAAATATCACTGCCAAGAATATTTCTGGATTATCATGTTTCAACACAAAGTCATTTCATACTTTACTGTGATTAATAGCTGCAGCATTTCTGGGCAGTTGCCAGATGTCCTTCCAGCTCCGCAGAGCACAGAGTCAAGGTGACACGGGTATCTGCCCTGCTCTGAGAACGCTGTGTTTACTGCACGTACTTCAATTACTTCCATATGCTTAAGATCCTTCTGTCTATTTTCTTAATTAAAATAATGGAGGAGCACACATTGCAAGATATTCTGGAACAGCTCTTTTAATACTCTTAATTCAAGTCAGGAATCTGTATTTTCTGTATTGTGACATATTTCATACTGAGAACTACATTGTATTCAGTCTCAACAAGACATAATGCAGGCAGTAAAAAAGAAACATCTTTTTGCACAGTAAGAAAATTTTCAAAGCAATTCCTTCTCTCCTCCTGAAAGAAAAGTCCCTTTATGTGCTAAGAAATAACACATAATATTCCCATTCCTAAAGATCTGACTTGAATCTGATTTACTTAGTATTTGTAATTTGGTCATTATGTTAAAGAAACTTCTCCACATAATCCTCAAAGGAAGATGAAGCTACTTATATATAATCTGGGAAAAGGCGATCTGAAATCATTGTAATATTGTATTATTTAGCAAGTTACTTTGTGGGAATCTGGGCCATATTTATATCACTTCTGCTGCAAAAATAGCGTTTACTCGTCATGTTAATTGCTGACATTCATAAGCTTTTATTTGGAATGTTGCTAAAGATTTAAAATTCCTGTGATTATATAGATGTAATGATATATAACAAGCCACTTCTATACTCTCATGGGAATTTTCAATCCTCATCAGTAAATAAAAAGCTTATAATTGTCTGTCACCAAAATCACTGGCGGGTGCCCTTTTTGTAGGGAAAATGTTTTAATCACAGGCATCCTAGAAACACACTGCTGAAGTAAGAGGTTATAAGAAATTCCATCTTCAAGATTATTGTTTGTTTCAAAGTATTATTACCTTTTAATCAATAGGCTATTCTCTATTATTTTATTACATTTGACCAATACATTTTCGAGAGATTCTCTTTTTTATATGGTTAAAGCTCAAGACCCAAGAAGTTTCAGCAGACAAAAATGGCTTTTAATAAATTTTTTATCAAACATGAGGTGTTACTTGGTCTAAGACTATTTAATGTAATTTCTGGTCATCACACATTAGGTTATGGTACTTACATGAATAATTGAATAGGCATCTGGTACTCAGTAAAACAAAAAATGGATTCAGTGATACTCCAAACTTATTTAAGATAAGTTTGTTTAAAAAAATCAGCACAATTTCTTCTTTCAGAGCTCTTCTTTCAAATTAAGAAACTTGAAAAACTTTCAAATCAAGATGTGTTTTCAGAGTACAATAAGCATAAATTACGTGACAGCTTTTTTATTGCTTTTTACTCAGTTTGGGAATTTCTTTTCATACACAACACATTGCAAAAGACACATAGCTTCATAGATGCATTTTTTTCCTTGGACAGACATTCTGCTTTTTATGCAAATGAACTTCCTGAGGTTGCTCAGCGTATGTGTAAGCTCTGCCATCTCTAGAGGCTGATACTCATGGTTGCAGAGCAGTAAGATTGCAAGGAAAATCTAATTTGTGGCTCAGCAATGATGCTCTATTTCAATGAAGTTGAGGGGAAAGACCCGTTATGATTACTTGTGGGAACTCACTGAGATTATGGTGAAAGCAAAAGAAAGGAAGCAATTACTAAAAACATTTAGTTCTTTTGTTTATTGGGCTACAAATTTTACAAACCAATCAGTTGCAAAGCTTATCATGGGGATATTGCTGTTGCCTTTATTATTATTTGAGGAACACAAACAGCCTGAAGAAACACAATAAGCACGAGTGATGAGAGGATTCCCAGGCAGAGAAAACGGTGGCTCAGAACGATGTAGCAGTTACACACCTGATTCTGTGTGCTCCCCTTGCCTCCACTGATTTTGCATGCAGGGACATCCTTATCCTGATCTATATTACCTTTGAGCTTTGTAAGTCTCAATGGATTTTCTTTTTCCCTCCATGAGTTTGTTGGACTGCCCTTTGAGCCCCTTTAAACCCTAATATCTACAAAATCTCATGGCGGGGAGTTCCACAGCTCATGTTTTCATTATGTGAAGAAGCATCTGCTTCCATTTGTTTCGAATCAGCCATCCACTAATTTAATTCTTAGTTCTTGTACTGGAAGGCACAGAGAGCAGGCATCTCCTATTTCTCCTCTTCATGACACCTGTGGTTATATAGACTACTGTAATATGCCCCTTCCAACCATCTTTTTTCCAGCTTGTTTAGCTGCTCCTCATACAGGAGCTGTTCTGTACTTTAGATCAAACTTGCCACTCTTCTCTGAACTGTTCACAATTTTAATTTCTGTCTTTTTAAAACCTGAGATTCCTTAAGACTCTTTAGGAAGGGGTCTTGTTGAAGGCCATCAGGAAACCCAAACAAAGTTCATCCATGCATCCTTGATGTCCAAAAACTCACATACACCTTTAGAGAACTCCAACAGCCTTCTTCTGTATATGTAAAGGCTTCCCTGCACCAAAAGCTATGTCAGCTTTTCTCTAATACGTGCTTTATCCCTGATTTGTAATCTTGCTTTTGCTATTCCTGGATGATTGAAAAGTTCTTCTTTATCAGTTCAAGATCAAAAATACAGTTGGGCAAGTTATATTCCTGTGCTACAGGGGTTTTGACACATGCTTTATTTATCCAGAAATGTGCTGTTTAAGGAAAAGACAGCCTACATAGCTTTTTAAATAAACATTTGCATAAAGTATATGCTTCGTACATAAAATCGTCCAATTTTTTTTTGAGGATGAAATTATCTTTTGTTAACATTGATAGAATGTTTTAAAATCGTCTTTTGTAAGTGAAGTAGAAGGAAAACAAGGAGTCTTTTCTTCTTTTTTTCTGCATCAGATACATGTACTTTTTAAGAGTAAATAATAAACTCAGGGATATAAAGACATTCTCTCATTTGCCCAGGGGTCCTCCAGCATAAAATCCCATTCCTTTGTCTAATTCCTCTTGCCACTGGTATAAAATTAAGCTTACTTTGAAATAATCCATAATAAATCCATAGAGTAAGTTTTAATATTGTATGATGTTAACTCACCCCTGTAAACCACCTGGGAACTAGATCAATTGCATTTTGAAAAAGACAGAAAAAAGAATGTCTATCTCACAGCTTTGGCATTTCCTTTTCTTATCTATACTGCACTCTGGGGCTGTTCAAGTAAATACAGACACGTTTAAATGAATATGTAAAAGTTCAAATTGGCATGGCGTGTGGTTGCACAAACAATCATTTGAAAAACCTCAGATGCGTGTTAGCAACTATATGTAAATACATATAAAAAGGGTATTTAAATGCACAGGTATGCACACAACCAGAAACTGTACATCTTTCAGATTCCAATGAATTAATCACCATACCATACTGTACATACTATACTGTGCTGAAATTTTCTCATGTTCAGAACCTGGGAACCTTCTTTTGAATAATTCTGTATTTTATAAGAATTTATATTTTTATAAGTGAATATATATCCTTTGCGCAGTAGTATTGCACATTCATCAGAAAGCTCTGGTCATATTGTAACTCCACTAGCTGTAACAGCTGCTTTCTTTACTCAGCACTTCAGTAATTTTATGCAGATTAAAGCCACAGCACGACAGAGCTATTAAAAATTAAGTGAATGATAACAATTTTACTAGTCTATTTTCTGCAAGTGATCTGGTGCAACGAAGAGCTAGAAAACTGCAGAACACTTTCCATTCCATTTTGTCCAGTTATCAGTAGAATAAGAGGGGGTTGAAGACAGGCCTAATAATCAAGTGCATAGTTAATTGAATATGTATTCCCTTCAAAGAAGGCATCCTCAAGACTCATCAATAATTATAAATTGCTGCAAATTACTGGAGTTGATTTATCTTCTGGGTATAGCTACAGAAAAAAGTTTTGCACAGGCAGCAGTATTTTGGGAGACGTGATATTAATTTGAAGGACAGGGAAAAAGGTGGCTCTGATGCATTTTTATAGTCGTCATCTTTGCAACATTTCAGGGCAGCATCAGAAAGGGTGGGATGAAGGATTTGGATTTGCCTGAAGAACTGACAATATTCTCCCATTCTTCCATTGGTCTGAAGTGGCTCTGTACGGTAGAATAAAAATCTCATTTAATTTTGCAGCTTTTGCAATAACTGTAGAGCCGAGGGACCTGAGTGCAGGCATTGATTTACTGCCTGTTTCTCATTTAGGCGCACTGACCAGCAAATTGCTTGCTAATTTCAAAGGACCAATGTGCCTTAAAGGAAGATGCTGCCCCATTGCTGCAGAGAGAATATGCAAATTGATTGGATTTTTTAATACAGTTGTAGCTCTTATGCAACACCAGCATTTGGTTTTATTGTAACTAAGACAAAAAATTACAAAACCAGAGTGACTACAAACATTAAATCAAAAGAATTAGAAAGAAGATAAAGAAGCATTTAAAAAATGCTTATATATAAGGCCAGAAGATCATCTTACCAGCCTTATCATATACCTGTGAAATTCTTAATATTGGAAACCATAAAGTGTCACTCAGGCAGTCTTAGACTAAGTTATAATAATTGAGCTAGGTTAAAATATTTCACTCAAAATCAGGCAAAGTCCAGAGGTAGGTGTTAGACCCAGTGGTTCTGGTGTAACTTGAAAATGAAACCTTACGACTCCCAAATTGATGATCTGAGCTACCAGAGCAGTGGTTCGCCATACCCAATGTTTTCTCTCTGCAAGCGACCGACCCACCTTGCTAAAGGAAGACAGGAACAAAGCCAAAACTGCAAGATAATAAATCTTGTCAATGGCATGCTGGGAATAACCTGAGAGGGACAGGAGTCCATCCTGATGTCCTTGTCAACATCCCGGGTAAACACTACCACCTGCAAAATACTCTACTTGCAGATAGATACGCAGATGTAAAGGCAAGATGCTGCATGCAGGTACCGCCTCTGAGGGGTCCCGTGGTGCTCTTAAGGTCCTCTCTGCAGGTACATGGTCCCACAACATCCTTACCTTCTGCCAGGAAGAGGCCCTGGTGTGGTCTGAGTCTACCGTGTATACACCCTGTCCAGTTTTTTAAGGGTAAAAGTCTCCTCATGAAGCAGCATTTTAAAACTGAATCCTACTGCATAAATAAACCACCAGCCCACTGGCATCAAGAGAATAACAGGAGTGAGGGTGGAGCATCTCTAAAGAGGAGTGCAAATGCTAATTTTCACAATATTCCTGTGGCAAGTGTGGTTTAAGTTGCGGATTTATAAAGTGAATCTAAAAAATACACATAGGCCAGAAGTGGAGGGAATGCAGGAACCAAGCTCCAGCTGCCTCCATCCCTGTTCCTCAGGTAGCCTAGAAATGCTTTACGTGTGCAGCACAAATCATCAAAAAACATGTCAGTCTTAAGCTGAAACAATGCTGAACTGATCAAGATGACAAAATATTTTGAAGTAGCATTAGCTTGCAGAGCTGCTCAAACTCATTTCATTCAGACTGTGTTAAAATTATTTGTAATGTATTTTAGCAAGCGTGTCAAAAGAATTCTGAGGGTCAAAGTCCACTGATACAAATCACTCACCAGACACAGAGTGAATGGTTTTACAGTCCAGCTCATAACAACAACTTTTGTCTATTTAGCAAGATGACCCAGCGAGCAATTTTCTGGAGCCATTGCAATTGCTTACCATGAAAATTACTGGTTGTGTTCAAGAAAGGGTAAACACCAGAAGACCCTTTGTGCATTTGCTCCACTTTCTGCTGAGCAGCTTTGGCCGCAGCTTTCTGAGCATCATATCTCATTTACAAGGTGACCCAGAACACAAAACCCTTTAATTAGCCTGAAAATCCAACCTGCTTTATATACAGGCCTGTCAGCCCCCTTGCCTTCTGCTGCCCTCGGTTGCCATGGCAGCGCTCTCCCAACAAAGGGGGATATCTTGCAGAAGGAGAAAAGCATCGCCAAGATGCTCAGAGCTTTTGCATGCGGCCAGATAAATATTCATGATGCAACTGCGTGCTTCAGAGCCTCTCTTTCTTTGGGTAAGTTCTAGGGCAATTGTTCACCCTCAAATAACACCCAGAAGAAACTTTTTCATAGTGAAAAATAAACAAATCCTCAGGTAGACTGCCAACGTTAAATCACTTTCCTTCCTCAAAGAGCAATTGGGAAGTGCCAAGGGAGGAGATTGCTGTACAAAGAAAAAATGATCAGGTGCTTGACCAGTGTAAATCGGTCTGTTGAGATCTGTAAAACCTCTCCAGCTTTTACTAGTTAACAATTATCATTTGTGCTAATGATACAATCAAAAGCAAAATGATTTTAACTGATGAGAAGTTATGTAATTGTTTATGTATTACTATTAAGTATGTGGTATAGACGTATTATATGATATAAATTGCAAAAGAACATAAATAGATACATCTAAAAGTGTATTCAGCTGTTGATCTTCTTTTAAATAATTTCCCCTCTTACCCTGTGTGGCTTTCTCGATGGCATCTTTCTTCATGTCACTAAATTCTTTTGTGTATCTTGAGGTGGTAGAACAACCTGCAAAATATCTGAACACACTTTGTCATCTATTCCAGCACTACAAACTAGGAATTGTAAATTATTTTAATATGTTATCATTTAAAATAGTGTTCTGGGATGGTTCCAACAGCATTTTTTGAAACAGTTAACATCTATGCTGACCAGGACTTATTTTTGCTCGTAAATCTCATAAGCATCAAACAAGATGCTGTGCCTTCAGCAGAGCACTGATTACTGTAATATATCTTTCTGTCATATACTGACAGAGATGCAGATACAAAAGGAGGAGGACTGGAGTGATGGAGATCAGCTTCAGGTCTGGTGGCATTACATCTCAAGGAAAGGGGAAAAGCTGAGGAAAGAAACCTGCTTCTATCTGAGTACACAAATTTGGATTATGGATTTTGTATTTCTTAACCAGTGTATGAAAATGTAAGTGTCAGGCTACTGTAAAGCAAAAAAGGAGTGAGAAGTACTATATCACTACGAAGTAAATCTTGGTTTCCTCTAAATAATACAGAAGAGACTGTAATTGATTCTTTAAATGCCAAAATTTACTTTATCTTGAAATGAATAACTATTATATAGTTGCTTAGCAACTCAGACAATACTAACATCCTTGGCCAGGTGGTACCAAGTTCCTTTTCTGAATTTCTGACAGTATCTTTCTATTCATTTAAAGCTCTGTAATAGCTTCCCGGCCTCTTATGCTTTAAATCCAAGACTGTCCCCTTTCGTTTCTCTGCACAAGAAATAGCCTTGATTTAGGGGAAGTGATTCCATAGAATTGAAAACTGTCATGTATTTGATATACCTCTATGTCTCTGTAGTCTCTTAGAACTGTTTATGGGGAAATGCAGCTGAATCCTGTTTTCATTAATTAATTTGGTTCATTTTCATTGGCTTTTTTACCTGGTCTCTGTTCTGAACCAGACACATTGCTGATTTGAATGAGAGAGGGAAAGAGGACTTCATATGGTACAGGAGCAAACTTTCATGTTGTGTTCCAGGAAGGCATTGAAGTCACTTGGAGCGAGCCTGGTGGAGGGCCACCGAGATGGCCACGTGGCTGGGGCTGGCCAGAGGGATGGATCTGGCTTATCCTGGAGAAGAAAAGCCTAAGAAGGATTCTAACTGCTGTCTTAGAGTAACTAAAACCATGTTATAGAGAACGTTGCACTGGTCAGATGTGTGCAGTGAAATGCCAAGAAGAAATTTTACCAGCAACAAGGTGCAACAAGACAAATGCCAGTGACATTTAAGGAAGCAATTCTTCCATGGTGAGAGTAGTTAAGCACTGAAACAGGTTGCCAAAGAAATGGTGAGTTTCTTTCCTTGGCAATTCTCAAGGCTCATCTGGATGACCTCCAGAAGTCCTTTCCAACCAGGTTTTCTGTGATTTCATGCAAGGGACACATTGTTTGTATTTTTCTGTGATTCCTGCACTAGGACACAGTATGGGTTATGTTCCCCACTGAAATATGTAGGAAGATGACTAGGCTCCATCCTGAGGCTTGGATAACAGAAGAGACCACAAGAAAACATTGGACATAACAAGAGAAATTGCTGAATATAACAAACAGCACAGCAAACAGCTGACAAACATTATGGTGTAATACCATGCAAAATGGCTGGATTTCAGAGTTTGTCATGGAGAATTACGTGAGAGAAGGACAAGCTCTACAGGTAACTGGAAGGGAATATTGGGGACCTTTTGGTGAGTGCAATCTTGGAAGGAAAACCGTGTCCAGGTTACCGTATCATTAACACCATGCAAGGCCTAGGTGTTACAGGTAACAGTACCAGAAACATCAAATGTGGTTATGGATGTGACACAACTGAGAGCAATGAGGAGTAAGTAACCAGAGTGGGTTGTTAATCTGGGAGAAGAAACAGGTGGAAAAAGTGAGTGATCAAGGTGGGTAGGAGGAACTGTAAGCATGAGAAAATGGAGAGAAGTGGGAATAAAGGAGGACAGGCATGTATAAGGAAGCTGTTGGTCAACAGAATTGTCTGATCAAGCTCTGCACCAACTGCAGTCTCTCTTATCTTCTTACTAAATCCTACTCCTAACCATTTTTTTCTTGTGTGATCTCACCCTGCAGCCCGTGCGTGTGTGGAGAGGTCTAAGTGTCAGCAACCAGAGAAGGGGTGGCGGGTCAAAAGGGCCCATAGTGCCAACAACTGGACAACGTGGCACGCAGATGCTGCCGAGCTAATTTCAGCCCTGTGTGTATATGTGTGTGCCTAATGTATGTGTAATTCAACTCAAGCTGGACTAGCTGACAAGAAGATGACCCATGTATGGAAAGATATAAGGCCTGAGCCAATGACTGGGTAAGGTAAATCCCTTACATCTGCAGGATTTGTGAATGTGCTGTGTTTCTGAGCCTAGAAAGTGATGGTATTGTCCCTAAACAAGGGGTCTTCACCTGGTCTGTGGCAGCCAATCAACACACTGAGTCGAGATATTTGTCTTTACTTCAATTCTGCAGAATCGGGTGCTGGGCATTTAATAACAGCTATTTAGTAACAGCTGGCATACCTCACGTTTCAAACTGCCCAATATTTCTAACAATGAGATACAGCTGATTGGTTAATAATGATTCATTCACCACTCCTAACTATACATATGCTTCTAAGCTCATGTTTAAAACTTTTAGGGAGGCTACTTCTTGCCCCAGTGCTGGAGCGCTGAGGCCTTCCCTTCCTCTCGAAGCCAGAGCGCTCGCAGTGTCTGACATTTGCTGTCCCTGCTGGGAGCCCACAGCTTCCTGCTGATAGAACTGGCTGAGTATAATCCTTGTATATTTTCCATTGGTATTGGGATCAATATTGGTTCTTTGGTGTTATTAATGTTAATTTTCTAGCCTTATTCTATAAAGTCTGTTTATATTTCAGCCCCCGGGGTTTCCTTGTTTTTGATCTTGATTCCCATTCCCTGGTGGAGAGGGGTCATCAGGTAATAGAATAATTGTCTGAATGACAATAAATTGTTGTGGGTCCCTCAAACCTTAACAAACTCCCTCAGAAGTCCCTATTTTGGGTCAGGTAATACCCATAAATTAAGGTAAAAGTGAGGCTGGTGTTCAGGGCTGTGGCTCTAGAGAGGCATGCACCTTCCACCTCTGATGGAGCCCATCTCCCTGACATTTTTGGATCAGTTGGCTCATCCAGCATGAGGGAGTCCCAGGTTTTGGAGGGAAGCCCACCCCTACATGGACAAACAGGAGTCACTAGGTCTGTGTGGCCAGCAGGAGTAGGGAAGTCATCGTGCCTCTGTACTCAGTGCTGGTGAGGCCTCACCTTGAGTACTGTGTTCAGCTTTGGGCCCCTCACTACAGGAAGGACATTGAGCTGCTGAAGCGTGTCCAGAGGAGAGCCACCAAGCTAGTGAGGGGTCTAGAGAACAAGTCATATGAGGAGAAGTCATGTTTAGGAGAAGAGGAGGCTGAGGGGAGACCTCATTGCCCTCTACAACTACCTGAAAGGAGGTTGTAGAGAGGTGGGTGTTGGCCTCTTCTCCCAAGGGAATAATGACAGGACCAGAGGAAATGGTCTGAAGTCGTGGCAGGGGAGGTTTAGATTAGATATGAGGAAGGATTACTTTACTGGGAGGGTGGTCAGGCACTGGAACAGCCTGCCCAGGGAGGTGGTGGAGTCACCATCCCTGGAGGTATTTAAGAAACGTGTAGACGTGGCTCTTCAGGGCATGCTCTAGTGTCTGAGATTATTGGCTTGCGGGTGGGTGTGATGTGGTGGGGTGTTGTGTTTTTTGTTTTGTTGTTGGTGTGTTTTGTTTTTTTTGTTTGTTTTTTTTTTTGTGTGGTTGGGTATTTTTGGTGGGTTGGGTTTTTTTTCGTTTTGTTTTTTTGGTTTTTTTTTAAGGTTGGACTTGATGATCTCAGAGGTCCCTTCCAACCATGGTGATTCTGTAATGAGGGAAACAAGACTGGGGCTGGGGCTGCAAGTGTGAAGTGGAAGACCTGGCAGACCTGCTTCTGGAACAAGAAGCTAATGCCTGATACCTGGGAGCTGCAATTCTCACTCCTTTGTCCATCCTCATTCCAGATCAGACAGGATCAGACTGAATACACTACCTGCAGCAGGACTTTCAAGGGCTGGAGATAGTGTGTTGTGCGCTGTTAGATAACGTGACTCTCTCAGCCTTGACATTTTCTGATCCAGACATCATAGTATGTATTACTAGCAAACAACAGAAAACCAGGAAAAGGGCTGAGGGAAAGAATTATGCAGCAATAAATGGCTTGCTTATTCTTCTCTAAATTGCTTAGCTACCATGGAGATAAGCATAGCACAGATACCAAGAGGTACTACTGTTATTCCCACACATGCCATTCTATATCACTGTGAACATTTATTAAGCTTTAAAAATAAAGAGACTGAATTTAGGAATTCTGAACCTCAGATCTGCAAACTGTATTGCCTTTCAAGAGAAAAAGAAAATTTCATAAAGCACAAGACTTGAGACCAAGGGCTCTCTGTCCATATTTGAGGTTTTGAATGCACGCTACTGTTCTTGTTTGAATTAGCACCTCCAAAAGGGTTAATCAGAATATTCTAATAGAATAACTCATTTTTACTTCTACTTGAACACAAAGAAGTTTAAACAGCAACTCTGGTTCCAATGGTTAGCTATTTCATTATACTTTCACTGTGTAAGTAAACATGCGAAGGGAGCGCTGGAGGCTGTAGCTATAGAAATCAATGAATGGAGACCAGTAACTTATTCCACTACTAAATACTTATAATTTTATGAATCCCTAACTCACCTTGCAACAGTCACTAGTTTTGTTGTAAAGAATAATTTTACTGGGAGCATGTCTCTGCTTTGTGATAGAAAACAAGTATGGATTACAGTCCTAAGCAATTTAATTCAATGTGTACAGAAACAGTAAAACAATCCAAGCAAGTAATATTACCTACAGACAAGCAAATACATAAACAAAAAAGTAAATGTGTAAAAACATGGACAAATATCAAAAATTCTACTGGAAACCGAGTAGAGATTCCAGATCAAAAGCCGTCTATGGAGGTTCTCATCTCTGCTTACATAGACAACTGTTTAACAGAACGGATTAAGAGTTTTATTATCTGGTCTGGGTAAACTCTAAGACTGTAACATCTGGAATATGGCCAGTTGGTTATCACTAGCCTAGTCTGCACCCTCCTAACACACCTTGACTGGGAGAAATCAGATTCAAATGGGGGATTTAAGGCTTAGGATAGCACCTACACACTGGGTCCCAGGAAGAGAGAGGGAGACCTCCAAATGAAGACCATCATGGAGAGAGATTTAAGGTCTGCCTTGTCTGCCTCTTCATGAGCATAGGGCTAGTAGGCCTCAGTTTCATCTGCAGTGTACCTGGTGTTGGTCTTCATAGAGGAAAGGCTAAGAGGGAGAGGGATAGCTTCCTGTCTGTTAGCTCTAGAAATGCCTTGAGAGGACTTTATCCCTTGGGCTTACCCATTTTACTCAATAGATGCAAACTCTGGTAGTCCCCAAAGTAGGAATTTCCTCCCTGAAAACACATCCAGAAGGCATCATATTGTGATAGCCCTCTCAAATAAGATCTAATCTTGTGCCTTATATAGCCACAGATATGCTAGAGGCTGCTCTCTTACTCAGTCCTAAAGGAGTGTCTCCTGAACTAAAAGAAAACTTCTCTTGTGGAAGTCCTCTTGCTTTCTGATGCCTCCCTTATACTTCTGGTAGCAAGAAGCACCATTTCATCTTCAAGCTGTATTTCTTCTTCAACCTTGAATGCCAGGAGCAGAATTGCTCAGAATTTTTATTTTCTAAGCCAATGAGAAGGGATAAATAAGCAGCCTGTGCAGGCCTTTCAAGGAGAGATGCTGGAGTGCAGGCAGGAGGGCTTAGACCCCCTCAGGAGACATTATAATCCCGATCTTGTCTAAGTGCAAAAAAGGAGCACACCTTGTATATAAAGACCAAGAAGTTATTGTTAGTAAAGCTGAAATCTTACGTCTAATTCAGAAATCACCATTAGTCTAGCTCTAGTGAGTACAGAAAAAAGAATAATAATGCAGGTAAAATGCTTATGTACAGATAAAAAGCCATAGTAATAGCAGTAACAGAACTTTAATTCTAATGCACGTGCATTTTAGTTTCTGCCTTTTTCCTGGTGTTATCCTCACCCTTCCACTGCTCTTCTGGGTCTGAAGGTCAGTGGTTTCATGCTGATATTGGCAGGGGAGGGAATATTACAGCAAGTGAACATCTGGAATCCTTTACCAGGAGAAACATGATGTTCATGTTGACAGGTTTTTTTCTTCCTTTTTTCTTCTTTCTCCTATCCTTTCTTAGTTTTTTTGGTCTTCAGGTTTGTTTTGTTTTGTTTTGTTTTGTTTTGTTTTGAATACACACATCTATATGTGTGTGTATAATATACATAATAGTGTATATATATATATGTTGTATGTTTGCTAACATGACTATTTTTTTGCTCTTCTCCTGAGCCCTAAACCCAGTTGTATCCAGGTTTGCAGTTTAATCAACCATTAATCATAGCATGAAGTTTCCAGTGCCAGCCACATGCCCCATCTCTTCTCATCCCACACCTGTAATCCTCTATGCCACATCTTCTGTCTCCACATGTAAGTCTCTGCTACCTGTACTTCCTCTATTGATACTCAATGATATTGAGTATCATTGTATTAGAGTTGTATAAGTCTCAGGTTACCTGGAACAACTGCTTGCTGCTGCCATCTATAGCAAACTGTGGTTGTATCACACAAAGATAAACACAACAAATCAGATATCTGTATCTAGGCAGTTAGAAAAATTTCTGACACACCCAAACCAGGTAAAATACAGGTGCAGGCAGGTCAAAAGAAATTAAGACAGAGCAGACCTGACAAGCCTCAGTTCTGAGCCCTTGCAAACGCAATGTCATCAACAAAGATGTTGAACAGCACTGGTCCCAGTACTGACCCCTGAGGAACACCACTCGTCAGTGACATCCACTTGGACATTGACCCATTGACCGCACCCCCTTGAGTGGCCATTAGACAGTTCCTGATCCACAACATCTTGGATCTGAGCCCCTGGCAAGCAACACATCATTCTAGATAGCAAGCCAAGTAGGCAGATGGGGACTTCTGCCCTCCACAAGTGGAAAGCTACCACTACTGTCCCTTGCCGTTTCCTCCTGTCACTAATATGTAGTTTATGCTTGGACAACTCTGATGCTTCCTCAGGTATGACGCTCTGCTTCTCACATGCTACTAGGGCACTGAACTTGTTCTGCAATTGTAGATCTGCAGGTGGAGAGGAGCCATCTTCTGTGTGCCAGAAGTCAGGTTAAGTGAGTCAATTAAATATAATTCAGTAAAGATTCTTTCTTAATTGTCTTTCCCTTTGATGTTTCATATTGCAGAGAATAAACTCATGCATTTATGCTACACTGCTACTTTGTGGCCAGTCTTGATTCTTCAGTCAAATAATGGCAGGAAAGTCAGTCTATGGTTTCCAAAAATACATGCAAATCCTTTAAGAGCTGAATGTTTTGTTGTCTCTAGCATTAGAATTCTGGAGTAGGAGGAAGAGTATTCTGGACAATACAGGGTCTAAACACGATGGTTTGTTCTCTCCTGTACTAAGAAGGCTCTGAATGCTTGTCAGCATGCAAGGAATCACCTTAAAGGCTAGTAAACCAGAAATACTAAGGACACTGCATAACATGCTTCGAATCTGGTTGCTCTTGCAACTGTACTTTTGCATTCAAAGCAGATTGTGAAGTTTGGGGATTATTTTTATTGTTTACTTGCTTCTAACTTAGTTGTTATAAACTAACTGCATAATAATTTTTCCACAATTAAATATTTGGGGACTACTGTATTCACTTTATGGGTTATACATGGGTTTAGGGGCTTTTCACACATTTGTGCTCTTCTCTAAATGAGTGAGACAGGAAGAGAATGGGCACAAATAAGTCTTGCAAGGAAATTTTTTTAATCTGAATAGACGTGAGAGAAACTTATGGCAAGTAGATTTGTTCTTGAAAGTTCCCTCCTTGTTATGTAAGTCTTATCTTCCCATTTTGTTGTACCACATGAACAACAACAACAAAATGCTACAGAGCTTATACAGAGTGTTTTATTATTTTTACAACCAAAAGAACAGATCGATGGACCGAGCCATCTGCAATTCCACTTTAAACAGCACACATCTCCAAAAGGCAAAGATGAGAGGTGGCACTTCTAATCCAAACCTTTCCTCCTTGTCCCTGTCTCCTAGCTGTTTTGTCCCAAGCAGCCTGTGGCATAATGATTAGGAAACAGAGGAGACAAGAAGCTACAGTCCTGATTCTTTTACCTTCAGGCAGAGTTTTATTAGACTTGCACAACTACTTTGGGGAATTTATCCATGCCTTTGTTTTCTGAAAGCAGGCTGACATTAATTGTGCAGTGTTTGGGAAGACTGAATGCAAGGTTTAGTAATTTTTATTTCCTATTTCTCATTTATTTTTTTGTCAGAGTTAGGTTGATGGTTGGACTAGATGATATTTAAGGTCCCTTCCAACGTAGACGATTCTATGATTCTATGAAAATGTTCAAGGCTGTGAGGAACTCAAATGTTACAGTTATGTTTTGAACAGCAGTCTAGACAACCAGGGAATCACTCTTTGGCCTGTAAAATTCAGGTAATTCTTGTCTAACTACTAGAAAAAGGTCATATCATGCTATTGTAGTGATTTCTCTTCCTTCTCCTGTTTCCCTAGTCCTTCCTCCCCCTGCCCCACCCCTACAATAATTCAGTTTCTAGCTGAATTTACTCTCTAATCCTGAATGAGGTGAATGGAAGAAATCTATATATGCCTGTGTTAAAATCAGTTTAGTGTTTTTTTTGTGGTATATATGTAGTTGTTTTGCTGCTTCTTCAGAACAGTCCTTGTCTTTACGATTTATGTTTTACTACTTTGCAAGGCAAGAAAACAACTTCTTTTTTAAAAAGGGTTTTAACTAAGTTTTCAAAAGATTATGCCATAAGATTGTCTGCAGCAGAGCAGGGCATTGGGCTATGAAACATTATCTCTAACCTTCTATTTCAAGAGAATGTAATGATTCAGAGGTATGGAGAAAATGCACAGAATATTAACAACTTCAAATTTGTAATAACAGAGGTGGAACAGAGGCAGTAGCTGAGATGGTTATACCTAAAATCATGATGATAGAAATCATAAAGTATAAAATTGGCTTCTTCCCATACAGTTCAGGTTCCTGTTTTCTTGCATCTCTTTCTGTACTGTGGTTGCAAGTTGCTATAACTTCCACACTTTAAAAACTCTGTAAGCTCTTCCAAGAAGAGGTCACCCTTGATTGCCTGACCAATAAAACTGCTTATTCTGTACAATGATGCTCTTCTGCTGAAGAAGATTTGCATTTCTGTAAAGAGCTAATTCTACAGCGGATTAATTCTTTTTGAATTGCTGCTGAGAGGAAATGAACCTGCAGAGAGACAACTGACTTGCAAATTTCTTGTCTAAGGTTACTTAAGGTCTCAACATTTATTCCATGCAACTCACCTATATTGAACATATCAGTCTTTATTTAACTGAGCGTATATTAACTAAGGTACTACGATTTTACCAAAATGGCAATGCATTAATAAGCACAATAACTGAATTCAGGGGAAAAAAATTAAATATAATCAAGAAATCAGTGGTTTAAGTTAATCAAACACCATACAAATGCAGCAAACATTTCACTCAACCAGTGAACCACAGGGACTGTATTGTGCCAGTCTTGTCTTGGGTAACTGCGGATAGATTTCTTTCGGTACCTAGGCACAGTGTCCTGGTTGATTTATGTCAGTAAATAGCTGTGCTACTGTCAAAAGTGCTTGGCTCACTTTCCTCCACTTCTGAAATCATGCTAGGTATAGGATTTAAGCACTGACCTTCAAGAAATGATTAGTTTCTGCACACATAACATGGGCATGATGGTCTACACACAGTTTCTGCACACATAATATAGGCATAACCTACTGAAACAACCTTCAAGCAAAACCGCTTTCGAATCGATGGCTACATTGACTTTATAAACACCAAATTTACCTTCAGAAAATTAATGAATTATATGCCATTCCTCTACTTCTAATTTATTACCTTCAACAAGTGGAAAGTACTTCACCACGGGTTGTAGGAGAAACAATGCGATCTGCCTTGTTGAGCTTCTGATTGTTGAAGTAAGTCTCTCCAATAACTCAAGTCTTTCATCTCATCTCTCTTTGCCAGACTTTCAGAAGCAGGGAAAGGCTTGGGGTTTTATGGGTCTTTAAGGAAGAGAAAGAAAGCTACTTTTCTTCTGCAGTGCCATTGTTTATTCTCATACTGTAGTGATGCCTCTGTGCAAATGGTGTTAGAAATGTAACTTTTTACTTTAGTACTGCTATACACCAGGTCACTTTCTTAACCTTCAAAAAGAACCTTAGAGTGCTCTTATCTCTTAACACTTCTTTTCAGCTTGTGCTCAGTTGGTGTCAGATTGCCTTGCCTCAGAGTTTTAAATTATCTTCTGTGCTCTTATTTGATACCTTTGCAGGCAGCGTCTACAAATCCTTGACTTCAGTTCTAAGACAGCCTTTTAAGTTGTGTGCTTTTGATACAGCTTCAGTCTTCCCGCCTGCTTTCAGAATGCTTCCAACTAGGTCACATGGGGCAGCGTGGGTAGGAAAACCATCCAAAAACTATAAAAATATTCTTTAGAAGGGATCTCTTGGGTTCTCTATTCCAACCTCCTGTTTGAAGCAGGACTGTGGCTGTGCCAGATTAGGTCAACTGTGGTTTTGCTTCCCAAGCCAAAATTCAAGTCCATCACTGCTCTTCTGCAAAGAAAAGTGTGGCCCATCAGCTTTTAACTGCCATTTATATATCTGTAGGCTGATGTTTGATCACCTCTTCCGAAGACCAATGAAGCCCAGCTTCTCACATATGGTCTGGGCCCCAGACCATCTTAGCTGTTCTCTGCTGGACCATGTCCAATTTCTCCATGCCCTTTTGGGATGCACATCTGCACAGAGATTGAGAATCATCAATAACGCCAAGTAGAAGAAGCTAATAACTTCCCTCAGTCTGCTCACCATGATCTTATTGTGGCACAGCACATAACCTGCCTTATTTCCAATGAGACCACACTGTTGCCTCCAGGTCTTTTTCGGTAGGACTGCTGTTCACGCAGTCAGTTTCAATGCTGACTCAGTATTTCGCACTTCTTATAGAAGTTAATGTTTATGTACTCCCTAATGACTGGTGCAGTGTTGAACTACTAGAGGTTTGTCACAGTCAGCAAAAATCTCCTTTCATAAAAATATCTAACAACTTGCTGAACACATTCACTTAATTATGCCCTCTTTTATGACATGCATACAAGCATTCTTTGGCTTTCCGGGCTTTTGGGATGCTAACAGAAAGTCCTGACTTGTCCTATTGGACAACACCTAAACAACACCTAAAACAACCCAAGACAACCTTACTTCTATATTCTGTTGGAAAAAATCCTATGTACAATTGCATCACTACTATTTGCCCTGAGATAGCTCAAGTCTGTGTTCCTCACTGAAGCATCTCTTCCCTAGTCTATTTTATTCACAGGAAACACAACGTTCTGTTCATCTCAAATACCAATGGACTAAGCAGAAAAAACTGTGATGTACTGCACCAGTACTGATACACTTCCAAAGAACCAACTAAACAGCTTTCTATTGACCCCTGTAGGCAGCACTGGTTTTCTGATGGTTCCCAAAGACTTTCTGTCCTCTGTTCAAAGTGTTTCTTTGTGGCTCAACTACATTTCAAACACATTAAGTTTATTTTGAGCCCCATCTGCTACTTGGTTATATGTGTACGTAGAGGCCACAGAAGTGGCTCCCTGTGACAACCTAGAAATATTTTCTCTGTTCTATTTATCAGATGGTTGCGTGAGTGTCAATAGCTTTATGAAAATGAAGATGACATATAAACTAATCAGTTCATCAGAGTGAACTGTTATGAAGGTTTTTATTTAGTAGAGATGCACTAACCTTGCTCTTCAAAAGTCCGGCAATGATGCAAGAATGCTGGTTTGTAAAAAATAGTTCTGAGTGTAAATACATTATCAAAGTCTGATTGTAACTTTTTAATTTATTGAAAATATTTATTCCAGACATAAAGGGAAAGCAGGTGTTCTCTGCTTCTTAGACATCCTTTCCCGCTTTCCTGATTTCTGTTTTATTTGCTTTACGGTTATTATAATAGCTGCCGCCAACCACTCCCACTTCAGTGTGCTAACCATGACTCACATAAGTGCCTAATAAATTACATCAATGGGAAGGCAGATGAGCACATGAAGAGGAGGTGCAAAACTCATTAGTCATGCAGTCTCCTTTTTTGGGGACTGAATTGCTTGACAGAAAAGCATTGTGAGTGGCTTGTGCATCTGTCAAGTCCACCAGATGCCAATCTTACTCTTGCAGTTTTTGTGAAAGCTATTAATCAATATGCATTATTCAGTATTGTAAAACAGCACCTTAATTAAGCAGCCAACTAAAGCAGAAGGAAAAAGGTAACCACCCAATACACAGTGAGTTTCTTCAGACAAAGAGAATAACATAGATTTTGTGACTTGAAGAATTATTTAGATCAGAATCCATTAATTTTTTTTTCATACATTATCTTGTATAAGGATGCAGTTGAAGACAGGCATCCTGGAAAAACAAAGTGAAATGAAAGATCTCTCTGTGCTAGATTCTGATCAACATGCATGAAATAAAGTTCATCACTGCACTAGATAAAAGTTAGAAAAGGCCATGATATTGCACTGCTGTCCATATTGCTGGGGATGAGACAGCATCTTCATTATCATCTGTGTGATTTCAAGGGTTTATAGCATAACTATAATAATTCAGCTCAGGCTGATACTGTATAAAATTTTTGTATAGCCTTCCAGGATTTTTTCCTTGGTTTATTTTCACAGAAGTGGCCTTGGCACATTTACAGAGAAGCATGGCACATTAAACCAAAACAAAAAAAACAACCTATTATTTTAATATCAGCAGCTGAAAAGATGTTTTCTGTATGAAAATGTCTCACTAAAACTGGAGATCAGAAAGAACAGCTTGCTACTACAGTCATTCTCATAAACTGATCTGTTGGTGGGATCAGACTACTATTTAGTAATAAAGTCAAAATGAAACCTGAAGACTATACCAACACTAGCAAGTGCCAAAGCAAACCTACACTATCCCTTAGGCAGGGAAAAGAACTTAGGAGACTTATCATAACCTGGAGAAACAAAATAATGAACATGAAGGTTTTTAAAGGAACAATAGATAAAGTTCAGGAAAAAAACAAAAAAGAGCTGAGCCCCATGCAGAGGTGTGACACGTAGGGGGTTGTCTGTCCTGAAGCCACCTCTCTGAACAGGGTGCAACACAGGTTTTTGATCTCAGGACAAGAGTAAAAAATATGACTTTTTCTATATTAGGATGCATTGAGTCAGAACCATGTCTAATCTGTCCAAACGTTTGTAACTCACTACAAACATGCCTCCCCTTCTCCCAGCACCTGTCTGCACTCAGACCAAATCTGAACGCACATTAGCTGAATCAGGCGTCAGCAGCAGGTCCCTCCAGCAGTTTCAAGAGTTCTCTTGCACTAATTTATGCAGCGATCTGACTTGACTTTGTAGCTTATTTACAGCTAAAATGGATAAGTATTTCCTGGTGATGCTGCAAACACACCCAAAAAAGACAAAGCCATCTGAGTCTACTTTTAAGCATCTGTTGCCCAGATTAGTGCAGAAAGCTCTAACTAGCTTAAACAGACTGCATTTTTATCTCTTGTGTGCTAATACACTATTAAATTAGTTTCTGTAACTCAGGAATGGAATGTGCATAGAAAGTTCTGCAGGTCAAGCTGCCCCCGTGTGAACTAGTCTTTTCTTGCATTCATTCCACAACTTTTTCAATGAGGATAGCAATTACTCTCCAAAAATTTGTCATGATTCTACTCCTCATTGTAACAAGTGTCACATAAAAAATTCAGTGGCTGAACTTCACACGTCTGATTGTATCATTAGGAGTACTCAAGAGAAATGCAACAGTAAAACGGAGTTCTGCACAAATTAATTTTACCATCGCAATAATAATGATAATAAGAAAAAGAACTGTTCATGAGCAGGGGACTTCCTAAGTAATAATCACCAAAGTATATGCATATTCTGCATATTTTATGAGACTGCTTTTGTCAAACTGATACATTGACTGCTTTGTATGCTACAAAAATTGATAATATACAGATTTACAACTGCTATCATTAAGAGCTGAAAATGTAAAGTAAATTTAGCTGTCAGCTAAAATATCTTCTTGGGAGGTGTTGCTGTGAAAATGTCCACATCACATGCTGTTTACAGCCCTTATATGAAAAATACTCTTCCTTATGGTAACTAGAACTTGTTAGGAATGTTCAGTGACTAAAGCAGGCTGCAGAAGGAGCGCTGCTTAAAGGCCCCCTTCAGGTACTGGAAGGCTGCTATAAGTTCTCCCAGGAGCCTTCTCTTCTCCAGGCTGAACAACCCCAACACTCTCAGCCCTTCCTCAAAGAAGAGGTGCTCCAGCCCTCTGATCATCTTTGTGGCCCTTCTCTGGACTTGCTCCAACAGGTCCATGTCCTACTTATGTTGGGACCTCCAGAGCTGGACACAGTACTCCAGGTGGGGTCTCACCTCCCATGACCTGCTGGTCACACTTCTTTTGATGCAGCCCAGGATGCGATTGGCCTTCTGAGCTCCCAGTGCACATTGCTGGCTCGTGTTGAGCTTCTCATCCACCAGCACCCTCAGTTCTTCTCCTCTGGACTGCTCTCAATCCATTCTCCCCCCAACCTGTATTTGTGCCTGGGACTGCTGTGACTCAGGTGCAGGACCTTGCACAACCTTGTTGAATTTCAGGAGGTTTGCACAGGCCCACCTCGCAAGCAAATGTTTCCTCTGTAATCCTGAGCCTCAAGGAGAGCTGGGGGCTTTGCTTTCTGGACAGGAGTCTGACATGCTATTTGCCCAGGAACGGGCATGCACATGCAGAGCTTGGCTTTGAAACCAGTGTAGGTACAGCTTGAGAGTACAGACACATCTTGCCATGTTTAAAGTATACAAAAGAGGAAGCTGAAATGAAAATGTTTAAAGAAGGAGGAAACACTTTACCATTAGCAATTAGAATGTTTTTCTCAGAGAAAACTAGTTGGGCTTACTCTGAGACAGTGCTTGGAAACTGAGTCTCCCTGTGGGTATGCATTTTGAACGGTCAGGGAATTAGCATGGAGCAAACTCCTAAATTATTTGACTGGACAGATGTTCCCAGAAAATATTTTGGATTATCTAGACAGTCATGACTCAACACACACTAGATCAGAGTGTGATGCAAGGAACAGCTGAGTCAACTACTTGTGCTGCTCTAAGAAGGGAAGGATAAAAGAAGGGTCTTGTAGCTTTTTTTTGACTACTTACAAGGAAGGTGTAGAAAAAATGGAGAGAGACACTTCTTAGGGGTAAAAATGACAGGACGAGAGGCAATGGGCAAAAGTTGCAACACATGAAATTCTAATTAATTGTTAGGGAAAAAAATTACAATTAATGAGACTGCTGAGTGACTTCACTGAAGTGCAAGCTTCAGAAATATTTAAAACACAACTGATCGAGGCCCTGAATAATGTGATCTAAGTTGGCCCTGCTTTTAGGTGGAGTTTGGAGCAGATGATCCTCATGGGTTCCTTCCAACCTATGAAAGTCTAGAATTCTATGGTCCCGCTAACTGATGCCTGCAGAAAAAATAAAATACTTCCTCACTTCAATGAGGACAGACTATTCAGAAATCAATTTTTTTAAAGCAGTCAGTTAAATTATCTGGTGATACAGCTGCATAAAAGAAAGGGATTGCATCGAATGTTCCTGAATTCTATGCACATCACGTACCAATTTTATAAGTGGATAGATATTATGCTGGAAAAATATCTGTCTAGGATGGTGTGCTGGGTCACAATTCCTTGTTTAAAGATAATATTTAAACCCTGGATGTATTTACTGGGTTTATTTGGTGAACCAAGGTTTAAATATATTGGAAAAGTTGTGTTTAATCTGCTTTTGAATGTAAATTTCTTATGTATGTCCAGTAAGTCTGGATTGTGATATCTCAGAAAATTCTTTCAGAATTCAGAATGCACAGAAACCTAATCTTCAATTTAGCCTCGAGCTCAGAAACAATAATGAGCACATTTTTATTACAATTGTTCTTCCATAATTTATAGTGAATGTAATTGGACTGAGACTCTCATAATAATGTGAACAGATGTCTTGACTTGTAATATGTTGTTCCATATTAGATGCTATTTTTATTACCATTGAAAGGGACCTTTATTGCATATCTCCTTTCCTTGAACTACGAAACAATTTAGAAGTCCTGGAGCAGTACCCAATAGATAAACCAAATACAGATGGGAAGCAGAAAACTTTTGTATCTCCCGTCAGAGAGAAAAGCCCTAAGAAAGGGATTGCATCGAATGTTCCTGAATTCTATGCACATCACGTACCAATTTTATAAGTGGATAGATATTATGCTGGAAAAATATCTGTCTAGGATGGTGTGCTGGGTCACAATTCCTTGTTTAAAGATAATATTTAAACCCTGGATGTATTTACTGGGTTTATTTGGTGAACCAAGGTTTAAATATATTGGAAAAGTTGTGTTTAATCTGCTTTTGAATGTAAATTTCTTATGTATGTCCAGTAAGTCTGGATTGTGATATCTCAGAAAATTCTTTCAGAATTCAGAATGCACAGAAACCTAATCTTCAATTTAGCCTCGAGCTCAGAAACAATAATGAGCACATTTTTATTACAATTGTTCTTCCATAATTTATAGTGAATGTAATTGGACTGAGACTCTCATAATAATGTGAACAGATGTCTTGACTTGTAATATGTTGTTCCATATTAGATGCTATTTTTATTACCATTGAAAGGGACCTTTATTGCATATCTCCCTTCCTTGAACTACGAAACAATTTAGAAGTCCTGGAGCAGTACCCAATAGATAAACCAAATACAGATGGGAAGCAGAAAACTTTTGTATCTCCCGTCAGAGAGAAAACTTTATGAAAAAAATGTTTTACATTGGAGAATGAAGCTCTCTTCTCAACATTTCTTGGACTTTCCTATTACAAAATCATCAGCACATTACAACATAAACCAACTAAAACAACAAGGGTTATCATTGGCCACAGGGTAATTTCCATGAATGCTTTTTGTCTTGATTAAAAATCCGTTGTCTGCCCATAGAAGCTTTAGTGAAAAGGACCAGACAAACTTTAAAAATTTTAATAAAGCTTGAACACATACCTAAACCAATTCATTATTGCTAGTGTCAAGGAGGGGAATACCTTAGTCTATTTCAGAAGGTGTTGGCAGAAAAGATGGGGAAACAAGTAACTTCAGACTCTGCCTTCTACAGCGATGCATAGATTTACCTGAATCAGACAGGATTTGGTGCCTGCTCCCCAATAGAGAACTTCATAATTGCAGTTTGTCTCAGTGTAATTAAATTCTTGCACTTGACAGGTCCACAGAGTTATTCTATATCAGGAAAAACGAGATCTCTGGATGCAGGCGTAGATTCTCCCCAAAGTAACACTCTGTCAGTGCTCAGCAGAGTGCACTCCTCAGTTGTCCATAGCACTGCCAAGGACCCACGCACTCTCGTGTCTATGGGACACCACCACGCATTGTTCCAGTGCATTTGGTGAAGTCTTCTGTCTTGTAATATATTGCCAGAAAAGGGAATTACTGACACACAGTGAGCTGTTGCCAGAAGGAAAATCGTAAAACCATTATTAGATTTTTCATAGGGAAACCCTTTGGGTATTGTTTTCAGAGAGATAAGAAGTTCAATTTAATTACTGAAATCACTTGTGCGAAACATGTTCCTAGCTGTAGCACGGCAGAACTAGGTAAATGCTTATCTCCTGCTGTGGCAGCTCAGTGGATCAGAACAGTTAATCTCCCTACTCTCCATTGCTGTACCTGCTATCCATCCCCAAAGTTGTTGCAACAAATCAACATTAAAGAGAATGGGGCAATTCAGAAAGAGATTGAGAGGGCTAGAAGAATGGCTGCGTGGGCAAGACACCAGAACCACTGAAAGTGAGATAATGAATGGGGGCTGGCCCCACAGTGAGCACCCATGCAGTTTTGCTCTGGACAAGTAAGACACCTACCAGGAACAACCGAATCTCTGCCTCTTCTCGCTTCACCTGCGACCTAGAAAAATATAAGCACATCTCATTTCAGAAGCTGGTAAGGTTAACGAGTACGTGATTCATACGGATGTTTTGAAAATGCATTAGCTAGAGCTTGTGCAGTGCTTTGAATCTGTGAAGTCGACAATTCATCTTTGATCCATTAATATTAAAATTTAGCGGGAACAAGGAAGAAACATCTTTAGTAGTGTTGCCCTGGAACTGGCAGAATCACTCATCGGTATCTATGAACAGATGGCAAGCTCAATAAATAATATTAAAGCCAACACTAGAGAATGCATGATTTTTAGGAAAGGGTGTTCCACTCCTCTGCCCTTTCTCCAGCTTTACTTTTTTGACTCTCTTCCCTATTTTGGCTTTTATTTTCTATCCCTTGTGCTAGTTTCTTTCTTGTTTTTTTTTTTTTCTCCTTAGGCTCTTATTCCTTTGCATATTTTCCCTTTTGGGAGACTGGAGGAGGATGCTACTTGGTGTTACAAATAAGGGAAAGAGCCAGTAAGGGCAGTGGCAGATAGCAGATTCTTAGAGAATATTCATACTCTGTCCTCAAATTAGAGTTGTCTATTTAAAAAAATCTTCTAAAGGATGCTACCTGACTAACCGAGTGGTGAACAAAAATTACATAAAGAGGTGCTGTGACTGGTCACAAACAACTGCTATTCACAATTTGGTACCCCAGGAGTCCTTTCCGAGTTGCCCTTACAGATAGTTATCACGGAATCATGGAATTGTCAGAGTTGGAAGGGACCTGTAGAAATTACCTGGTCCAACTCCCCTGCTAAAGCAGGATTGCCTAGAGCACAATTATTTTCTCCTGAGCTACGCCAGAAGTGATGCTAAGGGGGTAAGAACCTGTCTGATGAAATACACAAAGGACAGAAGAAAATGGAAGAAGAAAAGAAAAATGAAAACGGAACTGTTTTAGCTATTCTGCCTCTCCTCTGCTACAGTGTGAGTTGAAATACACCCTCATGAACTGCTTTACCCTATAAATTGCTCTTGCCAATCTTGTCACTACAAGGGATTTCTGATCTGGTGTGCTATATATACTTAAGGATACAGTTTCATTGGCACAAAATGCGGACACTAATAGGGTCTGGTCACCTCAACTTTCATTTCTAAACTGGTGTTTAGCAATATAAACATTTGGTATAGACCATCAAGAGTGCAACTGACATCCAGTAGCATGTAACATCTCTAGCAGGATCTTTGTTTGAACATACTGGCAAGCTATAAATAACTCTGTTTCAAGGGGCTCATAAAACAGAGCAATGCAAAGTATAAAAGGAAAGCTGAAATACTGCCAGCTCCTGTAGTCCTCTCAGGGTCCCATGATTTTTGGCTGGGGCTAATACTAGTTTTGGGTGGAAAAAAATTCCATCTTTCACAAAGGTCAGCCCTGATTTAGCAGAGATTTTCTACCCCATGAGTGGAGAAAACTAACACTTTTTTTCATGGAAAAGGAAGGTGATCAATCAGAGCTACTACAGTCTGATCTCAGGATAGTACTGGGCTTTGGAACCTAGAGTTTTCTCTAGGATTTTTTTTCTAAAAAAGTATTTCACTGGGCATTACTTTCACTGAATTTCACTGAATTTCACTGAATTTCTAGAGTTGGAAGGGACCATAGAGATCATCTAGTCCAACTCCCCTGCTGAAGCAGGATTGCCCAGAGCTAGAGCATGTTACTCAGGACTGCATCCAGGCGGGTTTTGAAAATCTCCAATCCTATTCATAGGATAAAGACCAACTTAGCTATGTCATTTTAAGGCATATATCCAAATATTCATGAAACAGAGGAGGTGTTGGTAGAGTGGAAAAGTGGTGAGAACTAAAGAAAAGAGATAGGAAGCTTTCACAGCAGTGCAGCAACGGTGGCTTGCAATGCATATTAATACTTCAATAAGTAAAGCTGCTAAAGTGGTAGCCTCTTGACTCCTATGTAAACATGCTGATTCTAATAGTGAATATATTATAAATAAATGCAAATGACAACTATTTATAAACTTTCCCAAATATAAAAAAAAATAAATTGAAAAATACATTTGGATTAGATCTTGCATTCCTACATTTTGTTTCTCATTCTGTGCCTCTGTGTTGTCAGAGACTGTGTTACCAGAGTGCTCTTCTAACAGCCTGAAAGGTAAAAACTGTTTTATTATTGACATTACTGCTAAGTTATTCTAAACCAAAGACCTGAAGGTGGGAGCCTTTGTATAATCTTCCCCTACTTAGGAGGGTGGCGTGGAGTATGGAGATAGGCTCTTCTCAGAGTCCCCACAGAAAGGCCTTCAATCACAAATTGCATGAGGGACCACCTTGGTTGGACGTAAGGAAGAAATTCTTCAGAGGGAGCCCAGCACAGCCTGGGATGAGATTGTCCGGAGAGGTGATACTATCTTCATCCGTGGATATGTTCCAAACTCACCAGCACAAGCTGAACTACCCAATTTAACTTTGAAGTCAGCCTTGCTTGAAGAACCCTTCCCATCCAAACTTTTGTGCAATCCTGTGCAACATTATTCAATACAACAAGAAGAGAGGGTTAAATTGAGTTTGCACAGGTACCCTCTCCTTTTGGCAATACAAAGTCTGAAAGAGACTAGGGAATGATAATAAATTGGAAAGTGTATAGTGTGATGTGCCAAGTTTTGTTTGGCACATGAAGAGGAATTACATTGCACACCAAGAAAAGAATAGGCACTGTTTAAGTGATTCTTAAGCAACACAATACTCTATGTGCTATTTCATTTGGCTGTTCTCGTTACCAAGTATTGACATCCTGGAGAGATCTGGAAGTGGAGAAGTTAAAATGATCTCACTTCTGAAAAGATACATGACAAAATAAATCAAGAGCAGCCCATACATCTTATTTAAAAGCTATTACTTTATTATGCAAGTAGATGAAACACATTAACACCAAAAAAGAGAACTATTAATATGGATAAAGTAGATGTAATTAAAATAAAAGAAGAGAAATTTAGATTACAGTGCAGGAAACCTTTCTAGCAATGAGATACAGTATTAGCTGACATATTTTGTTTTAACTCTGGCAGAATCTGAATAGGTATATAAGTAAAGCTGCTTTTTTGTTGGAAGAAGCCTAGAATCATTTAACCACTCTATAGCATTAGATTCAATTAGTCAAATTAATCTTTAGCGTGCTCCATTCAAGCAATGAACTGCATAATACTCAATATACCATTTCCTTTTATAGAGGGTCTGTGTGCACTCTTCTGCTTCTTCAAAAATAACAGAATTACTTTTTAGGAAAAAAAATGCCTGAGCTTAATAACACTAATAATTTTTTTCTCAAAAAAGCAAAATAAAGATATTTATAATATAATAATGTATATTGGGTTTGTGTGGCAAGGTTTTGGTAGTGTGGGGGCTAAAGAGATGGCTGCTGTAAGAAGCTGCTAGAAGCTTCCCCCGTATCCAACAGAGCCAATGCCAGCCGGCTCCAAGAGGGACCGCTGCTGGCCAAGGCCAAGCCCATCAGCAGTGGTGGTGGCGCTTCTGGGATAATGCATTTAAGAAGCAGGGGGAAGGAATGGAGGCGGGAATAATGCATGGCAACAGCTGAAGAGAGGAGCTGAAGAGAAGATGTCAGAGCAGCAACTCTGCAGACCATTTCTCCATGCCCTTTTGGGATGCACATCTGCACAGAGATTGAGAATCATCAATAACGCCAAGTAGAAGAAGCTAATAACTTCCCTCAGTCTGCTCACCATGATCTTATTGTGGCACAGCACATAACCTGCCTTATTTCCAATGAGACCACACTGTTGCCTCCAGGTCTTTTTCGGTAGGACTGCTGTTCACGCAGTCAGTTTCAATGCTGACTCAGTATTTCGCACTTCTTATAGAAGTTAATGTTTATGTACTCCCTAATGACTGGTGCAGTGTTGAACTACTAGAGGTTTGTCACAGTCAGCAAAAATCTCCTTTCATAAAAATATCTAACAACTTGCTGAACACATTCACTTAATTATGCCCTCTTTTATGACATGCATACAAGCATTCTTTGGCTTTCCGGGCTTTTGGGATGCTAACAGAAAGTCCTGACTTGTCCTATTGGACAACACCTAAACAACACCTAAAACAACCCAAGACAACCTTACTTCTATATTCTGTTGGAAAAAATCCTATGTACAATTGCATCACTACTATTTGCCCTGAGATAGCTCAAGTCTGTGTTCCTCACTGAAGCATCTCTTCCCTAGTCTATTTTATTCACAGGAAACACAACGTTCTGTTCATCTCAAATACCAATGGACTAAGCAGAAAAAACTGTGATGTACTGCACCAGTACATACACTTCCAAAGAACCAACTAAACAGCTTTCTATTGACCCCTGTAGGCAGCACTGGTTTTCTGATGGTTCCCAAAGACTTTCTGTCCTCTGTTCAAAGTGTTTCTTTGTGGCTCAACTACATTTCAAACACATTAAGTTTATTTTGAGCCCCATCTGCTACTTGGTTATATGTGTACGTAGAGGCCACAGAAGTGGCTCCCTGTGACAACCTAGAAATATTTTCTCTGTTCTATTTATCAGATGGTTGCGTGAGTGTCAATAGCTTTATGAAAATGAAGATGACATATAAACTAATCAGTTCATCAGAGTGAACTGTTATGAAGGTTTTTATTTAGTAGAGATGCACTAACCTTGCTCTTCAAAAGTCCGGCAATGATGCAAGAATGCTGGTTTGTAAAAAATAGTTCTGAGTGTAAATACATTATCAAAGTCTGATTGTAACTTTTTAATTTATTGAAAATATTTATTCCAGACATAAAGGGAAAGCAGGTGTTCTCTGCTTCTTAGACATCCTTTCCCGCTTTCCTGATTTCTGTTTTATTTGCTTTACGGTTATTATAATAGCTGCCGCCAACCACTCCCACTTCAGTGTGCTAACCATGACTCACATAAGTGCCTAATAAATTACATCAATGGGAAGGCAGATGAGCACATGAAGAGGAGGTGCAAAACTCATTAGTCATGCAGTCTCCTTTTTTGGGGACTGAATTGCTTGACAGAAAAGCATTGTGAGTGGCTTGTGCATCTGTCAAGTCCACCAGATGCCAATCTTACTCTTGCAGTTTTTGTGAAAGCTATTAATCAATATGCATTATTCAGTATTGTAAAACAGCACCTTAATTAAGCAGCCAACTAAAGCAGAAGGAAAAAGGTAACCACCCAATACACAGTGAGTTTCTTCAGACAAAGAGAATAACATAGATTTTGTGACTTGAAGAATTATTTAGATCAGAATCCATTAATTTTTTTTTCATACATTATCTTGTATAAGGATGCAGTTGAAGACAGGCATCCTGGAAAAACAAAGTGAAATGAAAGATCTCTCTGTGCTAGATTCTGATCAACATGCATGAAATAAAGTTCATCACTGCACTAGATAAAAGTTAGAAAAGGCCATGATATTGCACTGCTGTCCATATTGCTGGGGATGAGACAGCATCTTCATTATCATCTGTGTGATTTCAAGGGTTTATAGCATAACTATAATAATTCAGCTCAGGCTGATACTGTATAAAATTTTTGTATAGCCTTCCAGGATTTTTTCCTTGGTTTATTTTCACAGAAGTGGCCTTGGCACATTTACAGAGAAGCATGGCACATTAAACCAAAACAAAAAAAACAACCTATTATTTTAATATCAGCAGCTGAAAAGATGTTTTCTGTATGAAAATGTCTCACTAAAACTGGAGATCAGAAAGAACAGCTTGCTACTACAGTCATTCTCATAAACTGATCTGTTGGTGGGATCAGACTACTATTTAGTAATAAAGTCAAAATGAAACCTGAAGACTATACCAACACTAGCAAGTGCCAAAGCAAACCTACACTATCCCTTAGGCAGGGAAAAGAACTTAGGAGACTTATCATAACCTGGAGAAACAAAATAATGAACATGAAGGTTTTTAAAGGAACAATAGATAAAGTTCAGGAAAAAAACAAAAAAGAGCTGAGCCCCATGCAGAGGTGTGACACGTAGGGGGTTGTCTGTCCTGAAGCCACCTCTCTGAACAGGGTGCAACACAGGTTTTTGATCTCAGGACAAGAGTAAAAAATATGACTTTTTCTATATTAGGATGCATTGAGTCAGAACCATGTCTAATCTGTCCAAACGTTTGTAACTCACTACAAACATGCCTCCCCTTCTCCCAGCACCTGTCTGCACTCAGACCAAATCTGAACGCACATTAGCTGAATCAGGCGTCAGCAGCAGGTCCCTCCAGCAGTTTCAAGAGTTCTCTTGCACTAATTTATGCAGCGATCTGACTTGACTTTGTAGCTTATTTACAGCTAAAATGGATAAGTATTTCCTGGTGATGCTGCAAACACACCCAAAAAAGACAAAGCCATCTGAGTCTACTTTTAAGCATCTGTTGCCCAGATTAGTGCAGAAAGCTCTAACTAGCTTAAACAGACTGCATTTTTATCTCTTGTGTGCTAATACACTATTAAATTAGTTTCTGTAACTCAGGAATGGAATGTGCATAGAAAGTTCTGCAGGTCAAGCTGCCCCCGTGTGAACTAGTCTTTTCTTGCATTCATTCCACAACTTTTTCAATGAGGATAGCAATTACTCTCCAAAAATTTGTCATGATTCTACTCCTCATTGTAACAAGTGTCACATAAAAAATTCAGTGGCTGAACTTCACACGTCTGATTGTATCATTAGGAGTACTCAAGAGAAATGCAACAGTAAAACGGAGTTCTGCACAAATTAATTTTACCATCGCAATAATAATGATAATAAGAAAAAGAACTGTTCATGAGCAGGGGACTTCCTAAGTAATAATCACCAAAGTATATGCATATTCTGCATATTTTATGAGACTGCTTTTGTCAAACTGATACATTGACTGCTTTGTATGCTACAAAAATTGATAATATACAGATTTACAACTGCTATCATTAAGAGCTGAAAATGTAAAGTAAATTTAGCTGTCAGCTAAAATATCTTCTTGGGAGGTGTTGCTGTGAAAATGTCCACATCACATGCTGTTTACAGCCCTTATATGAAAAATACTCTTCCTTATGGTAACTAGAACTTGTTAGGAATGTTCAGTGACTAAAGCAGGCTGCAGAAGGAGCGCTGCTTAAAGGCCCCCTTCAGGTACTGGAAGGCTGCTATAAGTTCTCCCAGGAGCCTTCTCTTCTCCAGGCTGAACAACCCCAACACTCTCAGCCCTTCCTCAAAGAAGAGGTGCTCCAGCCCTCTGATCATCTTTGTGGCCCTTCTCTGGACTTGCTCCAACAGGTCCATGTCCTACTTATGTTGGGACCTCCAGAGCTGGACACAGTACTCCAGGTGGGGTCTCACCTCCCATGACCTGCTGGTCACACTTCTTTTGATGCAGCCCAGGATGCGATTGGCCTTCTGAGCTCCCAGTGCACATTGCTGGCTCGTGTTGAGCTTCTCATCCACCAGCACCCTCAGTTCTTCTCCTCTGGACTGCTCTCAATCCATTCTCCCCCCAACCTGTATTTGTGCCTGGGACTGCTGTGACTCAGGTGCAGGACCTTGCACAACCTTGTTGAATTTCAGGAGGTTTGCACAGGCCCACCTCGCAAGCAAATGTTTCCTCTGTAATCCTGAGCCTCAAGGAGAGCTGGGGGCTTTGCTTTCTGGACAGGAGTCTGACATGCTATTTGCCCAGGAACGGGCATGCACATGCAGAGCTTGGCTTTGAAACCAGTGTAGGTACAGCTTGAGAGTACAGACACATCTTGCCATGTTTAAAGTATACAAAAGAGGAAGCTGAAATGAAAATGTTTAAAGAAGGAGGAAACACTTTACCATTAGCAATTAGAATGTTTTTCTCAGAGAAAACTAGTTGGGCTTACTCTGAGACAGTGCTTGGAAACTGAGTCTCCCTGTGGGTATGCATTTTGAACGGTCAGGGAATTAGCATGGAGCAAACTCCTAAATTATTTGACTGGACAGATGTTCCCAGAAAATATTTTGGATTATCTAGACAGTCATGACTCAACACACACTAGATCAGAGTGTGATGCAAGGAACAGCTGAGTCAACTACTTGTGCTGCTCTAAGAAGGGAAGGATAAAAGAAGGGTCTTGTAGCTTTTTTTTGACTACTTACAAGGAAGGTGTAGAAAAAATGGAGAGAGACACTTCTTAGGGGTAAAAATGACAGGACGAGAGGCAATGGGCAAAAGTTGCAACACATGAAATTCTAATTAATTGTTAGGGAAAAAAATTACAATTAATGAGACTGCTGAGTGACTTCACTGAAGTGCAAGCTTCAGAAATATTTAAAACACAACTGATCGAGGCCCTGAATAATGTGATCTAAGTTGGCCCTGCTTTTAGGTGGAGTTTGGAGCAGATGATCCTCATGGGTTCCTTCCAACCTATGAAAGTCTAGAATTCTATGGTCCCGCTAACTGATGCCTGCAGAAAAAATAAAATACTTCCTCACTTCAATGAGGACAGACTATTCAGAAATCAATTTTTTTAAAGCAGTCAGTTAAATTATCTGGTGATACAGCTGCATAAAAGAAAGGGATTGCATCGAATGTTCCTGAATTCTATGCACATCACGTACCAATTTTATAAGTGGATAGATATTATGCTGGAAAAATATCTGTCTAGGATGGTGTGCTGGGTCACAATTCCTTGTTTAAAGATAATATTTAAACCCTGGATGTATTTACTGGGTTTATTTGGTGAACCAAGGTTTAAATATATTGGAAAAGTTGTGTTTAATCTGCTTTTGAATGTAAATTTCTTATGTATGTCCAGTAAGTCTGGATTGTGATATCTCAGAAAATTCTTTCAGAATTCAGAATGCACAGAAACCTAATCTTCAATTTAGCCTCGAGCTCAGAAACAATAATGAGCACATTTTTATTACAATTGTTCTTCCATAATTTATAGTGAATGTAATTGGACTGAGACTCTCATAATAATGTGAACAGATGTCTTGACTTGTAATATGTTGTTCCATATTAGATGCTATTTTTATTACCATTGAAAGGGACCTTTATTGCATATCTCCCTTCCTTGAACTACGAAACAATTTAGAAGTCCTGGAGCAGTACCCAATAGATAAACCAAATACAGATGGGAAGCAGAAAACTTTTGTATCTCCCGTCAGAGAGAAAACTTTATGAAAAAAATGTTTTACATTGGAGAATGAAGCTCTCTTCTCAACATTTCTTGGACTTTCCTATTACAAAATCATCAGCACATTACAACATAAACCAACTAAAACAACAAGGGTTATCATTGGCCACAGGGTAATTTCCATGAATGCTTTTTGTCTTGATTAAAAATCCGTTGTCTGCCCATAGAAGCTTTAGTGAAAAGGACCAGACAAACTTTAAAAATTTTAATAAAGCTTGAACACATACCTAAACCAATTCATTATTGCTAGTGTCAAGGAGGGGAATACCTTAGTCTATTTCAGAAGGTGTTGGCAGAAAAGATGGGGAAACAAGTAACTTCAGACTCTGCCTTCTACAGTGATGCATAGATTTACCTGAATCAGACAGGATTTGGTGCCTGCTCCCCAATAGAGAACTTCATAATTGCAGTTTGTCTCAGTGTAATTAAATTCTTGCACTTGACAGGTCCACAGAGTTATTCTATATCAGGAAAAACGAGATCTCTGGATGCAGGCGTAGATTCTCCCCAAAGTAACACTCTGTCAGTGCTCAGCAGAGTGCACTCCTCAGTTGTCCATAGCACTGCCAAGGACCCACGCACTCTCGTGTCTATGGGACACCACCACGCATTGTTCCAGTGCATTTGGTGAAGTCTTCTGTCTTGTAATATATTGCCAGAAAAGGGAATTACTGACACACAGTGAGCTGTTGCCAGAAGGAAAATCGTAAAACCATTATTAGATTTTTCATAGGGAAACCCTTTGGGTATTGTTTTCAGAGAGATAAGAAGTTCAATTTAATTACTGAAATCACTTGTGCGAAACATGTTCCTAGCTGTAGCACGGCAGAACTAGGTAAATGCTTATCTCCTGCTGTGGCAGCTCAGTGGATCAGAACAGTTAATCTCCCTACTCTCCATTGCTGTACCTGCTATCCATCCCCAAAGTTGTTGCAACAAATCAACATTAAAGAGAATGGGGCAATTCAGAAAGAGATTGAGAGGGCTAGAAGAATGGCTGCGTGGGCAAGACACCAGAACCACTGAAAGTGAGATAATGAATGGGGGCTGGCCCCACAGTGAGCACCCATGCAGTTTTGCTCTGGACAAGTAAGACACCTACCAGGAACAACCGAATCTCTGCCTCTTCTCGCTTCACCTGCGACCTAGAAAAATATAAGCACATCTCATTTCAGAAGCTGGTAAGGTTAACGAGTACGTGATTCATACGGATGTTTTGAAAATGCATTAGCTAGAGCTTGTGCAGTGCTTTGAATCTGTGAAGTCGACAATTCATCTTTGATCCATTAATATTAAAATTTAGCGGGAACAAGGAAGAAACATCTTTAGTAGTGTTGCCCTGGAACTGGCAGAATCACTCATCGGTATCTATGAACAGATGGCAAGCTCAATAAATAATATTAAAGCCAACACTAGAGAATGCATGATTTTTAGGAAAGGGTGTTCCACTCCTCTGCCCTTTCTCCAGCTTTACTTTTTTGACTCTCTTCCCTATTTTGGCTTTTATTTTCTATCCCTTGTGCTAGTTTCTTTCTTGTTTTTTTTTTTTTCTCCTTAGGCTCTTATTCCTTTGCATATTTTCCCTTTTGGGAGACTGGAGGAGGATGCTACTTGGTGTTACAAATAAGGGAAAGAGCCAGTAAGGGCAGTGGCAGATAGCAGATTCTTAGAGAATATTCATACTCTGTCCTCAAATTAGAGTTGTCTATTTAAAAAAATCTTCTAAAGGATGCTACCTGACTAACCGAGTGGTGAACAAAAATTACATAAAGAGGTGCTGTGACTGGTCACAAACAACTGCTATTCACAATTTGGTACCCCAGGAGTCCTTTCCGAGTTGCCCTTACAGATAGTTATCACGGAATCATGGAATTGTCAGAGTTGGAAGGGACCTGTAGAAATTACCTGGTCCAACTCCCCTGCTAAAGCAGGATTGCCTAGAGCACAATTATTTTCTCCTGAGCTACGCCAGAAGTGATGCTAAGGGGGTAAGAACCTGTCTGATGAAATACACAAAGGACAGAAGAAAATGGAAGAAGAAAAGAAAAATGAAAACGGAACTGTTTTAGCTATTCTGCCTCTCCTCTGCTACAGTGTGAGTTGAAATACACCCTCATGAACTGCTTTACCCTATAAATTGCTCTTGCCAATCTTGTCACTACAAGGGATTTCTGATCTGGTGTGCTATATATACTTAAGGATACAGTTTCATTGGCACAAAATGCGGACACTAATAGGGTCTGGTCACCTCAACTTTCATTTCTAAACTGGTGTTTAGCAATATAAACATTTGGTATAGACCATCAAGAGTGCAACTGACATCCAGTAGCATGTAACATCTCTAGCAGGATCTTTGTTTGAACATACTGGCAAGCTATAAATAACTCTGTTTCAAGGGGCTCATAAAACAGAGCAATGCAAAGTATAAAAGGAAAGCTGAAATACTGCCAGCTCCTGTAGTCCTCTCAGGGTCCCATGATTTTTGGCTGGGGCTAATACTAGTTTTGGGTGGAAAAAAATTCCATCTTTCACAAAGGTCAGCCCTGATTTAGCAGAGATTTTCTACCCCATGAGTGGAGAAAACTAACACTTTTTTTCATGGAAAAGGAAGGTGATCAATCAGAGCTACTACAGTCTGATCTCAGGATAGTACTGGGCTTTGGAACCTAGAGTTTTCTCTAGGATTTTTTTTCTAAAAAAGTATTTCACTGGGCATTACTTTATTCATAGGATAAAGACCAACTTAGCTATGTCATTTTAAGGCATATATCCAAATATTCATGAAACAGAGGAGGTGTTGGTAGAGTGGAAAAGTGGTGAGAACTAAAGAAAAGAGATAGGAAGCTTTCACAGCAGTGCAGCAACGGTGGCTTGCAATGCATATTAATACTTCAATAAGTAAAGCTGCTAAAGTGGTAGCCTCTTGACTCCTATGTAAACATGCTGATTCTAATAGTGAATATATTATAAATAAATGCAAATGACAACTATTTATAAACTTTCCCAAATATAAAAAAAAATAAATTGAAAAATACATTTGGATTAGATCTTGCATTCCTACATTTTGTTTCTCATTCTGTGCCTCTGTGTTGTCAGAGACTGTGTTACCAGAGTGCTCTTCTAACAGCCTGAAAGGTAAAAACTGTTTTATTATTGACATTACTGCTAAGTTATTCTAAACCAAAGACCTGAAGGTGGGAGCCTTTGTATAATCTTCCCCTACTTAGGAGGGTGGCGTGGAGTATGGAGATAGGCTCTTCTCAGAGTCCCCACAGAAAGGCCTTCAATCACAAATTGCATGAGGGACCACCTTGGTTGGACGTAAGGAAGAAATTCTTCAGAGGGAGCCCAGCACAGCCTGGGATGAGATTGTCCGGAGAGGTGATACTATCTTCATCCGTGGATATGTTCCAAACTCACCAGCACAAGCTGAACTACCCAATTTAACTTTGAAGTCAGCCTTGCTTGAAGAACCCTTCCCATCCAAACTTTTGTGCAATCCTGTGCAACATTATTCAATACAACAAGAAGAGAGGGTTAAATTGAGTTTGCACAGGTACCCTCTCCTTTTGGCAATACAAAGTCTGAAAGAGACTAGGGAATGATAATAAATTGGAAAGTGTATAGTGTGATGTGCCAAGTTTTGTTTGGCACATGAAGAGGAATTACATTGCACACCAAGAAAAGAATAGGCACTGTTTAAGTGATTCTTAAGCAACACAATACTCTATGTGCTATTTCATTTGGCTGTTCTCGTTACCAAGTATTGACATCCTGGAGAGATCTGGAAGTGGAGAAGTTAAAATGATCTCACTTCTGAAAAGATACATGACAAAATAAATCAAGAGCAGCCCATACATCTTATTTAAAAGCTATTACTTTATTATGCAAGTAGATGAAACACATTAACACCAAAAAAGAGAACTATTAATATGGATAAAGTAGATGTAATTAAAATAAAAGAAGAGAAATTTAGATTACAGTGCAGGAAACCTTTCTAGCAATGAGATACAGTATTAGCTGACATATTTTGTTTTAACTCTGGCAGAATCTGAATAGGTATATAAGTAAAGCTGCTTTTTTGTTGGAAGAAGCCTAGAATCATTTAACCACTCTATAGCATTAGATTCAATTAGTCAAATTAATCTTTAGCGTGCTCCATTCAAGCAATGAACTGCATAATACTCAATATACCATTTCCTTTTATAGAGGGTCTGTGTGCACTCTTCTGCTTCTTCAAAAATAACAGAATTACTTTTTAGGAAAAAAAATGCCTGAGCTTAATAACACTAATAATTTTTTTCTCAAAAAAGCAAAATAAAGATATTTATAATATAATAATGTATATTGGGTTTGTGTGGCAAGGTTTTGGTAGTGTGGGGGCTAAAGAGATGGCTGCTGTAAGAAGCTGCTAGAAGCTTCCCCCGTATCCAACAGAGCCAATGCCAGCCGGCTCCAAGAGGGACCGCTGCTGGCCAAGGCCAAGCCCATCAGCAGTGGTGGTGGCGCTTCTGGGATAATGCATTTAAGAAGCAGGGGGAAGGAATGGAGGCGGGAATAATGCATGGCAACAGCTGAAGAGAGGAGCTGAAGAGAAGATGTCAGAGCAGCAACTCTGCAGACCCCAAGGCCAGTGAAGAAGGAGGGGGAGGAGGTGTTCCAGGTGCCAGAGCAGAGATTCCCCTGCAGCCCATGGTGAAGACCATGGTGAGGCAGGATGTCCCCCTGCAGCCCATGGAGGTCCATGGTGGAGCAGCGATGCACCTGCAGCCTGTGGAGGACCCCACACTAGAGCAGGTGGGTACCCAGAGAAGGCTGTGATCCCATGGGAAGCCCATTCTGGAGCAGGCTCCTGGCAGGATCTGTGGACCCAAGGAGAGAGGAGCCCACGCTGGAGCAGTTTTGCAGGCAGGACTTGTGACCCTGTGGGGAACTCACACTGGAGCAGTTCTGGGGGAGGAGGCAGAGAACCAGGAGTGAAGTTGAGCCTGAGTAAAAACACAGGACCATGCATACAGAATTTGCTGCTTATTTTATTTCAAAGGTTTTAGTCTTCCTGGCTCCCCGAGAGGCTTGCTACCTTAACAGAGTGATTGCATTATTATGTCCATCTTTGGATCTTTGGAAATGTGAAGTAAATACTCTATTAACAAGCTTAGAAGAAAAAAAGGTTGAGTGATTCCCTTTTTAATATACAGACTAAAATATAAACAAGGAAGGACACAATTAGTATAGAAATATTTCCTGACATGCATGTTAAGTAATGCAGACTCTGGGTATTAATAATGTTCGGTGTGCGTGTGCACATATTCATGTCTGATATGCAAAGCCACGGGGTGTATTTTTGAAATCTGCTTTTGAGAGTTTAACAGAATGAAAGTTCAAATGCTCACATGAGTGGAAATTCACATTATGGTCATAATCTAATTCAGCTGATTAGGATACTGCTTTAGCTGTAATAGCATTAATATCCTGTGCCACTATTAAATTAGCACAAAAAGCAAGCTAAATGAAAATATAATGTAATTAACATCAACACAGTTGAGACCCAACCCCCATTGCTGAATTATCTAGATCAGCTGTACTCCATCGATTATAACCATTAATCACAGTCTGGCACTTTTTTATTTTGTTATCTCAGAACTACATCCTTTTGATCTCATGAATTCTTATTCTGAATTTTTTCTGCTGGTTCAGTTGCAGCATCCCTATCTTAAATTTTAGAATAATTTTATATTCTTGAATTGGCTTCATGTTACAATTTCTTGTTACTCCCCATGCTAAGATGGAAATGGCACAGAAATAATAAATTGGTGATAAATAGTTTTTCTATGGTTGTGTTATTTTTAGTCTGTGTCTTCTGTATCCTCATCAGTTTTTGCTTCTGCTGGTTCTCTCTGCCTTTCATCTCCCGAAGCATTCTAAAGGGATTTATTGTTAGTTTTGGTGCCTTTTAAAAATTAATACTCATACACTGCATGGACAGTCTTAGGATGCTTGTACATTTAATCTACCAGTATTGATCCTCCTTTGTATTTTCCTCATTTTGGAAGGATCATACTGCTCTTTGGTTTTACCTGTCTCTTTTACACTGTTCAGCCACGCTAGCTCCTTTCTGGCCTTTCTGAAGTTCTTCCAAGTAAGTGGCATGCATTCTGGATTTCCAATGTGATATTCAGAACACTCTCCATGATGCCTGGGAGGGTGGCTTATTTCATTATTAGCCTCTTTTTAAAAAATCATGGACTCACAAAAGGATTTAGGTTGGAAGCTCCTCTTGTAGAGTCACCTGTTCCAGGCAAAGCTAACTACAAAATTAAATAAGGTTGGCCAAGGCCATGTCCTGGACAGTTTTAAAAACTACCAAGGTTGATGATTCTATCACTTCTCCAGGGAGTGCTTAAATCTGCTTTTTGTGAAGGCTTCTTTCCCCATGTCCAATCAAAATTTCCCCCGCTACTGCCTGTGCTGTTCTCTCCTGCCCTTTTGCTGCAGTCTGAAAAGTTCTCTTCTGTTGATGGCATTCCTCTTGAAGCTGAATGGATGCAGTGGATTTCTTTGTTGCTCCCACACTCTGCATATGTTATGATCACTGTTGTAGGATGAATCTTCAATAGTAATATTCTGAATCAGGTCCTCGTGCGCTGCTCAGAACCGGGATGGTATCTAAATATTAGTCATAGTCCATGACATTTAAGTAGACTATGTAGTCTATTGTCTTTCCTGAGGGTGTTGAAGACCCTTAGTGTGCCTAGGTAGAGTGCCTGGCCAATACATATTCAAACACCATAATCCTCCCTCTAACAAAAATAAGCCCAGCTCTTACATAAAATACCTTCACAGAAAAAACAATAGTTTCTTAAAAGCAACCTTTCCCCCCTGTTTCTGCAAATGCAAGTATGTTTATTGCTGTATTGCAGGTGGTAAAAGTATCTGAAGAGAAGGACAGGAGACCATATTTTAAATATCCAGAAATAAATAAGCTGGATCAATATACTGTAACAGATTGTTTTGCTCATTAGAAGGTAAAAATAAAAAGGAAACTTGTCAATCTACCAAAAATCTAGCCTTTCAATAAGGATATAATTGGAACATGCTGTCAAAAACAACTTTGAAATTAAATTCACAGCAGCTGGTACTCAACACACTTCATGACAGGTCATCAAAGATAAAAATTTACCTCTATGTGTTACTTCTTTCATCTCTGTCAGATATTTCAAAATGTCCAGGATTTTTAAAGCAATATTAACTCTTTCAGGTTAGAATAACACACAAATGGTGTCTTTATCTTAATCAGAGTCTTTTCTTTTGGAGGAAAACCAGAAAAAGCCTTCATTAAGAGGAATACTTCACTCTAACGTTTGCTACTGTGAGTCACAATCCTTTCCTAACCCATCCCTTATAGCCCTGACTACTCCTTAGCTTTGTTGTAGCTTTTTAGTAGCAAATTATCTCTCTAGTAATAGATTATTTGCTTCATTCACTATAAATAATATGCAATATTTAGCAATATTTTCTATCAATCAACAGACTGTGATATCATCTTACGTGTGAATGTTTCTTAAGCACCTAAACATACAAATCCAGAGTTATATAGAAAGACAAAGGATAGTATTAACAATTAGATCTGATAAAGACCACTGCAATTCCACTTTGTAGCTCACAATTAAAAAAAATTATCACCTTTTTCATAGTACCCTCATTTTAAAGAACAACAAATGATTGCTTATTTTCCACCTGGAAAAGTCTCTTGATATTTCCTACCCCTCCAGAACTAGAGTAGTACAAAATGCCTAAGGTGACTAGTTTCCTCATTTGAGATAATCTATGATTTTATACCAAATCATTGGTATTGAGATAATCTATGATTTTATACCAAATCATGAAAAGCTGCAACTAGAGAGGAAAGAAGTCCTGCTCCCCAGGGGTAGCTGTCATGCACCTGTTAGAAGATTGCTAGAAGGCAAACAAATAGGAGGTTTTCACACATTCCATTCTCCTGTAATCAAGGTTGTTGAATGAATAAAACTTGCCTGCTACCTATTTTCTTATTCACACTCCTATGTCTTGTACCCATCTCCCCTTTGCTCTGCATCACCTTTATTGATCCATTTTGGCATTTGCAAAAAAAACCATAGTGGTGGGGGGCATATGTGATAAAAGTGGTTAAGAATGAGAGCTAGCAACTGAGGTGTGCTTGGATCAGGAGACTGTACAAGACTTCCTGAGGTCCCTTTTAGCATAAGTCTTCCTACTATGTTATGAAAGTTTAGAACACTATTTCAAAGAATAAACTCAGGCCAGGACTCCAGACGGCACTTGCTTCAATTTGTTAGTCATAATTGGATGGGTGATATTACCATTAGAGCTGTCATGATGTCCCTTTTTTATTTTTCAATCTTGAAAAATTTGAGTGGTTGCTCCCATGACGCCTGTCCTGTTGTGTGAAAGAGCGAGAACTAATGGGTAAGGTTGGAAAAAAGTCATTGCAACTGCAGCCCCTGCACCCTTATTTTGCAGTCATGCCAGGGCGTCAAGGTTCATAAGGAAAGGTGTCATCTCAGAGAATTACTGTAGACCTATAGGCTTCAGAAAGGTCCTTACTAGTGAATTGGGGTCTCACCATTCTGTCTCTTTTAATGACTACATTAGTAAAACCACAGGGCTTTCACAAGTTTTAGGTCAATACAGCAGATGTCATGTTGAAAGTCACCACTTGAGCTGTCTAGTTTCACTAGTAAAAGATCCCAAATTAATTTAATTAGCATTTTAATTAATTAAAATCTATTTTTAAAAAATACAGATTAATCAAGAACTAAGCAAGCATCTGACCTTTATCTATTATGTTTTAAGAATAAAACTGTTCTTTATTACATGATCCATCTAGTAGCCTGGTAACATTTTATGGGAAGGTCTGTTTCATTAGTACTGAAAGTAAAATATGCTTTTCAGTGAACAAGGACAGTATTTAATATTTGTTAGTTTCAGTTTATTAAATATGTATGCCACAGAACAAGAGTTCCTCTTCATTTCTCCCAGAAATCCCTTTGCAGCTTTTTGTGGACTGACTTAGAATTACAAAATTAAATCCAGAACTATGTTCTTTTGACCTAAAATCTCTGACCTGTGAGATAAAGTGATGTTGTTTCTGCTTGAGGACCGGTTCAGCTAATTGTTGAGTGATGGCTGTGACACAGCTGGTACACGATTTTGTTCCCAAGGTAACTCTCCCCTACAAAGTGATTCAGAATCAATCATTTGTTTTATAGGGATACAGCAGGTGTTACGTGCTGCACACAGGGTAGATAGACATTTTTACTGAGAGGGTCATCATTTTATTAAAATATTCTTTCATCTCCCTTTGTGACGTTGAAAGAACATCCTCAGTGTTATAGCTGAAAGGAACATAATGGTTTCAGTAGGAAGGGTACTCAGGAATTTCGCCTTTGCTTAATATCCGCTTCCTGGGACTAACATGAACCTAAAAAGCTGTAATAAAACTGCAAAGAAACATCTTTTGATTTTCTTTTACCTTGAATAAAATCATACAGCCTTACCCTGTGCCCCCACACACAAGAGCATGGGTTCACAATAATAGAAATAAGCTTCTGTATATTTACAACATGAAGCAGAGACCGTCTTATTAAATATGAACCTTAGGCAGTTAGGACAGAGCTCATCTCCCAGCAAAGTCTGTTGGACTTCTGTGCTTCCAGTCAGGGGAGCTGGACTGCATTTACAGAGCTGGAATTACTGCTGGAGAAAGGAAAAACTTCTACACAATTACATATGCCTTCTTGTTCTTGAGACAACATCAGAAAAAAAAAAAAAAAAAGAGGTAGAATTTGTTCCTCTCACATGGATGAAGAAAACCTAATTTTTCACAAGTTTGGACAAGAAGCACTTTTAAACATAGACCTTAGCCCCAGATTATCATATAACTGAATAAAAACCCAAATAATATCTTCTTCAGTGCACTGAGTTATCTGTTAGTCTGAAACAAAGACATGGTCTTTGAATTGTTGCTCCCTTTGTAACTCTGCAAAACATTCCTTGATTTCCATGAGGTTTTACATGCAGACACCCCCCCCCAGAATTTGGCTTATTATTTCAAAGGAAAAGTATAAAATTTTGGAGATGGCACAAAAGAAGCATTTCTAAGTTTGGTGAAAAAGAAGTTATTAAGAGCTTCATGAAGAGTTACTCTTTCAATTATCTTCTAAATATTTTCTAGTTTTGGGTTTTTTTTAAAAGAATATCACAAAAGGTTTCTTCATTTATATTAAATCACGATTTTTTAGCTCAAGAGCTATGAAGGAAAGCTGTGATTGAATTTCATGAAATTGACTTTTCTTTTAAAGCTAGTTCCTGTTTAATCCAACTACAAACCAGAATTAGCATAAATTCCTATGAGACAGAGAAGATCCTGTCAGATTAATTCAAAGCTTTGGGAAATCCCCTTCAGATTTATTACCGTTTTAGAAGTTTAAAAATTAGTGATAATTTTTGGCTGCTGTATTACTTGTTAATATTCCTTATAATTTCAATTACTTCCCTGACATTATTTTTTTTTTTGTTGAAGGAATGCCTTTGTTTCTTGATGGCTGGTGTAAAGGAGTGCGTGGTGGGCTAGCCTTGGCTAACAGCCCAACTCCCTCCTGGCCACTCACTCACCCTGCAATGAGATGGGGTGGGGGAGAAGAGGAGAAGATGGGAAGAACAGGAATCTCGTGGGTAGAGATGAAGATAGGGAAATCACCTACCAATTACCTTCATGGGCAGACCAGACCTGAGCTGGGGAAAATTAGCTTAATTTCTGTCCAACAAAAACTAGCTGCTTCCATTACTCCTGTGCAAGTTCACCTTCACCGTGTGTCCCTACAGACATAGTCAAACCCCATCGGGGTGGGAACCCTAAAGCAGAGGAAACGTTTTATCAGCCCAAGCTTGGTGTGGCAGCACCCTGGGAGGGGGCAGAGGCGGGGGGCAGACCCTGCACAGATCCCAAACACTTCTGCCCTCACCTCTGCTGCTCTCGCGAGACAGACCTTTGCTGTAGGCTGGGTTTTATTAAGATTGACTGTGTAGTAACAGATCTCATCAGGTGAATAATATGGTCCCCAGCCTGTTTTACAGACAATTTATGGCACCTTTTGGCTCACTAAGAAGTTAATATAAAATGCTGTGCAATTCAGAAGTTAAGTTTCTTTGATAATTATCTCATTTTATGTTAGAGGCTCAGTAATTGTAATTCTGCACTGGCAGTTTTGTATTTCCTTATTTGGAATAAAAGTTTATTACAGCTTTTGTTCTTATTCATTAAAGTGAAATTCCTGAATATAAAAACAACCAAAATTTTGCATTCAGTGGGATCAAAAACACTATCTGGAGGTGACATGTCTTTCAAGATTAGATTTACAAAATGTACGTGCAGGATATTTATAAAAACAACCAGAATACATAAAAAAACAAACCCTCTGATGTAAGATGGGGCTCTGCCGTTGTTAGGGTCAGGGAATGCTGACATCTAGCAATCATTTAAGTCAATAGATAGACTGATATTGATTTCCATTAGCACAGTTAGCAAGGCCCTGAAGATTCAGAACAGAAAAGTCTGAAACACCCAAGACATCACAGCTCATCCCAGCAAAGACAAGGCACAACCCTTAGGGAAGGGGAGTACCAGTGCCCCGGAGACAGCAGGTGAGAGGCAATTTAGTCCTGTACAGTCTGCTATTAGGCCTGTGGCTATAATACAGGAGACTTAGTCACATTCATTTGAGGGTTAAATCTGAAGCACTGACACGCCGAAGAAGAGTCTAGTCTTATTTTGTATTGATACTTACCAAAATGAAGAAGGTCAGCTATAGCCCACATAGCAAACAAGCCCCAGAGACTTAGGGGAACAAGATGTTGCTTAAAAAAAGTTCTCCTAAGAGGGAAGTCCTTGATATTTGACATTGCTGTTTACTTTAGCTGTTTCCTATATATCAACTCTAAACAACAGTATGGCAGAATAAATGTATGCATTTATATATGAAGTATTACTAATCAATAAAATTAAGTATCCATATTAATAATTAGCTTACTATTAAAATGAATTAGTGTGTACATATAGAAGTACATTGATTTCGTAGTAAAAATCTTTCTGTAGTTAACTTATCTAAGACTCATGCATTTCTATTATTCTATTGACAGAGGAACTAATTTTTTGTGAAAGTCCTAGCCTTTTCAAAAAACTATCATCTTAAAACAAAAGATAAAAGCATCTAACTTCTCATCCATTCCAGATAGATTTGTATATTCAATTCCCTTTCAATCTCAATCTTGCTTCAGTCAATTAGAGGTTGTTTTGTGTTACAACTAAAAACATATTCTCTAGGCTTTTCTTGTAATGCTGTATGTATGATTCTGACCACATTTTGGTTATGCTGAAGAGATCTAAAGATGCACTGTATCTGTTTTTTTTAACTATTAGAACATGAAGTATAAGCAAATAAAAGAGACAGGTGAAGTGAAATTCAGTAAAGAAATGTGTTTCTATTCTGTATCAACAGTCTCAATAAAAAAACTCAACATTTTTTTTATTGACAAAAGCAAGGATTGACTGGCTTTTACCCCTCTTGCCCTTACATGGCTTGTAGTGTTAAGATTAAGCCCCTGATTCTGCAAAACCCCTGTGTCAATTAAATATATCGGTCATAAGATCAGAACTGCAAAGTCCGTTCCACATTCTGAGCATCAGCACTATTTATTTCTTTCAAAACAACGCCATCAGGACAGGCTGGCTGAAATCCATAGGGCTGCACACATTAGTGATGGCTTAAACTAGCCTGCAGAGGTGTTATTACATAAATGAGGCCTGGGTCAAATGGAACTCCTATTGACTTAGGTTTATGACAGTGGAAGTTAAAGCCTGTCACCACTACATTTCTTCCCAAAACGCACAAAGCAGTCCAAGTTTAAAAAATAACCAATATACAATTTTCAGTGCATTTTTATAGAACTTTATTTCCTATTTATTTAAATATTTAATTTCATTTTAATTCAATATAATTTATTTTAATATAATTTATTTATTTAATATAATTTATTTTAATATCATTTAAAAATTTGAGAAGATATTGACTGCTGAAAGTTGGATTTTTATATATGAAGAAACAACTCTAGCTGTACAGAAGCATTGCTACTGGCACTAGAATCTTAAGAATCCCCGGTATAAGGGACAAATTTCCTCATTATGCCACTCAGAAGAGACATCAATCCTTTACTTCTTTTAATAGTTTTAAATGCCTTTTATTTTGTATCACCAAATATGTACCATTACATGTAGGCCCTAATACTAATTTCCACCTTTTTGCTACGTTTGGTTCTTTCATCTCGTGCTTATCTCCTGTCTTTTTCACTTCTTGTAAATCTTACCTGTCTTGACTTTGCATATGGTATGGCAAGTACCAGTAGTTGCAGTGATTTCTTCATCTCTTCCTCTGCCTCTCACCTTCTTTACTGATGTTGACAGAATGCATGTATGTATTTTTAAAATAACGTTTAAAAAAATTTTTTTTATATTCTCAAAGAAAATGCTATATTCGCCAATATTTATGTTCTTTAAAAATTCTATTTTCATTCCTTTGTAGAAGAGAACCACAAAGTCAAAGCCTTCTATTAGACATAGTACTATGTCAACTGTAGCACTACATGTTTCAGATACCATACATGTACATATTAGTTACTGTAAGCTGTAAAAGTATTATTCCTTAACATAAGTCAGTGGCCTTAAGCAATTGCTCCCCACGGGCAAGTAATTTGAGTCATAGTGGGGTTTCAGGGGTGGGGGGTGGTTTGGGGGTTGTTTTTCTTTCTTCATTAACAAAAAGTGTTTCTTTTTACAAAGCTGATGAAAACTGAAATGTGAGCAATTCTATGTGATGAGTTAAAGCTTTTAAAGATTGATGACCAGATGTACAAATGGTCATGGACAGCTAAGGAAAGTAGGAACAGAACCAACAAATGATTGTCTGTCTGATCAGCTATGTGGAAATTAAAATGCCATCACTCTATGCAATACCAACTGCATTTCATTATTTTGATCAAGCCATCACTGTACCACCAGACTGAAGGAGAAATTACAGTATCTTCAATTATATTGAATCTTCATATACGCCTACTGAAAAGACTGCTCCTTTTTTCTACTCTTCTTTCAGTGCTTCTGGCCCTATAATAGGGTTATTAAAAAAATAATTTAACAGACATCCATGAATCTGACTCTCAAGACAGCAAAGAGTTATTAATTTCATTAGATTCTTTCACAAAGGCTGCACAGCCCCCCATAACTTTGCCTTCTTTTTTTTTTTTACTTACTCTTACCAACGATATTTGCAATGCATTTTGTTACAGCTTTTTCAGTTCAGTGAAATGGGGCACATATCAGGATTACTCAGGTAACTCGGCCTCAGACTGAGTAGGATGTTCAGTCAAAAGCCTTCAAAGCTGAACATTAACTCAGAGCACTGCCCAGCTGACAGACGCAGTCATTTGAGCCTGTCACCGTCAACGCACTTTGCATCTCAGCAGAGCTACAAAAGACAGCTTAGCCAAAAGGTAGAGGACTAGGGACGGTTTAAAAAAATTAGTAATTTTTTACTTCTCAAAAAACCAGACTTTCCCCAACGCTAATTTCTTGCTTGGGCCTTTGTTTTACCTTCATCTCTTTTCCTGCTCTCCTTCACAAAAACCCCAAGCAAATCAATTCATTGATTTTCTGCAAAAGACTGAGTTTCTACCTGATGTTTCAGGTGCTTTTGAAATGAGAACTGTAGCACTTGATTTTTTTTTTTCCTTTAGTTTTTCATGTAAATAAATCATAGCATTCTCTGGTGGTCTTAACTGTAAAGGAAAGTAAGCGTATCCTTACCTTACAGTGACACCAGCCAGCAACCTCAGCACTCACAGGCGCATCCCATCAGGTCACGTGGACTTGTATCTGTCCAGCTTGTTTAAATATTCCCTAACTTGATAATTCAAACGATAGTTAAGTCTTTCTTGCTCTAGACCTCCCACTGCTCTCGAGGGTCTGGTGATCCTGAAGGATGGTCTTGCCAGTAAAATCTGAGGCAAGATGCACCGAGTACTTTGTTCCTTTCAGTGTCTCCTGGTAATCTGTTTCTTGATGATACATCTGTAGAAGCTCTTCTTGTTGCCCTTCATGTTCCTTGCCGGATTCAACTGCAGATGGGCTTTGGCTCTCCTAACCCCACCCTTGCAGGCTCAGATATTATCTCAGTATTCCTCCCAGGTGACCCGTCCCTGCTTCTACCTCTCGCACTCTACCTTTCTATATCTGATTTTAGTCAGGAGGTCCTTGTACTATGTCCTTGTTTTAGTCAGAAACTCCACACAAGCTGTTGGCTGCTTTTGCTTGAATTCCTGCATGTCTACTGTTTTTCAGCTTGAAGCCCAGTGTTGTTGTGATCCTGCCATTTGTCTTGTTCCCTCCTCTCAGGATTCTGAAATCCACCATCTAATGGTCACAGCAGCTGTCCCTGGCCTTCAAATCTACAAGAAAACTATGGAACTTTCAAAGACTTGACAGGCTCAGGCTGCTCCTCCTGTGGAAGAGAGAGACTTAAATGGCCAATATATAAGAAAAGGCCCAAGATGTTTTGCAATTATCATAAAATCATGTTTTTACTTCTTTATGAGTCTTGATATGCTATCACTCTTGTGACACAATAAGTAGATCTAATCTTCAAGAAGATTAAGATAAGCTATCTTTCTTGGCAGACAAGTGTTCTGGCTGCATTACAATTGACAGCTAATTTTCATTTATATACTTGCTATAAGATGTGCTTATATTTTTATTTTCACTGAGTTGATATTGTTAATAAAAGCTACATTTTTCATTCTCACTTGTGTTTATTTGACCAGAGTTCAGAGTTTAGCTTTAAGACTTCTTATGATTACACTATCATGTCCCCACAAGACACAATGCCCAGTTATATTAAAAAATCATTGTGCCAAATCCAATTAGCAAAGATTTTTTGATGAATTAACCTTGTCATGGCAGATTACACACTGCACCTGCTGTTCTGCTTTAGCGCCAGACTTTGGCCCTCCTACAGTTAAGTCATAGGTTGTTTTGCTGATCTCTTTCAGCTCACTTTTTCCTCCTTGTTTTCAGACGTCACTACCTCCAGATGTCCAAGATTTTTTCTGTCTCATTTATATGTATGATTTGCTTCTTCAGTTTGCTCTTTCATCATTTTCAGTAGTCTTTTGTTGCAGAACTCTGCAGCAGATGTTTGATTTTTCCCTTGTACCTCGCTTTACCTCCAAGGAGCCTTGCAAATGTTGCTGCTCTAGACAGAAGAGAAAGGCTGATCATCAGAGCCCACAAATGACCAAACCAGAAGGTTATTTAACAGTCTAGCTGGGGGAACAGCATCAACAATTTTCATTTTCATGCTTAAGGGATCTGATTCCCAGGGTAGCATAAATCCCCATTCTGGGGAACTGAAAAGCAGTGTTCTGATATGGTGGTGATTCACACATTCCCTCCACTTCTGGCAGTTACCTGTGAAGAAAAAGCACCGGAGAAGGGAAGAGTTTGCTTTTGCTGCATCTCCCTCACTGCCTGGAGGACACAGTGTGACAGGATGTACAACACAGACTGGGAAGCAGTGCCAGGAGAAATTTAAGAACGGGCTTCAGGCAGGCTTGAGACATGAATTGTAGATCTGGCATAACTTGTCATGGCTGACCCTACTCTGCTAATCTCACCAAGTATTTGGTTGTGAGACCGTTTCCTGTCTTTGGGCACAAGGGGCCTGCAACACCTCCTGTCCTCCTCATTCACCATTGTACCTGGCCAGAATCCCGGCCTACAGCACCAAAGGCTACCTCTTTTGAGGCCATTCCTGGGTGATTTGCTTTTGATGCAAGAGGATTCACAGCTCTCCTGCTCCACCACCAGCACTAGTAGCATCTGCCTGGAAAACAGAGGCAGGTATAAGAAGTATCCATTTTCCCTTGCTAATAAGGGAGGGAAAAGGAGAAAACTTGGTTTTGGTTTGAGGATCAGATGTTTCATGATACTGGGCAGCAAACACAGAGGTTTGAAGTGTGGACCATCTGTCATCTCTTTAGCTCACAGCCTGCCATGAAGACAGATCAAAGCATCAGTAGCTGCAGAGTAGGTTTGCATTGCCAGCATCCATGTCAGATGGACCGCTCCTTTTCAAGCACAAGGAACACGACTGCAGCTAACACAGCAGGGACCGCGTGTCTCCTGACAAAGATCAGCTCTGGCGGAACATTCATCTGGTGTTCACAACTCCTAGCTACTTCTCCTGCTGCCAATATGGCAGTCTCTCCATCTCCAGCCACCCATACTAGTTGGCTCAGACCAAGCTGAGCAGACTCCAATGGGTGCCTGACATGCAAAGGAGGTGTATGTACAGGGATCATGTCTGACCCTTAGGTTTGGTGGCATCTGTTGTCTGCCTGGGAAAGGAAAAAGGAAACATAGCTGTAGAGGGCTGGGAGAAGAAACCTCTTTCAGTAATGACTAGGATCAAAAAATCATTCTTCTGGATTTTGGGCTTCTTTTGGAGCATGGCATAGTGTCCAGACTCCACCAGGATAAGAAATACTTCTGTAGGAGGGACTCTGGTGTTGGTGCCCTAGGAAGGGCAGCCTGTGCTGATCTCAGCAACATTTGCTGGCCTATTCCTGGGTCTGGGCAGACAGTAGCATTGCACAAGCATGCCCATATGACTACAAATGACTACAATTTTCCCCCATTTCAAAGACAGCTGCTGTTCCTGCACCTGAGTTATAACTATTTCTTTCCTGCTCCCTAGAAATCTGACAGAGGAGCCCTGGATGAGATTCATCAGGCATGCAGTGGGGGCAGCACAGTCTTTGGTCATTCCCAGGCTGGAATCCAGTGGCTCCTTTTTAGGGTCCTATTTTTCAGCTATGCCTTTTCTTGGCCCAATGTACTGGAAGGGGAAAAAGAGACTGAGAATGCCACAAGGGACTGTGACCACTCAATGACCTCTCACACTGACAGCATGTAAGGAAGGGAGTTGCACTATTCAGTTGAATGCCAATAATTGCATGCAAGGCCACAAAACTGGTTTATTCTTGACCAGGCAGATGGAGGGCCCTCATTTCAGCCAGGGAAACTAATTGTGTGCACCTATCTGCAACCCTGAAAATATTTTAGCTCAACAAATCATTCCAGTCGGAAAGTACCAGCCTTGCAACCTCCTGGCCAACTGATGGACCAACCAGGAGATGCGTATGTGGCTCAGCCCAACATCTGGATATTTAAAAAACAAACATTGTCTTGAAAACTTCAAGGAGTGTAACGGTTCTGAGTGGTCTTAGCCCACATATTACTTCTTGGTGGCTGGGGATGCCTGGTGTGATGACAGTGAATATATAGAAGCAAGTTTCTTTTCAAAGAATGTTCTTAAATGGTATCTTAAACTGGAATAATAGTATAATCAAGTTGCAGCTGTGATTAAATAAAGCCTTAACTCGTTCCTATAAGCTGTGTTGTGAGAGCATTCCTGGCAAAGAATGGAGCTGACAAGGGCCTTGTCTCTGGGCCACCCCTCTGTTCTTTGTCCATGGCAGAATCAAGTCAGCTTGGTTTCCATGGTTTCCAGCGGGGGAGAAGGAAGAAAGCAGGGATAGATTTTTGCTAGGATCAGATGCTTGGTATGCAGTATACACAAAGGCAGGCAATATGCCATGGTGAGTGAGGGGAGAAATCTTTCATCACTTCATCTGATAGTCTCCTATAGCAACTGCAGCAGTACAAGCAATACCTGCAGAGGCATACAGCTGCATAGCAATCCCTTATGTCATACAAAAGGGTCCCACACCCCCTCCTAGTGCATGCACGATAATATTAAGGAAAATTTTGATTCAGTACGTGCATCCCCCAAACGAGAGCAAGCTTGGTGTCTAACAGCACCCAAGTGATTTTACTTCCCTGTCCTGGAAGAGGATGGGGTGTCACTCATTCTGATCTCAAAATGATTCTCTGGAAAGCAAAAAATGCTGCTGGACTTGCATGGTGCCACTTGGGTGAAGCAGTGTTCATGACAACAGCTCCTGGTCCACACCCTGTGTTAGCCATGACCCCACTGCAAGTTCCTCAGTCTTTTCTGTCTCCCTCAACTCTAGGAATATGTCCCCTTCCACTTTACCATATGGTGTTCATTACACCTCAGCTCTTGAGCAGCTCTGTCTTCCTTCCAGCTGCTTGTCAGTGATGGTCTATGGTCACTGGGCACACTCAGCAGTCTGTTTTATGATCCAATCTTAGTATCTGTTGTAGTTTATAAAAGGACTGGGGATCCATGCTGTGCTACACCAGAATGTGGGCTGCAATCTTGATCCTGTGTATGACCCATCTTAAACATTTATAATTTTACATGGTTGCCTATTCGTGGGCAGCTTATCTCTCCCAGCTGCTGAGCAATAGGTACAACAGCTGCTACCCAAATCTTTCTCCGAACCCTCATTCCTAAGGGAGATCTTCACAAAAAGAGACAACAGTTGCCACCTTCTTGGTTCCTTGGTGCACACAGCCCCCTCTGTTGTCCTTTGACTATAATGAGAACTATGGAGCTCTCCCCTCCCGAGTTGACATTCCAGAAAGGAAGAAAAAGAGGTGCTTCTCTACTACAATGCTAGGGCCATGTTTGATGGTGAAGTACAAACGTGGAAGAGAAGATGCTGTGTCAAGGTCATCTGGACAGGGCTGAAAGACTGCCAGAGTGGAGATGACGAGTGGCATCGCATTGTCTATACTGCATAGTAGGATTGCTCCCATACCCAGACCATGCCCAGGCATAGCTGATGAGTGGGCCAGATGGAGCAGCTAATCATCTGCCCCAGGGACTTATTAAATGTTTACCAGCCTGGAGAATCCTGCATCACTATTAGATTATGTGCTTGGCACTGTTTAATTCATGTTATGTCAATACACATAACCCCAGAGTCCACAGAGTATGTTAACACTCTGGCCAGAAGATTACAAAACAGACAGTAGAGTGGTTCTACTAAGCAAACAAATTTTCATGCAGAGACAGAATGAAAATGCTGTGTAATTATCCTATATAATACAAATAGAATGACTTCATGAGTAGTATAAAAATATTTGCACCATTGAAGCAAAACCACATAGCAGCAGTGTCTTGCTCTTGGTCAAAGTAATCCTAGTTGCAAGAAACAGTCATTTTCTGGTAAAGGAAGCAGATAAGGTCAGGTCAAATAGCAGCAATGGCAAGCTGCTTCCAAAAGGACAGAGAGCCAAGAACCAAGAGCAATGGCACAGCTGACAGGGCAAGGGTCTCACCAGCCAGAGCCCACTCCCACAGTACCTAAGCAAGGCAAGCAGAGCAGGTCCAGTGATGGTGCCCAGGTTCAACCAAGGGTCCAGATCCTCAGGCAACTTCTTGGTGATGAAGCAGGTGCCAGGTCAAGCCAGGAGGATAGTCTGCAGGACAGGGTCTGGATCAATGGGGGCTAGGGCTAAACTAGAGACCAAAGGTCCAATGACGTAGCTCAGGCTAAATTCAGACTGAACATCCAGGGCTGAGCTTAAACATATTTCCTGAGACTTGGGGACAGGGTGATCAGGTGGAAGTCCCAGGTAGCACTGGCTCAGGGCCATTGAGGCTTGTTATTACCCCCAGAACTGAGACAGGGCAGACTGTGGCTAGACAGCAAGTATACAAGGAGAAACCACACAGTCTACAAAGACGGAGTAATTCACAGTCAAAAGGACTTAAAGAAGAGGACATAGATTTACAGAAGAAACAAGGTTTCTCTGTGGAAATTGGTCAAAAGATAGTATAGGAGAGGAATATTACATTGAACCTTGACAAGCGTTTCTACCAGCAAATTAAATGTGCTTGGTAGCGTTCCCAAGCACTGATGCCCAACTGGCATGGGATGGCCTGTGTCTATGCTTGTGAGCTGCCTTGGCTTTCAAGTCCCAAACCACCTTCAGTTCAGGAAATGCCCCATGCAGGATACAGAAGGCAAGACAGTACTCTGGGCAGTTTTTGAGCATTGGCTATGTAGTGTGGGAGAGCTATTCTTCCTGTCCCAAAGGTGTCGAGTGTCAAGAAAGTAGTTGGTAGGTAGGACACTGGCCAGTAAACGTGTATGACAAAAAGATGCTTGGATCTCCTGTTCACCAGAGTGACTTAACATTCTGCATTTCAGAATGTTATGAGCTGTGGGAGCAGTTAGAGCTCTCTCACACTCTGCCTGAGCTCTTGCAAAAGCCTCCGCAGCATGCGTACTAACAAATCCTGAGCTATTGTGGGCTGACAACAGGGTTCATTTCAGTACATCCTCTACCTCAGTTTTGCTACTATCCATCTTTGGGCTGTGGAGTGCTACCCAGCCAGGCTGTGATTGCTTTCCTGCCGAGGAGAGACCTCCAAACCTGAGAATAGATCACAGAACACACAGAATAATTTTTCACTTCTCTGAGGCCACTTAGGATTTTCCATATCTGCGTCATCCCCTTCTGTTATCTATTTTTTTCAGGCTGAAAAATTCCACATAATTTCTGCTAAGTATAAGGCAATATACTCTGATCACTCTTGGTTCTTCCTCCATGCCTTTAAGTTATGACTCATCTTTTTAAGACTGTGCAGTCATAACCATATAGAGTATTCCGGGATGGACTGTGGATTTGCACAGTAGAATGATGTTTCAGTTTTGTTCTCTAATTCCCAATTTATTTTTTTTTTGTCTTCCCTGAGCACTGGTGTTCACCAAGAATGATTGTCAATAGCTCCAAGATGCCTTTCAGGAGTAGCAATAGCTCATTGTTATAGACAGCCAGTCCAGGATTGTTTCCTGCTGCCTTTCCTGCAGCTTTGTGATTAGTAACATTGAAATTTCTCTGCTGCTTTATCACTCAGTCATTTCAATTCCTAAGATCCTTTTCAAATCTTTGTGACCAGCTTTAGTTTTGTCTACTTTAAATAATTTTGACTTGCCATTATCCAACAACTTTTCTAGATAGTTCATGAATACATTGAGCATGCATCCCAGGGTATGTTCCTGTTAATACAGGAGATTTGTTCTGAGAACTATCCATTTACCCCATCCTTTCTTTTCTGTCTTTTCAGAAGCAATTTTTTTTTTATGAGAGCACTTTTCATGAGACCCCTTGACTGAATATTTTTTTTTTTAAATTCAAGTATACTTATCCAATTCCTTGTTCACTGCCTTAGAAAAAAAATTATCAATTTTTGAGGGGCAACTCCTCTCTACAAAAACTGTGTTGACTTTTGCTTGTTTAATCATTAATCATAGATCTGTTCACTCCTTTCATTCCGCTTCCACTTGATTTTCTTTGCATGAAGGACAGACTTCTTGGCTTGTAGCACCCAGGAGCACTTTTCAAAATTTTGCATGACATTTACCGCTTTCTATTTCTCTGGTAGCAAAGTAGATTTAAGCAATAGATTACATACTACATTTAGCTATTTGGCAATCTGTTTTACAATCTGGCCACAACCCACTGATTCTGATTTTTTTTTACTATTTTTCACTCTTATCCCCGTTTTCTAAGACGTTTGTCTTTCCTCACCTTTTTGAGAGAAAATATATTTGGGTTCTCAGTTTCTAAAGCCCTTTGTGCTTGTGATAAATAAACATGAAGAATGACCACAAAAAATCATAGCTCATAAAAATCTACATGTGTGAAGAGCACTCCAGGAAGAGTTTGACCTGCCTCTTTCATTTAGTTTTGTTTTGAACTATGTTGTATGTAATCCTTCTACCAGCTATTGATGGTAACCAAACGAGCTGGCTTCAATACACAATGAGTGATATTAGGCAGTCTGTCCCTTTCCAAGCAGAATTTTTAAAACTAATAAAGGCATATGGCTTTTCTGTCAGAGCTTTCTACAGAATTTCAGTCAGTTTTTTTAACCTTCATATTGTATCATATTCTACCCTTTAAATATATAGATATGGGGGTAGAGTAACATTTAGATATAAGGGTAGAGTGTATATATATAGAGAGAAAAAAAAAAAGATACCTCTAAATATATAGATAACTGATGAGGAAACTAGTTTTGCTATAATATTGACAAAGTTCCTCCCTGCTTTTTGGTTCTGATGTCTGTTATATCAAAAAGTGGCCAGTTAACAAGAGTTACAACACGGGCTCCTGATCCTTGAAAAGGTCTATCACTAAAATCACACTGCTCCATCATATGTTGTGCTGATCACTTTGAGTTTGATTTGTGTTTTAGGTGGACAACGGTATGCGTGATTCCATGAAACACTCATTGCAAAAAATGCTTAATTGCTATTAAAATTCAGTAGGTTTTCTAGGATAACTACACAGGCTGGTTTTTTCCTGGTCATAGTAGGATTTGGGTTTAAAGGGACATTTAATTTAATATAGCAGAATAATATATCAGATAATTTAATATATCAGAAATTGAATGTAATAAGAGTCACACGTGAACCAATCCTACCCACTTGCAATAAAGTCTGATGGTTGACATAACCACAGGGGTCTTTAATACCATCTTGACTGTTTTTAACTCTCTTCTCCCAGAAATTTATTTCCAGTACGTCTTTGAGGTCTGTTGTTGGTGTCTTTTATACCTCACAGCCATATGCAGACTTTTCCAGGCGGATTGTGTGGTGGAAAACCACATCTGGTAGAAGAGAGTACAAAGCAGGAGGTACAGTATTGCAGTGTAGTTTTTGGCACTACTTATAAAGAAGTTAAGACTGAGAACAAAGACCTTGTAGAGAGAAGAGAAAGCATTTAGTGCAGAAAATAAAAACAAACAAAATTCAGGGAGTGTTTTCTCCAGTATAATTCAAGCACAGATACCTCATAGTCATGAGCTAAAATGATTCCACAATTTATGGGTATCCCCTACCTTGATGTATTAATGTTGCATCAAATTGATATGGATATATCTTAAGTTATACATCCTGAAGAGGCTCAAAAAAAGCAAAAAAAGAGCCAAACCACTGAAGAAAAAGACAACAGCAACAGCTGGGTGTTCACCATGTGATTTGGAATGAGAGATTTTGGACAACGCCTACAGCTGCTATGATGCTATGTAATCTGATGAACCAGTGCTGCATATAAGCACTGAGTGCTTGCTGACTGAGACTGATTGTAGAATTTTGAATCCACAATTAAATTATAACTTAAAATCATTATGTCAGACAATGCAAAGGACAGCTTTTGCTCTTTTTAATCTTCAGCTATTAAAATTTTATGTGGCCATTCACGTGGAATATAGTGATATGACTTAAGAACTGGCACAAAATGATAATTTTTTCCTGGTCTTAGAATTGATTTAAGCCATAGTATTTCCTTCCTTACAAATGCAAATAGTCTTTATTGATCCTATTATCATAAAACATTTACCTCTTTATGCTGTAGCATGAGATTTTTCAGATAAGGAGCTCAAATTTTTAAGTAATTCATACTATCATTGTCCTCATGTCCTCAAGAGAAACTCAGGCAAAGAGGTAGGACAAATAATATTCATTAATATTAAAGTTAATAATGTCATTTTTTACATCTGTGTTTTATGCCCATCTATAATCTTTTAATCTGTTGCCTCATCTTTAATTTACCAATTAGTCTATCCACACTCCATTTCTTGTCTCTTCTTCTCCTTAGTGTTCAGCACCAGACTTCCCAACAGGTTACTCACATGGAGCAGGAGTCCAGGTAGGACAGAGGAACTGGCTTGTTGTGTCATTCTTCACTCTTCCAGGTCACATCTTAATTCTTATACCTTCTTAAACAAGTATGGGAACAAAGATTGTACTCACATCCTAAGGAAGCATGTGTTGTTAACTTGGCAGTAGCCCAATTTGAAGAAAAACAAACATCAGGGAGCTCTCCTCGTTCCATTGTATGACCGAAGATCTATACAACAGGAGAGATGAAGCAGAAAAAAAAGTCTCATGAGGAATTGCAGAAATCACTCATATTTCAAGGTCTGGAAACTAAAGAATTAGGTAAGGGATAAAGCTGATAATAGCTGGCTGAACACAACACGGATAAAAGCATGTTGCATATATTAGTAACCACAAAGCATTAAAAAAAGCTATATATTTAAAATGGAAGCACATAAATGCAGGGCTGAAAGGAGAACAAATCTCTTTTCAGAAGACAAAACCATCTTCTATCTCCTTTAATTTGGACAGTAATGCAGTAATAGCAGAGTGAAATAGATTCAAGTTTCCAATATGAAGCAGTTCATCATTATGACAAAGGAGGAGAAAAATTAGAGACAATTCAAGAGATTAGCAAGCGAAAGCATTAAAAATCTAAAGGGCAACAGAAAATTTTGTAGTTAAATACAGCTTAGCTCTGTGATGCCTGAGCATAACAGCTCTCTACAAACTTAGAAACTGATGGGCTGGGGAATTGAAATGGGGATCGCAGGAGAATACTGGGAAACAACTCTCCCATGACATCTTTTATGTGAGAAAGACTGTCCCTCTAAAGAAAGTTTATAGAAAAAGTGAAGAGCAAAAATGTGATCCAACATTGTCTTAAAGTATTGTGGGGCCACAAGACAGGAAGTTGAGAGTAACATCCTCTAGGTTAAACAGAGCCTAAATCACACTTATATGGACTGCAGAGATGAGTCACAATCTAAGATTGGCCCCTGAAGAAGCAGCTGCACATTCTGTCCCAGAATCCTCATCCATGGAAACCCACCAGACTCTATACAGTCACCAGACCTCTTCTCCTCCACACACAGTTGGCCTTAAAGACCGCATACAGAGGCTGTGAATGATCAGGCTAAAGTAAATTGTATATAATCTACCCTAGAAAGTTGTTCTGGTCTCTTTCATCCACCCAGGCAGAAACTGAGTCAAGAAGATTATTAGATTGACTACATGATGCTGAAATAACAAAGCTTCACCAAGGATCTCAGAAAATATATTTACAAAAATAAATAGTTATTTTAGGCTACCTGACAGAAGATTAATCAAATTTAGCACAAAGACCCAGTTTTCAGAAAAATAATGTACCGAGGCTGCAGCACGGCACAGACTGCAGCAGAAGACATGCACTCTGACAGCATAAGGATGGCAGCAGTTGCAGCATGGATTGTGCCTTTCATCATCCTGATACTCCAACAGGAAGACAGACTGCAGCCATAAGATAGCCAAAATGAGGAAATAAAAGAAAATAGGTAGTCATCTTCTCTAAGATTTACAGAGCATGAGGAAGGCAATATTAGGAAGTAAAAGATAAAGCCTACGAGTCAAATAAATAGTGATTCCTGAAAGATGTCAATGATACTTACAAATCACTTCATTGTCATCAATTAAAATGAAGCCAGAAGATGCAGTGAGGACTTAAGTCACATGTTGTGTTCCTTGCTGCATACAAGTGACCATGGCCAGACCCCTTAGACACACGTCTTTGTGCTTGCATTTTGGTGTCAGAGTGTGAAGGAGTTGAGTCAATACTTAGAAATTGAAATAAAACCAAAATTATTTTCCTCTTCCATATGACCTCAGCCCAAAATTCATTGCATTAATTCCTACATGACAAATGGGAGAGGAGAGACCCACCATACTACCAGGTGAAAAAAACCAACAAACCACACTAAATTAAATCTACCTCCAGAAACCCACAAGACATTTTGACACTGGCCTTAAAAAGTTCTAGAAAGAACTTCAGCTGGCCTGAGTATGTCTGCTTTGCAAAAGCTGTAGCTGACAGCTTCTGCATGGTGGGTGTGTAGGGTGTTGGTTAACACATACTTGGTGTTCAGACTGATGGTGTTTTTCCTCAATGGAAGAAATCTTGGGCTGTCAGCATGACATTGAGATTCCTGTGATTCTCAGATTCCATACTTTCCATACTTATGGATTTTCATATTCCCATTCACTAGCAGAGTTTATAAAATCGTCTAAAAATAGTGATATTTTCTAATATCTGGAAATTAGCACAAGGATACTCTTCCACAGAAAAAATGAACAAGAAGTGACCAAGCAACCCTTTGTACAGAAGTTGCAAGCACCTACAGTACAACATAGTATTTTTAAGCATGTCAGCACAACAGACAACATCCAAACCTCATTCTTCTTTTTTTGTTTTGTTTTGTTTGTTTGTTCACTGTTACCACCCTTTTTAAGTTCCAAAAGTAAAACAGAGAACAGGTGTTTCTAACGCATATCTGTTCTCTAAAACATCTGCTTGGGAGAAATTCTTTTTTTTGTAACAAGCAACCTTTCTGGTTAGGTATTTAAAGGCCTATTTTTCTCATTTTCCCTTTTTTAATTCTGCATGTTTGATACACTTGGTGCCTCTCCTTTTCTAAGATCATTTTTCCCAGCTGTAACACAGCAGGGGAGAACCACCTCTTTTTATGCAGTCAAAACAAATTTATTTACCCCTTCAGTTTGTAGCATTCAGAGGAATCCCTTTGACTCTCATCCAGGCCTCCTGACCCTCCAAAAAGTTATAAATTTTTGATCATGTGAAAACAAACATAATAAGTTGGCGATGCCAAGTGCTAGCATAGGGGCGTTTCTTAAAATATGGTGCTGTGGAAGGTTCCACTAACCCTCTGATTCAGAGATATCACAGAAGCTGATCCAAGTTTGTATAAATATAAGCAGTGGAAAATAGCCTCCTAAAACATACGTATTTCTGACAAATGCATAAGTCTTTGGCACACTTCCAAGACGCATGCCATTTCACCGCTGATTAAATCAGAGGATGAAATCAGTTGTTCTGTGGGGAGAAGAGACAGTAAAAAAAAATCAGGATCTCTCACAGCACTGAGATGGTAAAGATTTGTTCTTTGTCTAAGTTTACCACACAGATTTAAAACATTTTTTGCAATTCACTCATCACGCAAAGTTCATCCCGTACAATGTGCTGTAACAAGTACAGGATTGTTCCTGTACTACGTGCTACTGTTCTGTGCTTATCCTCTGCCATGTAAATGCACACCTCGTTCTGGGTGGACCTTCTCTTTTCCCCTATTATCTCAAGTACTGTACCATATAGGAAATCCCAATCCCTTATTTTCCTGTCTGAGATGTAATTTTACCTAGCCAGAAAAAGGAAGGACAGCTTTCTCTCCAAAATGACAAGTGATGCTGACTATGCTCACACTTATCCCCCTTTATATCCAGCATGGCCTGTTTCCCAACACAGTAAGCCTCTCCAGTCACCATCCAACCAGCACAGAGGGATATAGCTGTGAGAGCTGAGGCACACTGAGCAAAGCTCTACCCAGCTCCAGCACAGCCTTCCTGCTTCATCCCCAACTGGTCCTGCGGTGCACTTCTATCTAATTAAGATATTAAACCTTGTTCCGTATCAGGCAATAAAGAAAATAGTATTTTTTTTCCTGTTAGGCACTCCACTATGTTTCACAGTAACTGGAGCAAAAATCTTAGAAAAACAGTCATTAAATTCAAAGGCGTCCTGTCAATAACTGTGTAACGTCAAAAGAGTAAGAGCCCTCCTCTAATTCCCCTCCCACAATCTGTGAGAAACCTCAAGGTTTCTTTTGCAAGGTATCTGCCCACCACTGCATCAGTGGGGCATGGATCTCTCTTTGACTATAATATCTGCTTGGAGGGAGAAACGCTGTGTCTTTTGTCTTAATAACACAAACTTGTATCTAGTCATGTAGCTGGCAGGGTTACAAGCTGAGAAAGACCTGTACACCATTTAGCTTTCTCAGTTCTATTCCATCCTCGTGGGCTGGTTTGCCATCTATTTCCCATAGAGAGTTCAGGTTGACCTTAAAATTTTAGCATCTCACCACCACCAAGTGTAAAAATCTCTTCTGAAGGATAAAAGTCTTAGCTGTGTTCTGATGATTTTTGAATAAAACTTCAGCCTGTCCCTCGACTGCATTCCATCAAAGTCAACAAAATGCATATTTTAAGGACATTATATAAAAAAATAGGGGGAGGGGGGAGAGGAAATACTCTTTAGAACATTTAAACCCCATAGCCTGGTGTAGATTGTTTATACCAAACAAAAATGCAAAGAAACTGTTAATCCAGAAGCTCCACTTTTACGCATATCAGATGTTGCGTGATCAGATTTATCTTTTCCTTCAGCAGCTACTTGTTATAAAATAGCCCTTGCAATCTCTGAAAATGTTTCCTGCATCTCCACATTTTTTGCCCATAGATCTCTTAACAAAGGCTTTTCTTCGCTCTTAAATTCTCAAGATTTCTTCAGCTCCAGGCTCATCTTAGAATTTTATTTAGTCACATGTCTTCCTGTCTCAAACACGCATTCAGAATCATTACAAAAGTTATTTTTCTGAGTCTTCCAGGTCTGTAATTTGGAGACTGACACAAAAACAATTATTCATGCCAAAGAGCGGAAAGTAACACTCATTACATTGCTTTCTTTTGCCTTTGTGATTCCTGCCTGTACAAGAGTGGCAGCAGCACACCGAGGTTTAAATTGGCACTCTGCGTAGTTCTTACTGATCCACAGCTGCGTGTGTGTTTAAGTGCTTTTTTGAACAAATATACTACAATTAGGCCAATTCAAAGACCACTCACCCAAAGCTGTCTGCACATATTGCACTGAAATAAACAAAACAGAAACCAGCAAGAGGGCTATGACCACCTGATGTCTAGCCAGAAATTTCTCTCTCTGGAAAGTTATTCACATCCAGAACACCATGGTAACTGCCAACCTGTAGCACAGCAAAACACATCTGAATACATTGGAGTGTCGTGCATTTTGAAAACATTTCAGACCTTTTCTCACTGCCTGGAACCTTCTTCCCGCCCCCCCCACCTCGAGTAATAACCTGTAAATATTTTTCTAAAAACATTGCATTATTTAGCTGTATTTCCTTTTGATCAGACCAGCTTATACACTTTTTTTTTTTCCCCCTGCTAATAGTTCTGCATCTATGCAGTCCCCAGTGGACATGAAGTCAACTGCAGAACAAGTTATTGCCTACATCCTTCACACCTAAAATTATAAGTCTGCATGCTCACAGCCTGTGTTTTATAACTGCATGCCCAATGCAGTTGGCATGTGTCTGCTATAGGAATCAGAAAGGGAAAAAAAGTGTATTTTGGACATAGGGGATGCAATCCTCTCTCCTGGCTCATGAGGACAGACATGCTGGTATTCCTCCAGGCCCAGGTGGTAGTGTCAGGCTGGGGTGGCTCCCTGTTTACAGGTGGAGCTCACGGAAAGATTGGGGGCATGTTCTCAATATACACACAGACACCTGCGTGATCCCAAAACCTTTCACATCACTCCCCCTTACCTGTCTGTGAAAGCCAGCTGTTCCTCACAGTGCTAGCTCTAACTTTTTTCCACTTCTCGCTCTGATACTTGTTATATCCATACATTTCTGATGTCAAGTTCAGCAGTTTATCACGTTCAGTTCAGTTACTTTCAGCTCAGGCGAGGGTCCTAGCATTTGCTTGCATACTTCAGCAGGAATGGTACAGATTACTGAACCAATATAACTTTTTATATCATATAGTAATTGGCAGATGGATAATCCTAATACATTTGTGTGGAATACAAATTATCAGCCACATCATACTCCTGCAAACTTTCCTGTATATCTTTCCACACTGCCTCAAAAGGACTGGCAAGGACTCCCGAAGAAGCTGACACATCCTGATGGATAATGTCTTCAGAAGCCTAGTCATCAGGATAAACTGTGGATTAACAAAGCAAAATGTGTTTGAGTATATTCTCCCCTCTTAAAAGCCAGTATGTCTTGAATCCATCATATTCATGTCACACACATTCTGGATAGAGCCCTCTTTTGACTCTAGGTTTACTAAGCAAACAGAAACTCACATTTCCCCTTTTTAGCTCTGTCCCCAACCATTATGCCATAGACTCAGCCCAGGGTACAAATACTAGTGAAGGACAATGAAAAACATAACACAGGTACCAAAATCATGTCATTACAGGTTATACCTAGCTGACTAAGATTGTGTAAACAGTTATCTAATGGAAATAATCACAGATTTAAAAAAAATGCTTTGAACCAGAAAAGTTCAGATAGATTCCTGGTCTGCTTGAGTGAAAGCTTCCAGTAAGGATGGCCATTTTCACCCCTCCTCCATGGGACTGTTGACCTCAGACAAAAAAAGAATGTAAATTGGGGAAAGAAGTCTCAATATCTGTAATATTTTGAATATAAACTTCAGATTCACGAATTCACCAGAAGCACCATGGATATCTGAATCTGAGCTCAACTTGCTGACTATAAGCTCTATAGACTACTGCATTCAAATATTAGAGGTTAAGAGGTTCTAACCATGCTCTGGAGAATACAGATATCAGACATATTAAGATCAACTAGAGGCACAAGGAAGTCTTCACTGCAGAAGAATCAGAAGTCAATGTGTTTGAATGTACATACTACAGTCAATATATATTCTGCTGAAATGTTGCACTGAAATATATTGACAGACACACAGTGGGGAAATTGCTAAATGCTAACCAATAAAAACTATTTGTGTTCATGTTCAAGCTATTGGCAGGTGTTAAAGTGTCAGTGAGCATTTTGTGGCTTACTGAAAGTAATTAACATACGGAATATATAGCTTTTCTAATGACTCTATATGTTGAAGATATGAGTTTCAAAAGCATAAATTTTCTGGAATGGTATTAAACTTAAATTAGTGCTGTAGATGAGAAAAAATAAGTGTTAGTTATATGCACAATTGCTACTTTTGGCAAGGATTTTCTGAGATCAGAGGAAGAAAAACAATCAATCATTAAAATCCCTTGAGAACTGTGATTGTGCAAGTCCTCAAAATGTTCTCTAGTACAATTATCATCGAAAGGAAAGGAGACCTATCAAACTGTGCAACACCTTATGTTGGTGTTGCAAAATTACTGTAATGAAAGTTAATCAGAAAAGGTAATGAAATTCTGTACAGCACAGCCTAATTTTATTGCAAAGCATTGATGTAGGCATCAGTTCACGTACTGCCCAATCAAAGACCATGAAGTGATGACAATCCATGCTAATAATAACATAGATATCATTAAGAGGTGGCATGATTTTAATACAAATGAGAAAAGAATATTATACTTGCCTGTAGCATGTCTTCTAATGGAAAAAAAGCACCCACTCATCATCATACAAGGTACCTCCTACTTTAAAATGTTAGCATTAGAAATCTCATTCTAGAAACACACCCATTTGGTGGCTTCATGTTCCAAATTTCCTCTATGTCTAAAAGTAGGATTCTCTCACGCTGTACATGTTACACCCACTCCTCTCCTTCTGGTTACCAAAAGTATTTTTCAACGCACAACCATAAAAGATGTGCCCACCAGATAGTCTCTTTAAGCTACATAGAAACAAAAAACTATACTTAATCTGGGCTTAGGTTGAAGGACTGGTCCAAAATGACTACTGATCTGTTCAGAATATTTTTTTCTTTTAGCAGCATTCTATTTTTCTTCTTTATTCTTCTCTCTTCACAGAACCACAGAATGATATGGGGTTGGAAGGGACCTCTGGAGATCATCTAGTCCAAACCCCCTGCCAGAGAAGGTCCACCTAGAACAGGTTGCACGGGAACATCTCCAGGTGGTTTTGAATGTATCCAGAAACAGAGACTCCACCACCTCTCTGGGCAGCCTGTCCCAGGGTTCTGCCACCCTCATAGAAGTTCCTCCTCATGTTTAGATGCAACTTCCTATGCTCAAGTTTGTGCCTGTTACCTCTTGTCCTGTCACTGGGCACCACCCCATCATCTTGACACCCATCCTTGAAGTATTTATAGGCATTGATCAGATCCCCTCTCAGCCTTCTCTTCTCCACACTAAAAAGACCCAAGTCACTCAGACTTTCCTCACGAGAGAGATGTTCCAGTCACCTAATCATCTTCATAGCCCTTTATATCCTGATATAAAAGCCTATTCTTCTGATGTATTTTGGAAGAGATTCTGTACCCAGTTACCTATCGAAACAAGCCAACCCCTGATTCTCTGATCCTCTAATCAGCTTACTATATATTATCTATTTTGTGGTACATGATGTGTGGTAATATTCCTTTGGTGTTCTATCATACAATTTTAACAAACACAGTTCTCTCAATTTCTTTGGGAATTCAGAATTTAGAGTGTCTGAATCCAGCAGCCCAAGAGAGACAAGAGTCCTGCAGTGCCGTGCCCCAGGTCCAACCCGTAGTGAGACTCAGCTTGTATTCCCAGTAAGCAGGCACATATGTACACACACACACTTGCACACACAACCGGGAGACCCACAGCCGGGAAAAGAGATAAAAATGGAGTTTAACGAGAAGACAAGACAGACTGCAGGGCACGGCCAGGCAAGCGTGCTGACCTGTTTAAACAAAACCAACCCTACTTATCTCTTTATTTCTCTATTTTCCCATGTTTTGCTCCTCCACAAACCGCCATGATCCCTCTTTACCCCTACCTTTGGTTTCTCCCCTCAACATCCTATATTAAGTCTTGGGCAATCCTTAAATGCTGTACCCCTGCAACACATAATGTGTCCCATAATCCTATAAGCAGTGACCCCTCTCAGCCTCTCTTGACTTGTGATACTGAGATCATGGAGCTGAGTGTCTCCTGGGACAGCCCAGGGAGGAGCTGGGGCACTGTGTCCATTCCTCTGACTGGGTTATTGGGATTTCTCCACCTACCATTGCGCATCTCTGCTCCTTCCTGTGTCTGAAGACGGGCTTTTTAAACACATACTGTAACATTTCTATGATTTGGTGATCTCACAGTTCTGTGACAAGATCATTATGAAAATAAAATATTCTTAAAAGATCTCTGCTTGTAACCTTCTTCCAGTCTCCTTCACATGCACAACTTCCCATGCCTCCTGCAAGTCTTCTTTGCCTCTTCTCTTAGCTTTTTGTGAAGTAATATTTATGTCACAAATTTGTTTTGCAAATCTGTGATTAAATATGGTTTAAGTTAGGGTTTTACATTCCTATTTCTAAGGATTTATCCCTTAAAAGAAGATTTTCTGCAAGGAGACAATTTCTTTGGATGCAATGTGGATTGAAGCCAAACTTTAACTATTAGATTTTCATTTTTACTTTAATTCATTCATAGTTGCATCATCATAACAGGATGACTTGATTTTGATGTCTGTCTTTGACAAAGTGAGGTGACAAGGACTAGAGAAGGGGCTTTTGTTTCTTTATGTCACCTTGCAGATGATGTTGCAGAGATCAGACAGAAGATGGAATATTGTACAGCTTTTGTTTCTCATAAAAGAAAGGGGAAAAAAAATCCTTTACATGGTAAGCCTGCATGAACCATGTTATCACTGAATGCTAACTAATGGCATGGAGTAATGGTTGAATAAACTCTGCAATAAATCTGTAATTTATGAAGCGTTTTTTAATACTGTGTGGGAAAGTAATGGAAGATTGGCGAGGAGGACTGTAAACACGCTCAAGTGACTCGTATGTGGGGTGCTGGAAAACACATCTATCACACTAACTGTTGCTTAGTTTTGTGTGCTCAACACGTAGAACATCTGCACTTAGATAACACAGGCCTGGGATGGACTCAGGAGCACCTTATGGAACACACCTGAGATTCCTGCCCTGCTGCTGAAGAGATCAAAGCACAGCAGAAAACTCTGCCTGCCAGAATCCTGAAATACAGGCCCGAACACCAAGTGGGAGCTCTCTCGCTCCCTCACTCCCTCGCTAACAAGGACTCTCTTGCTAATAAGGACTCTCGCTCCGTGATGCCTGCGTCCCCTGCTGCCTGTCTCTGCCCAGGTGCTGCTTCAGAGGTTCCCCGATCCATGAGGTATTGAGATTAAATTTGTTCTTTGCCCTTAATCCGTGGTTTTGTGGTTGTTCCTGCGTCCTGCCTGCATCGGCTCACACAGACTGTATTCTTCCCATTATGAAGTGAAACAGAAGCATCAGGTGAGATACAGGAAGAATCTGATTAACAGCTGGTGTTCTGTGGGTGAAAAACACTTGTGCTTTCTTGCCTTTTTGTTTTTGATGTTCACACACATCAATTTTTCAACATAATACTGCTCTGAAATGACTTTTTGCTAGCAATAGTTCTGTAGAAAAAGGAGAAAAAAATATTCACAGTGTACAATACAAAACCTCTTCATATCAAGTTATCTGGCAATATTTCAGACTACTTCCTTGAAATACTTTGCTCTAAGTAGCCTTGAATGTGCAGAACACAGGTATAAGAGTTTTGTTTACAACTTAGAAGTAACTAAAATTGTAGTAGTCAAATTCCTGTTTACAATCCAAAAGAGACAGTATGGCCTGTCTTTTGAGAATGAAAGGATGTAGAAGGAAATGACAGAGGATAAATAGCCTCCTTCATAATTTCTAAAATGTAGGAGGCTGAATATTCATTTCCTGGTGGATACTTGATTTTATTGCAAAAAGATATTGTTAAAATTTTGAGTCTGGCAGCAAGAGTTTTTAAAATAGAAGGGGTTCCAAATTTGTACTCATTCATTATAAAACCCTATCAAAATCTGAAATCTAGACTATTTTTTGACAACTGTAGCATCTAAAAGGCACTCCCAGACCTCAGAGAAAACCCAGCACAAGTTACTCATAGCTGTGGCTTGTTACAGGAGGGTGAACACTGTAAGAAGAGTAACATCAGAGCACTCGATCAAATTACGTGGGGAAAAAGAAAACAGCTTGAAGGGCAAATGCACCTCTGCACCTTGCATGTGCTCTGAAGCGTATTCTTGCAGAAGAAAATCCAGGCAGGTTGTTTTCAAACAATGAAATTGCTTTGAAGTGATTAGTCTGAAAGAATGCTTCCTCTCCTGTGCTTCTCTCATTCTCCACCATGAACAACAGCCACCTTCTCCATGTCACCTTCCAGTTTCTGTTAGTCCAAGATACATTTGGGATCTACCATAATGCCTCCACACCAAAGCTTCCAGCCTGTTGTGCTCAGGGATCAACTGGAAGCATTTAGCATAGGTCAACTTTCAATCGTCCAGAAATTTTCAGCGCTTCAAGATGAAGAAGCATTCAATGACGTTAAGTAAAAAGGGCAGACAATAGGAGAACCTTGCCCAGAAAGGAGTCATCTCTTTGACACATGAATCTCTACTAGAGATTCACTAAGAATAACAGAGATCTTATGTGCAAACAATGAGAAATGGATAGGGAAGAAACATTCAAAGAAACAGATATTTGTTTCACATGTTGATCATCAAACACCCACATTTATGAAGGTAGTTAACTGGTTATGTTCCCAGACTGCACCTAATTGTATTTTTAAGCAAGCCAAGGTACAGGAACAATTTTTCTAACTGGAAGGAAAAACCATGAGCTATTAACATACACATAATTCAGTGACCTTTCAGAAAATGGTCTGACAGCCTGAGTCCTTAAGAAAAGGCAGTCAAAGCATTTGACATCTTATTTTCTTACCAGATGATCTTTGACATTTTCTGCCTTACTGCCAAGATCTATCAAATATAAGTGATGTAAAGGATTGACAGAGATGTTGTTCTTCCCCACCTTTTTTGTTTCAATAAGGGCTATTTAAAAAGCAGAGCTCTAAACATACGTTTACAGTACCTGGTTGGGGAAAATGTCTTCCCTTAAGCTGACGCTCTAAAGGCACACATCATTGTTATGGTATATTTTTCTTATACTCTTAACCCACAGCTCAAAACTGTTCACAGCACAAGAAAGAACTGAAGAGGACAGCCCAGTCACAACCTTCATTGCTTCTGATGTCACCAGTATAGCAGTTCAGAATGCCAATGGAGGAACAGAGAAGGGAAACGGGTAGACCTTGTGATGCAGAGGGGACATCATTAGTAAAAGGAGAGAGTGATGTGAGGATAAAGACAGCTGAGTAGAACACAGTAGGAGTTTGAGGGAGAGGAGATATATTTTTCTGTCTCATTCCCAACCTGCTGCTTTGTTCCCAAAGTCTTCCAAAGATGGCAATACAATGTTGCATCAGCAACATTTGCACCCATCTGTCATGTTCTCCAAGAACGTTCTCCAGGAGTCCTTCCAAGGGAAATACAGACAGATCAGGAATTTCTGACCACTTGGCTCTATCAGGAGTTAGCGAAGCTGTCTAGAAGTACTTATACTAAAAAGTTCAAATGAAAAGATGAAGCTCTCTGTAAGAAGTGAAAAATAAAAGTTCTTTTACATAGAGGTCTATTCAGTGAAAACTTCCTTAACTTTCATATGAGAGAGGTGTCAAGCTTGGTTTTTTTCTAAGACAATTTCTTATGTAGTTTGACTGATACCATGCTTATGCTGATTTTTTCATTTTCAGCTACACTTAATATTAAATACAGTCTTCTTAAGCATACGAGAAGGTGAATAAGTTGTGGCTCAATTTTCAGAAGTATCAAATACTTGTTGCTTAATTTCAAATCAATGCATTTTGGTAAGTTGAAAAACTGTGGAAGCACAGAACATGAGAGGTGGGGCTCACCTGGACCCAACATACTTAAAAAAAACCATCAAATGACTGTCTGAGTGCAAAAAAAGGCCATAACCCATCTCATTGCTATTTTTTAGTTTCATGTGGTAGAAAGTGCTGACGTCTTAAAGTAAAACAGATACTGTCAGGTTGAATAAATTAAACCTGTTATTCCTCTCTTTGATTGCCTTTCATTTTTTTACAGCTCAATTAGAAATGTACTGGCTCAGAGAACGAAATGAGAAAAAAAGTTTGTATATATGACTAGTCCAGTGATCAGCTCAAAGGATGTATGGGAAACCGGCTTCTAGTTCTTGCTCCAGTGAACAATTTCATATTTGATTACAAAATATCTAGATGGCTATGATGTGCTGCTGAGGGCTTAAAATCAAGCAAAAAAAGCATCTAAAACTGGGTCTTCTGTAACCAAGCTAAGTTATTCCAACAGCTGAGTACAGCAGACTGACAGTTACCACCCTCAGACTGTGTTTTATGAAGGTGGGAGGCTTAGGCACTATCTCTGAACCCATTCTCTTGTGTTGAGTCACCTGTATGAATTACCGAGATGAATCCCAGAGGAGTATTGGCATTCCTTCAGTTCCACACAGCCCGCACAGAAGTGATCCTGCATGTGCCTGCCAACAAACGCATAGAGTGAGCGAGGAAGCCTTGGTTTTTGAAGATCCATTTGTTTTATTTGAATGCTTCCTAAGGCAGTCGGGTATACAAATTCTTCTAGTGAATCTAAACTTGTTTTCACTTCCAGAAATACAAATTTAGTACATGTAGTCTAGTGCTTGCTTCATGAACTCTAGAGGAAGAGACTTCACTGACATGATCTTAAGTATCTCTGATGAATTTGCTCCAAGATAGCTTTATTTAAGAATAATTCACTAGAATAAGGCACTCACTCATGTCTTATATCTTCCTGATGTACTTTATTCAAGCAGAGGTTTGGCTGTGGAAGCTATTTTAATTAACACTTTAAGATAAGCCTCCACCATCTGCTCTCCTTTATAATTAAAAATGTAAAGGGAATCTCATTCTCAGTAGTATCATTAAAATTCAAGATATTAAAGAAAAGACATAAATGCATGCCATTTTATTCATTCCAAGGGCACTCATTTGCTGTGTTCCTTTTTACTGTTTTTGTCTCATCTAGGACTCAAAGGATAGAGCAGCACTAAATGGTGCTAAAATACTTCCTTGACTGCGCTCTTGGGATTGCCTTTGAAATCATTGATGACTCACATGAGCTTCTGAATCACAGAAAAGCAACACATACTGTAGCAATATTATTTGAGGCCAATAAAGATTTGCTTTCAGGAAATTTCATACAATTTTTCTATATCAAATTCGCCAGCTTCATCTGTTATGGGGGAAAAGGTTATTCATCAAGAACATAAAAATAAAAACAGGAGACATGCTAACAAAAGATGCAAAAAATGAATGACAGAAGTAAGTTTCCTTGAAGAACTGTAGTACTTAAAGTTATTATTTCCATTCTCCAGGTACTTGGAAACCTACTCAGTTATGGTTTCTTGTGTTCTGCACTGACCCAGGAACTTGCAGAGCAATCTAACCATTCTTTCCATCAGCATGGTCAGCAGAGAGAGTATTCTCAAAAACATCCCAGTGCCTCCTACAGTACCAAACAGCCATAAGCACTTGTTATTAGATGTACACCAAAACCAAAGCTGAGTCAACAGCCAAAAAACTGCTAGAACTGTGGTGGAAGAGTCCTTTCAGCAGCATTGATCAAGACGACTTCGTATAATAAACAAGGAAACTCTTAGTAGTTAGGTTCCTGGTATATTCAGGAAGAGTTTATGTTTTGAACTGTCTTTATTGATAAAGAAGAGTTCATGAAAGAAGTGATTCTATCAGCAGTTTCTTTTGCTAATGCAAACCCAACACAGGACCTTGAATGCTAGTTAGTTTCTTGGCTCCCCAAAGTGCATCTTAAAGCCCCTTTCCCTGAATTCCATCCAAAGAGACCCTCTAGAGATTTTTTTTCTACCATTCAAGTACACAGACAGATAAGGTTCCTTTGCAGAAAGGGCGTAATTGATATTTTGAATGAAAAAAGTTACGCTTGCTATTAAATTACTACTATTTTTAGATGTAAACAGAGAAGACTTCATGCTATAAATTATGCAGTAGCTCTTCAATAGAAACATTAGGACTCACAGAGGTTTTAACCTGCCCAGAATTGAAATCTGATTTTTTTCCAAATGCAGAAGTAGCAAAACCAGTATTTTTGAAATTAATTCAGATACAAAATTATTCAAGTAATATATTAATCTTAGAATTATAGGTCATAATCCCAGCAGTTTCTTCATTCTTTCAGCATTTCATACTCAGCTTGACTTTTTTTTTTCTGTAGTTCTTGGCAGTTAATATTAAATATTCATTAATGTCTCTAATATTTAGACTTGTGGAATTATTTCAGCTTCTTTGTTGGCCCATATTGCCATTGGAATTATTATCGTTCCTGATATAAGCACATTCCATTAATCAAACTAAAAACGAGACTATCAAATGCCAGTAATAACTTAGATATGATCTATTATCTCTTTAGTCACAACAAGAGATTTCTAGGCTGTTACTCAATATTTATTTTTTCATTTCAGGGTAACTAGCAAAATATGTAATTTCATTCTAAATTTCCTTGCAAGATTAAAAGATAAGAGATGAATATCACCCCTGATTTTCTGCCTTGAGGATCTCCCTCATATAAAACATATTGAAGTTATATGAAATTTAACTTTGAAATTCTGCTCACAGCAGGGCTGGAGACAAGATGAATTTCAGAGATGGGCTCCAAGTGTCTGGCTTCACTGTTTATATCGGTGGGAACAGCCGTTCTAATGTGATGCTCAAACCTACGCTGATAAAATGCATCAAGACCAGCAGGAGTAGAGAGACCTCAGATCCTGCTCCTGCTCCTGACAGCAGGAGATCCTGCTCCTGCCCACCCAGCTGCCCTGTCAAGGAACTAGTTCCCACCCAGAAGTGTAATGTTAATCTAGTCCTTAAAAGGATCTAGAAATTGCTAAGGACCATAACTTTGCTCACATTGGTACAAAGTCTCTTGCTGGCTGCTCTCCTATTCCACCAGCTGCTTACATTGATTAAGAAGTTCATAATATACGTTGGAAGGGACCTCTGGAGCTCATTTATTCCTCCACTGCCGGCTTCCCCAAGCTGAATCATCTTAGATCAGGTTGCTCAGGACCTTGTCCAGTCACGTTCTGAATATTTCAAAAAATGGAAACTCCACACCACCTTTGGGCAACCTGTTCCAATGTGTGTTGTGTTTGACAGATGAGGCTGAGCCAGGCAGACAGGAACCATCGGTGGACCCTATGTAGCCCAATCAGTACTTTGCACAGGAGGTGGTCCTTTTGTAGAATTCTAGTTTATTGTAAAACACTTAATTTCATAAATCTAAGGTCCGATCTTTCAGACTTTATCATATATCATCCTTATTCCTTCAAGTCAAGGCAGGACCAGGACTGCCTAAATAAAATTAAATAAATAAAATAAAATAAAACTTACATGTTTACTTAACATCTCAGCACAGCCAGTCCTAAGGAAACTTAGCTCCTGCCCATGAATCTAAACCATGCTGATACATCAGAGACTATTCTTAATCAAGGCTACAGGATTGCATGGAAAAGTAAAGTCCACATTTTCATTTTTGAACGTGATTAAAGGAAAACAAGATCTTAAGGTTTTCTAAAACTTTCCCAATTGTGAGTCACCACAGAGAATTTATGGGCATCCCTTTGCTCTCCAATTTTTATACCAGCTCTTACAGGATGCTATTTTAGAAGCAGTTGGACATTCTACAGTGTGTTTTTTCCGTGCATTTTTTTGGGTAAAACTTCTTGTTTGCCTGAGAGTACACATTTTGAAGATAATAAAGGGATGCTGTATCCTCAAATGCATACTAAATGAAGCATTCCATACTCTGAAGATTACAAAGAGGCAATGAAATGAGCCTATGGCCCTAGGAATTTGGACTTAGATGTAATAAATCCCCTAGAAATACAAGCTATCAGAGTTATGTGATTCCTGTGCACTGCACAAAAAAAAATTAGGTACTTCACAAAGTAGCCCAAAATCCAGCACGTTGACCAGGGAACTATTTAAAGTAAATAAAAGAATAAACATAGTGTCTTTTTTCCACAAGTAGCATAAGACTTTGAGAGATTATAGAAGAACAATGCATTATTTTTTTCCTCCTTTTTTTTGCCTTTTTTTTCCCTTTTTTTTTCCAAGAGGGATTGCTGACAGTGCCAGCACTGCTGCTGAATACCTCTTCCATAGCCACAGTTAGAGCTCTGGTTTAGGCAGGGGTTCTGAAACAAGGAAGGCTGAAGGTCTGGGACTCACTGCCCTAAGTCATTTGCCCAGTAGTGGACATTTGTATTCTGATCTTTGCTAAATTTTCTCTGTTCTCTGCTTACCCTAAAGCTGTCTAACATAACATTTTCTTAGAGATCCACAGACTCAGGACTATTCCTGCTTGTTCTGTTGGTTCCACAAATTTGGCATTGTGTTCCAGTAATATATAGATACCTATGGAATATACATCCTCCATGAAGCTGTAAGATTTAGTTCTTTTTATGGGCAAAGTGAACCCTAAGCATCCCTAATGAGTGTGCAAGCCACAGGTTCATGACAGAGGGATGGACACTGACACTACTGTCTAAGGGAAAACTGGACAGAGCTTGAGACTTCACTGCTGTTCTTTCTAGTTTCAGCATCTCGACTCAGCTAGGAGATATTTTAGCAGATGTGGAACTTCAGTTGTAGCATATATAGAACCTGCAAGCTTATCTGGAGATGACTAGTGAATTTCAAATGTTTTTAAGCTTTGTTAGCAACTAAGCAGATATTTTCTCATTTGCAATTTTGAGGCTTGACACCTGAGATTTATCCATATATTGTATCTGGCACTGAGGGCCCTTCCTGTATGTTCTCATTATTGCAATTACCTCTGAAATTGATAATAGTTGCCTTTTTCTTATTGTCAAATCCAATTCCTGCTAGCAGCCTTTTAATTAATTCTGACATTCAGTAGACCAATCATCAGAGAAAGGCAAAAGGGGCTCATAAAACTTCTTTTTGCCCATGCTTACTCCTACTGAAAATTGTGACTCAGTGGGAGAAGAGGAGACCAATATGTAGCACTGAATGATTCATTACAAATATTTCAGAACTCTGACAGCAGTTATCATTACAGATTTTATAAATGTGTTTCCTGGAGAAAATCCCGTGGTTCAGACCTTCTAGTGTGGGCAGACCCAGTTTCACCTAAACCAAAAGTGGGCAACAGCAACTTCACGCAAGGCTTATAGTCTTCTAAATTTCTACCTTCCTGTGAGATAATCTCAATAAATTTTGTATTTATGTCCATTTTTCCCAAGCTTTAAGAAGTAGCAAATAAAGACTGCATGTGTTTTGTAGATGCAACGCAAACACAATTCCTGGGGAATATGGTAGTTGGGTGTTAGTCAAAGATCTGAAAGTTCTTGAGAACTAAGAGAAGGTAGTATATTTTTTATTAGACTAACTTGCACAGGCAGAAAAAAATAGAAAACAAATTTTAACAAATTTTAAAGCTGAACAGAAAGTTGAGTTCTTTCTCTTGTACAAACCAAAAATAAGCACATCCTTATACCTGATCATTTTGCTATGCCTGCTGAAGCTTTTCTATCTGAATCTCACTCAATCACAAGAACAGCAGACCCCTTCCAGATGATTACATATTGTAACAGTTGAAATCTGCAGCAGACGAAACAAAGGAGTGAGTACCTTCATTTAAAGGAAAAACTGAAGCAGAAAATGTTTAATCTTGGATCACAAAAAGTGTAACTGAGGTACAATCTGAATACCAATAGGGGTAATAGTGTCCCAGGTACAACCTTCAATTTCTTCCCAGACACCAAGCTGCAGGCGATAAGCTTCTTACAAGCAACTGCCACCAGGGAGCTCACCCAACAAAAGCTGTGTCACCTCTGCATCAGCTTAATTTCAACATCTACACCATTCAACAAAGTTGTCTTGAAAGAATTGGTCACTGTGGAGAGGTCTCAACAGCTCAGTCCTTCCACTCTAGGCCATCAGAGCCAAGCATTGTCTAATCCCTGATCATCCACCTCATCCAGCATGAGCTTCCTCCTGCCCAGATGTGTCTTTGGAGAAAAAAAAAGCAAAGAACTGTGTGGATAGCACGGCATAGCTGTAGCTTAGAAACAATGTGGTGAATGAGTGGTAGGAGAAAGAGCTGCATCTCTGTCTTATGAACCAGTTCCGGAATTCTAAATCAGTCCAGCTGTGTGAAATTATAGCCTTTAGCTATCTCTGGAGATGTTCAAAACCCACCTGGATATGTTCCCATGCAACCTGCTCTAGGTGGACCTGCTTTGACAGGGGGGTTGGACTAGATAATCTACAGAGATCCCTCCCAGCCCCATATCATTCTGTGATTCTGTGGCTATGCTTTTTTGTAGTGTTTCTGGTGAGATGAAGTATGTTGGTGAGCATATGACTAACTCTCTCATTCTTTTGGTAGGAAAAAAAAAAATTGTGTAGAAATTATATACCTTATTACCATGCAGTATGTCTGTGACTGTAACTTCTAAAGCTGGAAGAAAATAGAAAAGAGACCTCTCTTAATCATCACTTGGTGTTAATACAAAGGCACCAGAAGGAGCAGATGAAACAAACCATTTAAGTTAATATACACTTGTCAAGCAAGAAGCAGTATGATGGCACTACTCCAGTCTCTCAGAGGAAAGAATTTTTTTTGTTCAGTGAAAGCTGATATCTCAGTAAGCCACCCAGCACAAAAATAGGAAACGAAGTTAAGAAATGCAAAGCTCTTCTGTTTCTCTCATCTTTTCTCTCTGCACTAATAAATTATTATGTTTAATGTTACGCAGTATACAGAGGACAAAGCATGCCATAGCTTGTCATCAGAGCTTGACAAAACTAGAAATAAGTTCTCTTTTATTGTCAACATAAAATGACAGTTTTCATAGTACCATTACAGGTGTCAGCTCACTATAAAGACTTCTGTCCTATTATAGATAAGCAATGCTTATGAGACAGAAACCAATTGAATGAAAACCTATCCCTAGCCAAATTAACAGTCAATGGAGTGCCAGCAATGTCATGTAGCAGATTCTGGATGACACACGTCACAGTTCATTTAGATCTCTCAGATTTAAAGGATAATGTATGCCATGTACCAATCTTTATTTCATTATCTCATAAGGTAAAAATCAAACAGGGGGTCAATCCTCTTTCAACAGACTAGTCTTAACTTGATAATTCCCTAATTCATACCTTCATTAATTCACAAATTCATTAACTCACAAAGGCACTAACTCACAAACACACTCTCTTGTCCAGTGTACACGTTGCTCTTACTTTAATCTAATGGAGCTGCTCCCACCATACATCAGGCTTTAGCATGAGCTGTATGTTAGGCCCAAACCTGTGCAGGAGTCAATTGAATGCCCACAGTCCATCACCTGGTATCAGCCAAAAGTCTAGTAAATCCCATGCCTCAGTGAGTGCAGGTGCTGTTATTCTTCTTGCCGCTCTGAGGGTGAGGGTAGGGGAGAGCTTCGAGCACTTTCGTGGGAGTCTAGCATTACAGTTTGTTACTAGGTAACATTCTTTCAATGTGGTGGTGTTAGCAATAAATCTGGATATACAAACATACTAATAGAAAACAAATAAAATACAGAACAACAATACCAGGATCATAAGACTCCATGTAAGATGCAATATGCCAGTTGCAGATGACATCCAATAACGTCTAGCAGCTTGTTCAACTCCTGTTGAAATCTTGACAATCTCATCAGTATTGTACCTGACAGCAACAGTCATCCGTTTTCGATAAGCAATTGTTTTTTTTTTTTTATATCTGGTGATTACAATTTCCCATTCTTCTGTTTGAAAATGGATCATGTCCCATATTGGTCCTAAGTGTGCTGGCGAAGTTGTAAGCCAATATTCCACCAGCACCAGAATTAGTTTTGGTTTCTATGAAGTCATTCTGTCATTACACAGAACATCACAAAGCAAAACCAATACATACGTAACCCAATCTTCATTAAAGTACAACCATGCAGTTATCATACATCTAGCCTAAAGGGCATGACTTCAGGTCATATTACTTGTATGAGGGTCTTGTATTCCTAAATAGCCAGGACAGTCTGTACATGGTTTCCCCATTTTACATCCATGAGCATCGATTATCTTTGTTATCCATGCATTTGCTCCCTTGACGCAGCAGCCATATTCTTTTATCTACAGTAATGGGGAGTGGGACGTATTGGCAATATGGGGTTTCTTTCCTTTCCCTATTTATGGTGTGGCAATAAACAGATCCACTCAATGGACTACTTTTGCTTGCTACCCCTAAGCTTTGATAAAATGGAGTGTACAATACTGGCACCAATTCAATAATTGGGTCCCTAACATAGCAGGACTCCCACCATAGATCCAATTGGCTTGTTGTTCATATTCATTTATCATAAAGGTTTGCATGGTAACACAAGCAACGGCACTGCTGGCGCCCAAGAGAAGGGAGAGAGAATAAGGGAGAAAGACTTATGGGCTGAAAAGAAAACTAAAACGACTTCAAATAAATATTAATAATAAAAAGAAAACATAATAATATCAATAATAAAATAATGAAAAATATATAATCTATACAAAAACATATTGAGCTCCCAGGATGACGATCATGTCACCAGCAGGCACTGGGAAAGTCCCAGACTGGACCTCAGCAATGGAGAGGAGCTGGACTCGGGAACTAGATTCAGGAACACATCAACTGGAATCAAAGGCAGACGAACAGAGTCCTTCTTGGATGCTACCCATTGAAAACAGAGAGTGACCCCTTTGATCCCTCAGTTTTTATACTGAGCATGATGCAGATGAGATGGAATACCCTGTTGGTCAGTTTTGGGTCACCTGTCCTGTCAGCTCCTTCCCGCAGGTGTGACTTCTCTATGGTCTTTCACTTCTGACCCTCCAACTTGGTACATGAAGTTAGCTGATCTTGGCTGTTATAGCAGTAAGTATAAGGTGTAAGTACAGTAATAAGAATAAGCAGGAGCCTCTCTGCATACCATTCCTTAGTATCAACTATAAACATCAGACCTTGCTGCTCTGGAAATAGACACTGTCTGAAAAACATGCTGTTAATTTCAGAGAGTGCAGGTCAGCTAGAAGAGATTTAACTGAAAAGTAAAATTAGTGAAAAGAAAAATAGTTCTGTTTCACCTCAAACCAGGACATTAGGTAAGTACCATCATTTTCTGGTGTGCTGCTACATGCACTATAGTAATGCAATGACAGCTGGCATTATCTTTTATTTGCTCCCAATATTCACTTTGCCATATATTGCGATATATGGGGAATTTGCCCAGTTTCCTAGCCATTGTGTCGCACTAGCTCATACAGCATAGGAATCAGTGTATATGGCATGGGTGCCATTTCTAAGAGCCAGTACTATGGCATAGAGCTCTGCTAGTTGAGCAAAACCTTCTATTCAGTTACTACAAGTTCTTTGGCCAAAAGTACAGCCGTAGTCATTCCTTGCCATTTACCCTGTGTTTTGCGAGTGCTTCCATCAGACACCATCTGGTTGACAAGCATTGAATTCAGGGGCACCCTGGACAGAAGGGTAAAGAGGCTCCATGTATCCAGTGGGCATTCCAATACGTTCCACAACTTCACCAACTTTATTCTAAGTTATGCACAGCTTCATGATGATAGATGCACAGTATTCACCTCTGTACAGGGGTCTTACATGGTACACCTAAAGGTACTGCTTTACCAGCAAGCATAGGTTTAAGAATAGGTATTGGAATGTAATTTTATGTTCCTTCCCTGGGTCAAGGGTTCAGTCACTACTAGCTCTTTGTAACCTGTTCACAGCATCTCTTCAAAAGTGGGATGATTGTGCTCATCTCTCTGCCAGATACACATATATACTGCACAACAGTGACCTCCTGTGGCACCTCTAATGCTTTTGGTTCTTTAGACTAATGCATGAATAAATGGTTGAGCTGTTTAAAACATGCCCTAAGGGAGTAAATGTATATAGTGGAGTCCCTGTCAGGTGGAAGCAAATTGCTCCTTATCTGCATTTGGTACATATCCTTCACATCTGTAATTGCCATCCATGGAAAGGTATGTTAATTAAGAGATTTTAGTTTATCTGTCAGATTGGGAGCACTTTGTTGCCAGCATTCCGGGCTTTATAACCTACTGTTAGCTCCCACTTACCATTAGGTTTCTTTCCAGGCCATACAGGAGAATGGTAGAGGAAACAGGAATTTTCCCCACAAGTCCACCTACAATTGGCCCTTAAATACATCAATGCATAAGAAGCTTCGGGGACCTAACAGTGAGGTCACGTGGACTGTCCATTAGACAGAATTAATTTAGCTTTGGCCCGTGGGTATGGGTGAGTGATGCCTACAACAGAAACTAGTAGTTTATTAAGTGGAAGCTGTCCTTTTCAAGTGTCCTTACTTTGTGTCTACATCTGGGCTCCAGTATTGATAGGGAATGTAAAGCAACAATCATTAACTGTAACCATCATCTCAGGACTTGGATCCTTAGCAGGGTGAGTAGTTGCAGCAAGTACTTCCACTGGACCAAGCCCCCAGCCTCGTTTCCTGTGTATTCACGGTCTAGGGCCAGTGCTGATTAGCTTTGGATATCTCCCTATCATCCCTAACATCCTCTAGCTCCTTAGGCATTACTTGCTTAAGCCATACAGTGTCACTCCCATCCCCTGATACGGATCCCAGAGGAGTATTATGAGGAGTTAATAAGGGAATCCTGGCCAATTGCTACAAAATGGGAACCAGCAGCCTATTTAACTGACCTGGTGAGAGTCCTTTATCTACACACATTTTTGTAAGTTCCTATGTTCCCTCTGCTTCCTTTACTATGGGACAAAGAAGTCCTAAGAAATAATCTCCCGGGGAATGGGCTCTACAGGAGGTGTTTGTTTGGCACCTGAGCAATGGGTGCTGGTCCCTCCAGTTCAGCTAAAATAAGGGTTTTCAGGAAGGCAGTGTGCGGGCTGGCTGACGAGGTCCACTGCCATGCGCTTGCTCCACCATGATGAACAGGATGCAATGTATGTTGCCAACACAAAACCCAAGCCCAGGGATTTCTAATATTTGGCCCTGCAGTGTCTAAAAATATTACTGAACCTAATGTTAATAAACAAGCATCAGCTGGGGTAATGTGGAGTTGGTTGGCTCTGGCCATCCAGATTTGTGCTAGCAAGGCCAAGGGTGCTTCCCTTGGGTTAGTATGATACCTCCCCTACAGACCTCTTCATTCCAAGAGAGTAAACCCTCCAGTAGTTGTTCTAAGGGGAGGTGGGTTTTGTGCCCTGTTATTTGGACTTGATTACTGGATGTCAAAACAGGGGAGGGGGGTTGGGGAGGAAGGGGAGAAGGGAGCTGTGGAGAAGGCAGGGGAGATAATTCTAGTTATCGTCTGGCCCTGAGGAGAATGGACCAATGTCTGAAGCCACATATTCCCAACCCTATCATCACGACACAAGGTACAATAGATTTTAACTGTGTCAATCATAGTGGCTTCCAGCAACGTTTTCTTGTGCCCTTCTGGTATTTGTAACTAACTGGGGCCAAAGTTTTGACTAAAGCAAATTAGTTTGCATTTCTCCTGTCCAAACTTTAATTCCCAAGTATTCCTGAGATTTTCCTCATCCTCCTTTTTCCATTGTACAGTCTTCCCCTTCAATCGTATCTGTTGCTGCTCTGAAACAAGTGGCTAATAGCCAGCACACCGTGTCTTTCCCCTTTTCCCTTCCTCCTGCTACACAAATAAGATTACTAGCTCATGTCTGAAGTCGTGTCTTTCAGGCATTTGCATTGGATAAAGAACTTCAACCATTTGTTAAAGGATGTTTTTTGCATGGGTTGAAAGCACCCTTCTCACCACCCTTCTCTTAACTCCTCATGACACCTTCCCTGCCCAGGGCTCCCTGCCAACCCAACAGCACCCTCACTATAGCACCTATCATAGAAAGTAACTCCATCCAACTGTTTGCCATATTTTCCTTCCTCAAGTTGCATCTCACTGTATTTTCGTGCTTCCTTTTGATAGGAGTGGATACGATGCGTATTTTACAGAACTGTTCCAGCATCTGATTGTGCTGTAGCTCTCATCATAAACTTGAAAATGAAGCCCATTATAACCTTTCCAGAGGGCCAGTTAGGGCTGCCTGTCTGAGGGAAGTGTTTTCTTTACTGTTAATTCTAAATATCTGCTAAGAGTCTGCCAAGATGTATGCTGTGTGTTGGCACAAATGGGAGGTGTATCACTGCGGTACCACAGAGTAAAACAGGGGTCTTAATTTTGAATGTTGTGTTTTATTTACAAAGGAAGCCATTTGCTGCTGGGCTCAGCTTCACGGATGTGACTGTCCAGATACCTGTACTCACTATTAAGCTGAAGGCTGCTGTCCTTGGGTACGCTTGCTGGGCACAGCAACCTCAACTTTATTAGAAGATGATCTGCCCAGCCTATTGGAAATTTAGGGTGTTTTTTAATATTTCTTTTATTGTCCTTGTAGCAGAGCAGTTTCTTTCCAAGAAAGCATTCCATCCCATATGCCCGCTTCCTACTGAAGAAGATTAAGTCCTTCAGCTCTACTGTTCCCCTGGCTCCCTACGGCTCAGACCAGGATAAGAACATCAAGACTGTGACAGGTTGAAAGACCTTGCAGGGCAGCTGGAAGTGTGCTGTTGAACATTACTGCAGCACTACTCGTCAGCAGTCACATCCCAGAGAGGAAACGGTAACTCATTTCTTCTCATTTCAGAACTAGTTTTCTGTGTTCAGGAATTATACCAGGCTGCAAGTGCTGAGCCACCATGGACCCTGAGCCATGACGCCTGACTGTATCTACTCAGGGTCTACAGTGATGAGTTTGGAGAAGTGCTGAGCAAAGCCCTAACCCTGGAAGAACAGCTACATAAGCTCTTCCTGAAAGAAGAGCTTTATCACCTGTGATGCGAGTGCAAAGGATGTCACCAGGTGTGCTCTCCAGCTGACAGTGATTAGGCAGATTTGGGCCTGCGCAGGTTTCAGCAAAGCACTGGCTTGCATGCTATCACTTCAGCCCCTAACCTCCAACGTGTCAATCACTTCAAAAATTCATTTGCGGGCATATAATTCAGCTGGCAGCTTCCATTCCCCTGGTTTGGAACCTCTTGAGAACACCCCGAGGGTCATTTTTGTGACAGCCTGCAGGGTGGACACACAGGGACTGGCACCCCTCAACCCTGCCCCTGCTCTGCAGGGTCGACCCCAGCACGGCACGGACCCTGAGAGAGTCCCAGCTCCCTTCCAACGTGTCGCTTGCCCAGTCTAGGGCGGGAAGATGAAGAGCCACCCCACCACAGGCCGTGGACGGCGAAGGAAGGACGAGGGATCCAGCTGCCCGCCCTGGGAGCACCCCGGGCCAGAACAAGATGGCGGCGTCTCGCGTACGTGAGGGGGGAGCGGGGCGGGCCTCCCGCGCTGTTGCCATGGGGACGGGCGGCGCTCGCGGCGGCGCGGCCGGCAGCGGGCGAGCGGTCCGTTACGCGCGGCGGACAGCGGGAGGGCGTCTCTCTTCGGGCGGGGGCGGCCCCGTGCGGCTCCGCGCCTTCCCTCGAGCCGGGTGCCGGCTGTGAGGAGCGGGAGCCGCCCGGGCTTGGCCCGGTGGTGCTGCCCTCAGCCTCCCGCGGAGAGGAGGGAGCGTTAGGCGGGCTGTCCCGCGCTGCCTCCCGGGTTGAGCCTCGCTCCGCCCTGAGGCCTGCCTTCGCCTCCCGTCAGAAGGGGGCTCGGCGGGCAAGCGAGGGAGCTGCGGGTGGCGGCCTCTGCGCCGCTGGCTCCTGTCGCTGGTTTCGCTGTCCCGGGTGGTCGCGGTCGTTTTCTGGAGCTGCGGTTCGGCGTATCAAACACTCTGGTACCAAGAGCTCCCTCCCCAAGAGGATGCCTGCCTTAAGGTAGTTTACTTACGGCCGTGAAACGGCGTGTGCTGCTCTCGGAGTCCCTTCAGTAAGTGTCCCGTGTGCCTTTCGTGCTGTCTTAGTCCTTAGGCTGGCTTTCTTGCCTGACACTTCATTTTCCCATTAATGGGGATTTATTTATACGTTCTGTTTGCTCAGAAAACAGAAATGTGTCAGGAGGTGGGGTGTTTTTAAATTTAATTATTTATTTTATTTGAGGAGGTGGGCAGTTTGGGGATTGGGTTTGGTTACTTTAAAAATATAGAGCTGCAAACAGACAGGTACCACCTTTGCTGTTATTAATGGGTGAGAAGGAAAGGAAAGCAAATGCTTAAGTGTTTCCGGCTGTCTTCTGTGCCTCTGGCTGCTCTTGGTGTCCTTGGAAATAGTTTTCTGCATGAAGATGCACGGTCACTGTGTCAGAATACTTTCCGTGAAAACTTGAATGCTGTTTCAAAACTGAAACCAAGGTGTCCCCTTGTTGCATCTGATCCTCTAGAAGTTGTGTGTGTTATATCCCCCAGAATAAGCGAGCCTGGTCTTCTGTCTCCAGGCTGAAATGCAGTATGTTGCTCAAGTTTCAGGTGGGCTCGATTTGTTAGTTGCCTGAAAAAGGGATGCTAGTAGTTAGCTTTTGCCATAAATATTTGCCTTTTTGTTACCACAGGACGGTAATACCATAATACCACATGCCACTGAAACAACCAGAGAAGTTGGTAACCTCAAAGAGCATACTTCCTCCAACATCCCAGATCCCGGGTCTCGGTGACCGTGCTCCCCATGAGGCTGTGTCTGGGTGCCGTAGGAAGTGGATCAAAGAGACCGATTCAGCTTATGTCAGGCTGGCAAAGCAAGGAGGCCGACCTGGTGAGCATCTCTCTTGCTTGTTTGTTTTTCTTCTGTTTTCTTTAGCTTTGCTTGAATGTGGTGTTAGAAGGTGCTTGGAGACAATACAGAAGAATCCTCTGGAGTTTTGAAAGAAACCTATAGAAAAACTGAGTAATTGCAAATGTGACATGAGGTCAACCTGTCAAGATATCCTACAGTCTGTTCTGTATATGTACCTTTTAGCAAAATGTGTAGTTTTGCACTGTATCTGATCTAAGTAGATGATGACGGTTAAGCTGCATTTGAGTGAAATCTTTACAATTTATGCTTGGGCTATTTAAGTAGTGGTCTGGTGAAAATGTCACAAAAAAGCATCAGAAAACTTCCTAGAGGTTTTTAAAGTTTTTTTTGTGATGACATTCAGTTTGTTACAGTGCTCTACATACTCTGTCATTGTGCCAAGGTGATTTATGGTTTTGTCATTTCCTTTATTGATGAAGGAACCTTGAGGAACTTGAGCAAATGCTTTCCATGCGCTCTTAGAGCAGGGTGACAAATCCAGAAATGTGAATTAATAGACGGGTATAAACATGTCAAAGCATTTAGAGCAAGATAATGTACAAGTGGAACGCAGTGCTGCAAGTTTCTGTCTGTTTTATCAAGGGAGACAAATGCTCCTGCTGAATAAAGCAAGCATTTCTTCCTGTTAAAACAGCAGCCTGAAAACAAAGCTAATGCTTTTCAACCAGGTAAGAAGGCAGAAATGTAGTGGCTTTTTTGTCTTTTTCTCACAAGACCTACTGAATCATTACACTCCTGTGACAATGAAGACTTCTCCAGCAGCATATGCTGCACCTGACTGGTACACTCACTGCTCCAATCCCCCAGCGACCAATGAGCCACGGTAAGTCTGCTGAGACCTTGCATAACTTCTTGTGTTCTCACTGCATTTTGCATCAAGTGCAAGATACATATCCCTTGTATGAACAAGTGTTAAATCTCTGCTTGCAGGAGCTACGTTTCCTCTCTACCAGATTATATGATTCACAGAGAGTTTAAGGCTGATGACCATCATGGTAATAGTTATGAGACAAGAAGAGGGCCTTTTGATTTTGATATGAAAAGCGTTTGGCAGCGGGATGCTGAGGAAAAAGAAAACACAGAGAAAAAGAAGGTATGATGGAGAGGCATTCTGTGACAATACTTTATTTGTACAGCTTGTGAAGACACTTCTAGCTGGGCCTGTGGGTTCTTCTAGAAAGGAAGCTGTAGTCCACCCTAGTTTTTGTATTCCGGAAGCAATTCTTATACTGCAGTTAGAGAATGAGAAGAAGCCATGTTTCTCTTAGGTGCTGCAGGTACAGCATATGGACCAGAAGTGCAGTTTCCAGTCACATTATATGGTGCGTATACTTAAGAGTGAATGAAAGCCAATTGTTAGTTTCTATCTTCTTATGCTTTATTTCCCCTGCAATTCACTGTTGGTGAACAGAATTCTTATTTGGTGATCTTGGGAGAGGAAGGAAGAAGAAGGAGGAAGGAACATACGACTGTTCCAAAAAAGGGATTAGTTTTAGTTAGAAATGCAAGAGAGTCCCCAGAGATACTGCACTAGCTGCCTTTGAATGGAAGATGTATCCAAGACAAAATAAGTACAGCACAAGTTATGCCCGGAACAAACCTTTCTTGGTGATCTAGGCGTTTTGTCCCAGAAGTGTCCCTCTTTCATCCTCCCCACCCCTGCACATTTTAGATGCTGAAGCCTTTTTTTTTTTTTTTTTTAATACTGGTTCTCACACACAGTAGTGAGAAAAGTCCCAGATTATTCTGAAATATTTAAATTTTAAATCTTAACATTCACTCAAGTTCTCGCTTTTTAGACAGGTTATATCTAACTCTCAGTCCCACCATGAAATAGTTGAGTGCACAAAACAGACTTAATTTGAGAACACAAATGACTGTGAGAGTGGTTTCACAGAGACTCAGAACATGAATAAGAACATCATCAAATTATTGTCAATCCATGGTGAAGCTTTTTTTTTTTTTTTTTTTTAATATCCTCCATAATCTCGGTTGCCTTATTTACCATAGGTCGGTGGAGTATCCATGGAAAGGCATTTGATGTAATTGAACATGAGTACCTCCTTTCTTGAATGGAGGGTCAGATATTGGACGTTTACTTAATCTGTGGAAGCAGGCAAAAAAGCAATGTGTGCTTAAAAACAATAATTTGCTGAATGCTTCTAGGTAAAGCTTTTTTCAATCAGAAATTTAAGGCACTGAAAATAGGAGAGCCACAAAGCGTCTTAAAGGATCCAACTTGGAGAGAGGAAGTGCTTTCCCTTGCTCCTTTGCTTAAGAACCAATTATCTTCAGTGCTCTAAGAGTCAAATTAACTTTGATAACAGTAAGTGTAATTCAAGTCCTTATGGTGACTGACTGAGGTCCATTTCTGTTTGGCTGGAGTTTGATCAAGACCCAGTTTCATTCAGTCAAGTGAATGAAAGTTCCCATGTGTTTTATATTTATCACCAAATAAAAAGTGAATATATGTTATATATTCAGCTCAGATTTCAAATCTTCCGATGTGTAATTCACACTGCTCTTTTGGAAGCTGAAGTTGAGTGTTGTCTAAAGCACTTTCAGATTAGGTGCCTGAGAAGGCACATTCTCTATCTCTAGCTTTAGTTCTACCTCCACACCACCATCTCTGAAATGGCTGTCCTTCCCAGTACCTTTCTTGTACTTTGAAAACTGTCTCGTATATCTTGAAGCATCACATGGTGCTTCTTTAACAGTTATTTCTTGTATCTCCTCTTATTGGAGGTTTCTGTGCCATACTTTAAGAATACCTTCCTGAAGAGTCTTCAAGTGAGACAATGGAACTAGCCCTACCAAGCTGTCTTGATTTTAGTTTTCTCACTGTATATGGTGTATATTGAAATGTAAGAGATGTATTCCAAAACACCACAGGCAAATTCCTAAGGAATATTCAATTTATTTGTTTGACTATGTGACGATACTGTAGCAGCAAACTCCTTCAAGTGTTAAGACTGAACGTATTGAAAATATTTTTCAGTCCAGTCTGACTAAGCAGTTGTTCACAAGAGAGATGCGTGATGCAATCATGGCAATAAATCCCAAAAGACGCCCTTAGGGACAAGTGCAAAAACATTTTAACCTCTAAGGGTACCTGTTCTACTCAGTTTGGAAAACATTGTTCCCAAGTGGGCCTTGGCTCTGGAGCTTTAAGCCTTCATGCCACTTAGTTCTGAAATATTAGAATCTCTACCGCTCCTTGTGTTACGGTTGTCACTGCATAGAGGAGGACTGGAGATGAGGGCGATCATTACATGGTTCTCCATGCCTTGGGGTGGATTCTGTAGTTTTTCCCTAAAGCCTTAATCACAGGGATAATTCTCATTCTGGGCATTTTGCGAAGCAGAAAAGACATGTTAGGGCATGGAGGATTTGGTATTTGTGCTCATGGCAAGGTGTGGACTACTAGCCCAGGTGCAAGGATCTTTTTGCCTGTGCATCTTGTGGACCAGCTGGGATGGGTTGAAAATGCTATGAAAATGCTTTCCATGCTGGCTGCAGTATCCATTGTTCTTCATATACCAGCCAGACACAATACATATGTTTTTTGCATCCGAGACTAATAAATGTGGATGTGTAATAAATTTAGTTGGTAATTTTTAGAGTATGTTGTTGCCATTCCTTCCCAAAGAAAGAGAACACTTTAAACCAAGAACATGTAAAATGTGTCCTACAAAGTTTGCTTTATCTGAGAAACCTGACAGCTGTGAAATAGATGCTTGTCAAAGTGACAATGCCTCCTCAGCTATAACCATTGGGGTGTAGTGGCACAAGGGTCTGCTTTTAATGCTGAATTTTCCCAGCAAAGTAAGAAACAGGACCTGATAGAATTGCAGGTATCCCCCGAAACCAAACTCTGGTCTGTTCCCTTGCTGCTTTTATCACTTGGAGCAGTGGGGAATGTTTTGATACCTGCAAGTTATGTAGCCAGTCTCACTTAATATCAAGAAAAGAAAGACAACGTTTAGAGCAATGAGTGAGACTTGCTAGCAGCCTTCAAGTCTTTCCTCATTGCCTTGCCTTCCCCACTTTTAACTTGACTTTAGTTTTGATATTTGTGCCTTTGTCTGTCTATAGGCAAGATCCCTCTGGGCTTTTCTTCATCCCCTGCCCTTTAATTAAATCTTTAATTACTAGACTAGACTTCCTATTCTAATGCTTCTCTTCAGTGTCAAGAGGAGAGCCTCACCTCTTTCCATCTACTATTTGTATACCCTGCCTAACAAATCAAGTTGTGCTTCTTTGTTGCCCTGTGTGCCATTGTGCCTTCAATATGTGACAGAAGTTACCTGAGACTGATGATTTCTACTTGTCAAAGTAAATTGCTTTTGTCAGTTGAAACTATAGGTAACTCTGTCCTGGATCTGGGACTTCTGTGGTATGTCAGATCTGGAATGGTAGAGTTTAATGATAGACAGAAAACAGTACTATCATTTTTTGCACAATAGGATAGAATTCTGAAATGTAAAACACAAGTAGGCTGCTTCAGCAGATTTAACGGATTTGAAAAGCAGTTCTAAGCAGCTAATATGTTTTTTAACATCCAAGTTGGACAACAGACCACCCCCGCCACCTTTGTCTGACATCACTGCACAGCCTCACTAGTACCATCTCTTCTTCTTTGACAAATGTCCCAGTTTTTAAACTCTTTAAGCTTTGACATAACATCAGTCAGGCTGAAATCTAGTAGCCCATCCACTTAATTTTCTTACCAGATTCCAGAATATTTCTTCTGGTTAACTCAGACTCCACTGAAGTCTGTAGGGATTTCAGCACTGATTTAACACATCTGTTTGCATTGGTACCCTGTGTCAGAATGAATAAAACTGTCTGTCCTTGAAGTCTCTTTCTCCCAGGTTCAGCTCTGCTTCTTTTTAGTGGCTTATTACTGATTAGATGTTTTCAAATGCTGTTATACTTTTCTCTTTCCACATTAAATGTGGAAAACTAAAGTTTGAATTTGAAACTTAACTTTTGGTAGAAATGTACTGTGAGGGAAAAGCTTGTGGAGAGCACATTTTGCATTATTGACATACTGAACAAAGAGCTGATCTCATCTAGAATAACTAACTAAGGTGCTGCTTGTCTTGTGCTATTCCTTTATATTCCTGTACCCTTATGGAAATAATATAGATAAAACAGTAAAATTTGAAGACATTTGGGGCCTTTAATATAACCTTCACTTTTGAAGGTTATACTATCATATAATCTTCTTGGTTATTTTTATCATAACTCTTTTTATTAAGTTAAGATTTCTTTAACGCAGGTAAAGCTCCCAGCTATAAACCCTAAATATCCAAGCAGAACGCCGAATGTTTCTACAAACAAGGAATTTAGTGGGAAAAATAAGCTTTCTTTCCCACCTATGTAAGTAGTACACTTAGGAAATTCACTAAACTCCCAAGCCTGCAACTATTAGTGCATGCAAGTAATATTGCTTCTTGTGAAATTGCAGAGATCAGAGGATATGTGTATGGACTTGTGGATCCTTACTGCTGCTCAACTTGCTATCATGTGCCATCATACTGAAATAGTTTTACTAAAACACTTTAACTTGTATAGGAAAGCTATTCAATATAGCTTTGCTTTAGGAAAACTGAGCATACGGTTGCATGTCTTCATGTAACATGCTTTTATTGTATTCTAAATTGTCTGGTTTTTTTCTCAATACCAGTGAACAGCTGCAAACTATAACATACATTGTTAGTTCTGTAAGCATAGGTTACAGAGACACAAGTAGGACTGCCATTTGAAGAAAACACGTAAACTGCAGCCTATATAGATGGTAAGGCACAGCAAGAATACTGTGATGAACACCTGGAAGGTAATAGTCTTAAATTATATCACCTGTGATGTAATCACATCATCAGCTGTGTGCACAACTGAATTGTTTCTGTGTATTTTGTCTTAAAAAATTTATTACACAGTCATCAGTAATCTCAGTATGTTTTAGAAATATGTTAATGCTGCAAAAGAAGTGATTAAACTTTCTAATGAACTTTGAAGCAAATCTGGGACAAAATTTCACCTTCATGCAGCACAAAATGAGTATTGTCAGCCTTTTTTACTTCTGCATCTTTGTGTGATTTCCCTTTTAATACCGAAGCTGTGTATTACACATGTTAAGTTCCAATAAAATGGATGGCTCTTGTCATGTAAAATTACATGTTACTGAATCAGGTGTAGTTGTGTGCTTTGTTAGGTTTTTTTTTTGTTGGTCGGTTGTTTTTTTTTTTTAGATGATTACACGTAGAATATATGTTTAGTTACTTAAAAATAATTTATGTTACAAGGCCATTGCCCTTTCTGTGCAAAGTAAATTTTTCCTACCTAATCCCCATTTTTGATAACTTACACTATTGTTTTCCTTAATATGTTTGGACTTACAGGCCTCCTCAGAGAAAAAATGAAGCAGTAAACTTTAGCAAATTAATTAGCAATGGTTATGGGACTGACTGGTTTCAGCAGCGTACTGGATGGGAAAAAAAGATTGAAGAAACACCAGAAAATAGTGAGCAGTCCAAAGGTAAAATTATTGACAGCTGTTTCTTTTAAAGTGAGTTGGGATGGCAATGTGACAGCAGAGGGTAGCCTGAATAACTTGTGTGGTTCTCTTTGAATATGGTGAGACTTAGTGAATTCCCATGCTTAGTTTACAATGTCCTATGACCAGCTATAGAAAAAAGTGCCTCTGTTTGTAGTCAGCAAAGGGTGGGGCTTTCATGGGTTTTTTTGTCTTTAAAATTGCAGAAGGATGTTCTGTTCTAATCCAAAGGTTTCTGTGTGGTGTGTTTTTGTAAAATGCTGCAGAGACACAGCTGTCCTGCCTGAATTAAAGCATACCGTATAATATTTGTTGCCTATTTTTTGTGAATAGTCTTCAGCCCCTAATATTTTTCTCAAAACTTGCGACAAATATTCATGTTTAAGAAATAGATCACTGCTCATAAGAAATTGTCAAAATAAATATATGCGCATCATTGAAGGCAATGGAGTTGCAACAGTTTTAATATAGAGAAGAAAAGTTATCCAATGTTTACCTGGGATTTCAAACCTTACTCTTTCATGCACAATGGTAATAGATATGAAATGCATCACTTGAAAACACATCTAAAGGTTAAAGGGTGGAAAATTCCCCTTACTTCTGTCAAAGACCTTTTGCTTAGGCTTTTTACAGTGGCTTGGTGACCACGGTGGGCGTATCAGTTTTCTATAGCAACCTTTAAAAATGCTTTTGAACATGAATGCAAACTCAAGAATTTGTTTACTTTATAAAAAATTTATGTGAGTGAATGTTTGTGTATACACTAGGGGTTGCCTTGACCTTGATATATCAATGTGTGGAAGTCTTAGAGGCCAGTCAATTTAGTTTCTGTGACGCTTCAGTGGTTCCTGAATTCATCTTTGTGTCTTCAATTAATATATTTACAGTAATTTTTTTTTATATGTGTGTGCAGAATCTCTTCCTCCAGGTGAGTAACAGAAGAAAACAGGCAAACAGAAAACGACAAGTTGTGTGTTATTGTTCAGAAGAAGTAAATGCTATAGAAGGATGAAGCCAGATCTCAGCCTGGACATGAAAGAGGGTGCATAACCTGAGAAGCCGCTCTTCAAAGTCAACTGAAGTATCCAAACTGCGATCATCCAGAGGATGCTGCCTTGGGACGCGCAGTGATCTAATGGCTCAGCTGTGGAGCCTGGAAGTGCTCTTCCTTAGCGAGAAAGAAAACCTTGAATATTCTTCTTTTGTCTTCAGTATCTATTTAACTTCTTTGTGCACTGACATTTTTATTTTCCATTAAAGAGTGATGTGAGCAAAATGAAAGGATTTGGGATTTTTGAAAAATCAAATTCGTTCATCTGGTGATAGTTGATTTCTTTAATGTGAAATGTGCCTCTAATTGGGATACAAAGAAAGCTGAAGATTTTTCAGAGTAATCATGGTATTGGTTTGGTTATACCACTTAGGCACAGAGAACAAAATGATGGGTATACTGTACAGGCTGCTGAGTATGCTAAAGTATGCTGCTTAGCTTGATATATAGATAAATCTTATTTTTGAGATGCTTTTCTTTCACAAATTCTTAGATGACAGCTGCTTTGCTTGTACTGCCCTCCCTTGTCAATCATAGCTATAGATTGATTCTGTATCTTAATGTAAAAGGAGATATTTTTTAACGCTTTTAACAGTATGGTTTCATCCAGACATCTTCCTTGATTCAGTTTTGACCTTGTCCTTTTCATTCTTTCAGGTATGCACTGAAGGTAGTCCTTGTATATTATTCCCACTAGGGTGCTTTTGTCTGCTCATCTGAAGCAATTGGTAGCATAAGCACCTTGCAGCTCCCTTTTGAGGTGGAGCTTTCTCTGTTCTCTTGCATAGCATAAGTCCAAGACACATCAGACAGGAGATAAAACCCATGCCATATGTAAATCTACAATCTGTTTGTGTTGGGTTGTAGATTTGCATGGTACTGCAAACTTTGTAGGTATCTTGTCTATCTTGTTAGTTAAAAATTAGAAGTACTGGAATTTGTACGCTTGCTGACGTGAGAGAGAAACTGAACATTTTAGCTGATCTTTTTATTATGGTTGAAGTTATCCTAAGAACTTTAATCTTTTTTTTTTTTATTGCAGATTCAGAGCCATCACAGTCTGAATCAGCACCTATAAGCAATGAGTCAAAGCCACAATTTCAAGGACGTAATAAGTAACTTAGACTATTGGGGAAAGTAGTGATATGGCTTATATAGTCTACTATTTACAGGTTTGTTAGATTACTTTTTATAGTTGAACTCATCCTTGATTGAGAGGTTAATTTGGTTTATAACATGGGTGAACTTCATTGTGCTTGATTACAGCAAGTTTAAAAGAACAGACAACAGCTGTCAGTGCGTATTCCAAGACCTTTTCTTAATATAATAAATAAAATAAAGCAAAACTGAAGTTCTGTCCTACACCAGACTAGTGCTCCTTTGCTATTGTCAAGTAGGGTTAGACACAAGCGTGATACTGATGTGTTTAAACCAGCAAGTTTCTTTATTTAACTACAGTTATACTCATCACTATGCTATAGAGAAAGGTGAAGGGGAACTGTATGGTATGGGATGAAAAGTAGATAGGAAGAATTGAACTGGTATGGATATTTGCAGTAAAAAACCCAAACCTTCACTGGGAGAATGGCTTCTTAGTCCCAAAAGCGCATTCAATTACAGCAGATATTCACCTTTCTAGGACAATTCTGTTGTTACACCACATAATGAAATTAAGATCTGGTGGCATTTCTACTTATAGTCTTGTTATATAGAAGACGAACCATTGGGTAACATTGCTGTGGATTAGGCTATATATGATGTTGGCACTTGCGGCTGTTAAAAATTTTATTCTGAAGTTTTGACTGAAACAAAAATATTATATACTAGATCTCCGTGTTTGTTTACACCAGCAAAAAAGTTTGTACTTTGAAATAGCAATGTATATAAATTATTTTAATATTTTGAAAAAGTTAGACACACTGGTATTTAAACACTTGCTTTTTTATGTACTTGAATTAGGATATATCCCTGGTCTTATGCATAATTAAATATTTATATAGCCCATATATATGAAGTCCATTAGAAAGTGGATGCAACTTCAATAAGATATTTTTGATAATGCTATGAAAAAAGAAGTTTTTAATAAGTAAAATGTAATTTTTAGTTTCTTTTTCCGAGTACACCCTGTATTCTACACCTTTGAATCCAAGAGCTTAAGATTTTAAAATGTGTTACTGATTACACCTTTCTTTGAACAGAATGTTTAGAGGGTTTGGCTTAATAGTGCTTTTCTTTAGAACTTCGATATGAAAATTGATTGGAAATAAGTAAAGTTGTTGCTAATCTAAACCCTTGAAATTTTCAGTGAAAGTTTTGCTATTAATGTTGTTGTTGGACCCAGCATTTGAGTCAATCTTCGCTGTTCATTCTAACTGACAGTTCAATGATCTAAGTTGTGTTTGTAGAAAATAAAAGGCTAAACCATATGAAAATGCCTAAATGTACAGTTATTTGTTACTCAGCAAAATTTTCCAAATATGAAAAAGCTTACCCCAAGCTGTATCTGAGAGGAGGATAAAAAAAAGTACTACCTTATATCTGTTTTCACTTACAGTTTTTATTGTGGATTATGTTCAGATACATTGAAACCATCAATTTTGCTGTGAAAGCAGAGCTTTTGGTGAAATCTACTTTTCTCAGCTAAGCATAACAGGAGATGCCAGAGCTGAAGCTCATAGTACTAAAACCTGACCAGTAGAGAAACTGTCACCTGTCATTATAGAGAAGCACTGAAGAATGAGCTTATGTGAAAAAATTGTGTATGTATAAGAAGCAAATTGTTGATACCCTTAAGATTTTAACTATAAAATTTTACACCTAATGTAGTAATGACCAGTAGCTGTGTGATGTTCTCCAGCAAATAAGTAACATTTTATGATTTTTTCAGAATTATTCAGTCACATGAATATGCTTTATCCAGGAATTCAGCTGTCTTTATTTGCTAGTGTCTTTGTGTAATTTTATGATTTTTATTTTTAGTGTCTATAAAAAAGTGTAATAGAAGTCTGGGTTTGTTGTACCTTTCAATAGTAAACTGAAACAGGAAAGTAAATTCAGTGTATGATAGCCTTTGTAGCATACTTTAAGGCTATAACTGTCAGCAGTAGTACTGCTTTTCACTCACACTTCTTTCTTCTGACTCCTGTTACCATGGGAAAAACTTCTTTTGCAAATACTGTTTGCAGTTGCATGCTTTACTGGCCAAAACAGAAAAGAAAGGGGAAATACGAGATGATGATGATGAAACTCTCTGGAGTTAAATTGCTTAATGGTAAGGCAGTCAAGTCTTTTTTTTTAATGCTCATCAGCTGATCAAGAAGGTGTTTTGTTCTTGAGCATACATTGAATCTATTTCACTTTTTTTTTTTTAATTCTCGGAAAGGTGTTTAGTACAAATTTACTGAAAAAGTTGGGGACAGTAATGTTATGACCAAAAAAAAAAAACCAAAACAAACTAGCATGGGTAGTTAAAAGTACTAACAAGTTTATAGATGACCTGTCCACATAGACTTGAAGGTGCTTGCTGTGCCAAAGCCCTCAAGATCTATTCCGTACAGTAAGAATTCCTGTGTGGCTGCAACACTGCGCATCTGCAGGCAAGGATTCTCATCATTCTTTTCAATATGATGTTCTCCTTTGATCGTTAAGATCTGTGCAAAGCTTCCTTCGAGTTGTTTGATGTTTAGGTCCTCTTCACTTTTCAACACTTCTTCCTCGATATTGGAGTTCTTGTCCAAAACTGTCATACTTCCAGGCAATTGTTAGAGGCAGAAAAGGGCAACTGAGATCCTTCTTAACTTGGTCACTCAGCACTGTTATTTTGCTTTTCTGTAGCTGTAGTTGTGTTCATAGAAGTGTTTATAGTGCTGGTTTTCAGACATTTTAAAAGTGTATTCCATATCCTATTGTAAAAATGGTCTCTTTTTACCTTGATCACCAACAGGTAATATCCACATGAAATTCCTCAAATTCTTTAAAGTTTGCTAATGTGCCGTTAATGTATACTCAGCTTTCCTTAGTCAAGCCAAGGAGATGTTTGATCTGCACTGCTGGTCAACTGAGTCTTCATGGATCACAGTTTGAATACCATGAGTTAGAATATTAACAGCCTGAAGTGCTGCTTCAGACCAAGTTTTCTCTTTACAAGAGTGGGTGGAGAACCCTGGAGTTCGTGTTGGTGCAGTCAGAGCAATGGAGATCTGCCGCGGAAACATAACTTACCGGCTCTCCCAGGGACGTAAAATTAAAGGAGGGTAACAAATCATAAAGTTCCAAATGAATTCAAGGATGGAAATAGGTTGCTTGAGTTAACCTTACGCCAGTAATTATGTTGTTTTCTTTACTTCTAAGTTAATGCAGTCATGTGGCTGGCAGTTTTCAAAGTCATCAGCTGTTTCATGTAAAAGCAGCGGAAGCTTCTGGGGTTTCAGTGTTTGTTTTTCAGAGAGATACCTTACAAAATCTAGTTTTACTGTTTTAAATGCTGAAACATTTATTTAGTTGTATTATGCTTCATCTCTGACCTGAATGTCTTGAAATAATAAGTGAGATCACTTCTTTCTTCTTTTTTTTTTTAAATACCAATTGCTTTGCAAACCCAAAGATAAAAGAAAAAGAGCAGTTACAGTTTATGAGTTGCATCCGGGTGTACTGAAAATGTGAATATTTTTAAAGAGAACTTCAGATGCAGATTTTTAAAATATTTTAAAAATAACTTGGTGGTTTAGGTACTGAAGAGTAATTTTTCCTTTTACATGCAACCATTTAACTGCAGCAAAGTCTAAAGGTTGTTTTCATTTTAATGTGACCAAATATATACTTCATTCTTACCACTTATATCTTTTTTTTAGACTAGACTAAAACATAAACGTGTTTTCAGAGATCAAGGCTATATCTACATTAACTTCCATTGTGTTGCAATGTAAACAAAAATTGCATTGTCTGATGCTGATGCATTTTTTTAAGCATCTAAAATTTCATTGACTTCAGCATACCTATTTCTTAACTGTTCATATTTGCGCTGAGTGTGCAGATATGGTTGTAAAAGATGTAGGATGAAGCCAAATTTTTTTCCATAAGCAAATGCCCTATTATTCTGGTTTCAGCAGTTCTTTGCAGATTATTTTTTCAGAATGTCCTATAGTCTGGAAAAAAAGCTAGAAATGGAAATGTACAAGTTCAGTCAGAGCATGTTTTTTCATCCTATTAATAGTTTTAATGATACTAAACAACCAGAACGACTGGAGAATCAAAATGTAGTGGGTGTCTGAACAGCTGCACTGAATTATTTGACCAATTGACTATAAAAATGGTATATGGTGAGCATGAAGGAGTACATTTTTGATTATAAAAGGGCAGGCAGCCTTAATTTCCATAGGTGCAAGTTTTCATTCATGCAATATAAAAATCTGAAAAGTGAGGCCAATTGCAATTTTTTTTGATTTATTTTTGCAATAATCTCAGTGTGCATGGTATATCTTTCAACCTTCTAAAATTTATGAACATATTTAGTATTTTTACTTTAGGTATCTTTCCCACTAAAATAAAAAATTAAATGAAACTCCAATGATTACAAAACCAGGAAGTTTAATACCAGTTTACATTTTAAAAGAGTTTTCTAGAGAGAACTGAGAGCAAAGATTGCTACCAATTACGAGACTCACAGAGATGCATTATTTATTGAATGTTTCAGTCAAGGTAACTATAGTAACATGATTATGCTTTATTTACAAAAGAAGTAATTTACATTGATTATTCTCTTCATACATAGCTGCATGACAAACCTCCTGAAAGCCAAAGCAGATTTTTCAGTGGACCCTGAAATGAAGGGGTAGGTAATATTCCTGTTTGAAGGAAAAATTTCTTCCACAGAATTAAAACACTCTTCAGAGGTGGTGTTTTTTGGATTGTTTGCTACCATAGCTTTCAAGTTTTGACAGGTATTGAAAGAACAGAAAACAGAAAAATGGCTTCGTGGCTTGTTGAGCAATTTCTCGTCTGCCATTCACAGGTAGAAACGCATCTGTGTGCAGGGGATTTCTCTCTCTTATGTTGCCATACAGAGTCCTCTGGTGTGAGATGGGATATTAAGAGATTTTAGTCTAAATGCCCAATACATGATTTTTGTAATACATCTTGTCAATATCTTACGCCCAATGTGTTTACCCTCCTGATATAGAGAAGGTTATGTACCAAGAAGCTTTTAGTTGCTCTGTCTCCCAAGAATTCCCTACTATGACAAACTACAGTGTGGTTCTGGTAGGAAAAATGATTAAAGAAATTGTATTGCAGGATTCTGGATTTAATGTCTTCAGTTACTGTATGAATAATGTTAAATTTATGCTTACAGAGTGCTTTATGATTTTTTTTCTTTGTTTTTGCTTTAGATTTTTTTGCTAATTGATGGAAAACAATAATCCTTTAATCTTTTTCAATTTATCTTTTTCCAGCTTGAACCAGTTGTGCCAGACTAAGTGTGGCTTCTCTTGGAAGAACTAATGTTTGGCCTACATCTCTCTTAACAGATCACATAAAATCTGAGACTTGAGTCCGTACGATAGATGTAGGAAAGCGTGTGTCAAGATAAGTGTATTCGCAGTCTCCCTTTTTAGGTTCCTTGTAATTTCAAAGCCTGTGGGACTGTAGCTCTTGTTTCCATGCAAATGTTACTTCTGTAGCTAAATGGGCTGGATCCCTCTTGCAAACGTTTTCATCTCTTGTTCAGGATCTCACTGGTGCTTTATGAGGAACAGGCACCAGTCTTTCAGAACTAAAAAGGGTGAGAGCTGAATTCACAGCTTGGTTTCACTTATTTTTCTCAGGTTAATTGGCCTCACTCTAGCAAGGTCAGCTCTATCAAAGTAACACTGGAGATGCCACAGCTGCACACAGTTGTGTTGCACTCGTCCATCTTGCTTTAGGAGCTGTGGGTATATTTTATATTTCCTTGCCTTGAAAAAGGAAAGCTAGCTAGGAGCTGTTTCATAGCAGGTTGTGGAGAATCTGTTCTTTTTAATTAGCTTGTAACCCTAAAAGATCATCCAACTTAAGACAGTAGTGTCACACTCTAGGTTTTTGTGTATGTTTAGGATGCCAGACATAAATCAGGGTTTTGTTGTAATGAAAATTACCTCTCAGTTGTGTTGGTGTGATTGATGTTCCATAGATCTTTCATTTTTAAATATTACATCATCATCACTGTCTGGTGCCATGGCCAAGTAAACTACTGGTTAGGTAATTCAGGTTCTGTTTCCAAGGAAAATGTTCATACTCATAGGGTGGTCTTTGTGTTAATTAATACCTGTTTTCCATCCCAAATGCAGACCTGCGTTTATTTGTTTTATAGCTGTTGGTTGACACATGGAATTTGATACCGGCGATGACAAACACAGGTGCTGCTTTGCTGAGTGAGGTACAGCTGAGTCAGTGCTTCCCCCTAAAGCAGGGGAAGATGCTGTGGTGCTGGGACCTGATGGGATCTACCTGTCACAATGAGGAGAACGTGTCTTTGGACATGTGAGACTGATTGAGAGGGCTTTCAATTAGAATCAGTGTAGAAGGGAACACCAACAAGATTGTCAGGGGTGAGCCAAGGGTTGACGTGACGTTTCTGTAGGGTGGCAATGTTAGTGGGAGCATTTATGCCCCTGCTGGGAACACGGAGGGCTTGGGAGCATACCTGACATGCTTGCACACTAGTGCACACGGTATGAGACACTGGGTGAAGTGGAGATGTTGGTCACCTCCCAGAGCTACAACACCATTGGTATCAGTGAGACTTGGTGGAATGAGTCCCATAATTGGAGTGCTGGGATGGAGGGCAGGGCAGGCGAGGTGGGTTGATGGTTGTAGGTTCTCTCTGACCAAACTGTTCCGTTCTGTGCTCTTTTTTCACCACCTTTTTCCTTTTTTTTGCCGTGCTAAGAAGTGCACAGACACCCTGTACGAATTTACAACAACAGATAGAGAGACCAACGTCCATACAACCGAACCTCTCCCTGCCATCCTCGGGGTGCCAGCCTGGATGTGCTTGTATATCTATATGTATATATATATATATATATGTATCTATCTATCTATATATCTCTCTCTATATATATACCTATTACTCTGACAGCTCCTGGGCACGAGGCAGCCCCCCGTAGCCGGCAGACCCCCGCCTGCAGCACACCAGGCCGTTGCTCTCGCCCGTGTCCCCCCCCCATCGCACCGGTACCGGCCGCCGGCGCGCAGGGAG